>NC_089800.1:48635898-48944898 GCF_029633855.1 Hoplias malabaricus
GAGAACACATTAATCTCCTCACTGACAGTCACTCGGAGGAAACCCACGCAGACACAGGGAGAACACACCACACTCCTCACAGACAGTCACCCGGAGGAAACCCACGCAGACACAGGGAGAACACACCACACTCCTCACAGACAGTCACCTGTAGCGGGACTTGAATCCACAACCTCCAGGTCCCTGGAGCTGTGTGACTGCGACACTAACCTGCTGCACCCCCATTCTGCCCTACTTTTGGTTCAATGACAAACAATTTTTTTACTGATACTTATAAATGAGTAAAGAATCTGAATCTGAGTGATGGATTCTAATACATTAAAAATGCCCCCCCACACCTCTTTAAAGTACCTTTATTTTTAAGAGTTCTTCTGCTCACATACCTTACAACCTTGCACCTTACCTTTATGATCTTTACAAACTACCTACATCCTCAGTTCTTCTTCAGCTGAATTATTCACTGTGCCTTCATCCAACTGCAATAGCTTTCATGATCGAGTATTCTCTAGATTTTCACCTCACCTCTGGAACACTCTCCCATCACATGTTCAACAGTCTAACAGTCGCTCCACATTCACATTCTACTTTAAATTATCTACTATTTGTCTCACATTCAGCTGTACCCCACCCTGATTCAGTCAAATATTTGTCATCGTCATTGTTGTAATATATGTATTATTAGGTTTCATGGTCAATGTTTTTTGAACTGCAAAAGTTGCTTATCGAAAAGTGTGGTAACACATTATAAGTAGCCGGTGTTTAAGAGTGTATTTTCACTGTACTTACATACAGCATGTAACTTCTCTATAAGAATCAGTGCATATTACTAAGTGGTTCCTACTTGTGCTAAAATGAATGTACAGTGAGCAAGATGAGAGTAACAGCTGGGGGCTTAATGTCTACCATTTAATTGCCCACCCACTAAACACCAGATGTCATCAGAAAATTTTTTTTTGTTGCTAAATCTGCTTGGTCTGTCACAGTCTTTATGTAACCCATATGTTGAAATATGTAAATAGATGTTGAAATTTGTTGAAACAGTTCAGAATTAGAGCACAATGAATCAGTGTTGGTGTCTGAAACCAACCGAGTGACCGATAAGCCTTTTTTCAGGTGAATCACAGCTAAGAAGAGGCGAATAATGAATGCTGCTGATGTTGCATGTACATCTTAATCAATTTGTTTATTTGTGATTGTCATTTTACATTGTCATGTTATTTCGCTGTCCTTTACAGATGTATTCTATCTGCTGCGCAAGGTTTTTGGGTTTTGCAATGGTTCCCATGGCAGTGGTCAGCATACTGGCCAATCTACTCCTGCTTTTCCCTGACCTAAAGCACAGCTACCTGACTGAAGGCCATGTGACACCAGAGGCTCGGTGGTGCACAGGAATATGGCTTTCTGGAGTCGTGGTGAGTGTTGTTTTTGGGGTTTTGGAAGTATGATTGTGATATATTCAAGGCATTTGGAATTTGACCAATGCCTCTAACTGGTATAGTGTGGTTTTCCTGCTCAAGGTTGGAACCGAACTCTACTCTGTTTTGTGGAAGATATTTTATCTTATAATTTACAACAGAAAGATTTTTCTTTTCTGAAATGTGCAGCATATGTCACATGAACCTGTTTGTTTGTACCCTCTGGTGCAATATGCACATGTTTAGGTTTGTGAAGTATCGGTTCCTTAATTGTTAATTTGCTGTTATCAGTAAGAACTGCCACATCCCCTTTGAAGATAAAAAAATCACCATATATGGATATTACCAGTGCTGTTAATTAGCCAGTATTGTTTCCTATGTTTTTGGACATACAGTCATCTGTTTGGTGGCTCTCTGGTTTGGTGGTTTATTGACATATTTTGTCATGTGGAGAGTCATGGGCTGCTGATTTTTCAAATTTTATTTATTTGTGTGTGTGTGTGTGTGTGTACATATGTTTTATCAGGTGCTTGTGGCTGCTCGTGGATTTGCCTCACGCTATACAAAAGAAGGCTGCTGTCTTTTCAGAGCTGATGTATGAGTGTTTTAATTTTGTTTCAGTCCTAATTTGATAGCACCAAAATGCCCCATTTAAATTTGGTAAATCCACCATTCTGGATCTATTATAATATAATAATTCCCAAAGTTAATGCATATAACATTAAAAATGCATATTGTTACTGTCTGACAATTTCTGTAATTCTGCTTGTCATGAAAGACCAAGTGGTATATATAAGTCATGCTAAAAAAATTGATAAATGGAGATAGAAGGTTTTGAGAGTGACAGTATGTATGATAATGTCCTTACTCTAGCTGTATTATGTCAGCATTACACAGCAGTGTGTAGGTGAATAATCATGTTGGCTTGGGAAAAAAAAAAAAATACTGACTTGACATTTTCTCTTGGTCAGATGCTGTGTCGGACCGCATACTCGTGTGTGGCCTTGTGCGCGGCTGCATTATGCTTTTTGTTCAATACTGCCGGACTGGCCAACGGACCACTGTGTTACTACAATGGAACTGACGGTCTCGAGTGGGGCCGGCCTCTGAAACTTCAGAATGTGAAGTAAGTCTTAAGCAACTCTCATATGTGTGAATCACACAGATAATGAACTGGTTCCGGTTACTGTTATGATCAGGTCAATCAGTATAAGCACAGGCCTCAGGGGCAGCTGGGCTCTCTGTCAAAATGCAGCCTTTCAACTTTTAATAAACAAACTCCATTAATCATTTAAAAAACAAAACCTTTACATTGCATAACAGCAGTGGGGGATGAGGCATAGGCTCACGTAGGTTCCCAAGCCACTAAAGCATTCTACTCTTGTGTCATGATGAGCAATGTGATCATGCACAGGAATGTGGCATATGTTTGAGCTGTGAAAAAGGAATGTGTCACTGTGACTGTGGGCCAAAAATGTTCAGACACCTGTTTGTTTTATTTTTATTTTTGCAGAAGTCAAGGATTTTAATAAAATAATTGGTCCCCACTTTTCTGCAGTTTTACAGTTGTGAGAGGACTTTCTCCTACATTTACAGATTGTCACTATTTCTGAATTGGTAACTTTACATTAAAGTAACGCTGTGTCATATGTAAACCTTAAAATTACAGCTTAAATATCATTGTGATGCTTCACTGAGCTGTAATAGCACACAGCACTGCAGAAACTACACTATGCACATTTCGGAGGATAGTAGTCCCCAATCCCTCCCCCCTGTCTATTGATTTCAATGCAGTGCTATAAAATGAATTACAATAGGGGGAGCCCAAGGAACATAAACCCCACTTTTACCTAGTGTTCCTTTAAAAGGCTAAATGCTATTTGAATGGAAGGTAATGAAATCAGATATTCAGAGGATTTCTGTTCATGCAATCATAATATGTTCACAACATAAAAATAAGCTGGTGTTAACAATTGAGGTAAAAGGAAGAAAAAAAAGGCACTGCATATAATGTTGCTTCCACACAGCTCAGGGGTCCTGAATCCAGTCTACTACTGGTCTATTACTCACTGAATCCTGAATTCTTTTTCAGTCTTCACATTAGGTCTCACTCTGTGTTCTCACTGTGTCTGCTTAGGTTTCTTCCAGGTGCCCAGTTTCCTCCTACAGTCCAAAAACACATTTGTAAGTGGTTTGGTTGTGTGAAACTTTTCACAGGTGTGAGTTAAAGTAAAGTAAAGTTTAAGTGTGTGCTGCCTTGTAATAGACTGCTGTTTATGACTTGTGTCCCAGGGATTCTGAGTAGGCTTCAGAATCAACACAACACGGATCAGGATGAAGTGGTTACAGAAGATGAATTAACAATTAAATAAAAACAATATCTCAGACATCAGGCAATGAAGGCAATGAACCAGAAATGCTATGTGGTGCTGCTCTACATGTTGGGATGCTGATGCTCTTGAATAAATAGCCATGTGTTTTGTGTGTTTCTGTTGTAGTGCGGTGAATTATATACATGATCCTCAGCGGTGGAACTCTGCCTGTCTGAAACCCCATGGTGTGGTAATGTGGAACATGGTTCTCTTTTCTACAATCATGGCTGCCAGTGGTCTTCAGGGTGTTATCTGCCTGGTGCAGATCATACACGCTATATTGGGTGCGATTTTTGGACCTGGCTTTTGTAAGAACAAGGTAAGAGTGTTACCCTGCCCTTTTCTATTAGTACAAAGCAGATGAACAGAAATGTTACTGTAAACTGCTATTAAGAGTTATTTGTATCTGTCTCAGAAAGTAAGGATCAAAAATTACAGGTAAATGTCTAATTACTGGCACAATGTCTGTGTAAATTAGAGATCAGAATCATTGTAACCTTACCATCATCATCAGGCATCATACCAAACACTGCAGAATAATCTAGCACAAATAAACCAAACAAAATCCTATTCTGTGGCCTTAAAAGGATAGGAGTCATTTTGAATATAACTCCAGTGTTAGTAGTATTTCACAATTAATAATTAAGGCTAGGGCTTCCGCATGGCACAACCATCTAATTATCATTTTATCATTGACATACAACAAGTTTAATCAATGAATAAAACATCTGTGGCCAGGACTGCTGGCCTCAGACGACAAATTTCCAGTGGTGTCCAATGGTGTTTAGTTTATTCATTCAGTTCAGGGTCGCGGTGGGTCCGGAGCCTACCTGGAAGCATTGGGTGCAAGGCAGGAACACACCCTGGAGGGTGCGACAGTCCTTCACAGGGCAACACACACTCACACATTCACTCACACACTCACACCTACGGTCACTTTTGAGTCGCCAATCCACCTACCAACGTGTGTTTTTGGACCGTGGGAGGAAACCCACGCAGACACGGGGAGAACACACCAAACTCCTCACAGACAGTCACCCAGAGCAGGATTTGAACCCACAACCTCCAGGTCCCTGGAGCTGTGTGACTACGACACTACACTACACATGATGTTTAGTGCCAGTTTAAAAAAAAAAAATAGAAAGTTTCACTGGAAACATCTGTTGGTCTATATACTTATTGCTCATCCTCCAAGCACCATGTGACTGGGGGGTACATAGCAAATGAATAAGTTAAGTAATGGTTCAGGATTAGGAAGAGAAAACAAATTCAGTTTGACCTAGGCTTAGACTTAGTCTGCATCTTGAAAATATACACTTTTTGTCTTCTTAGACAAACTATTATATTCCAGACTTGTTTTCTGCATCCTAATGATGGCAGATAAATCTGGATTAAATGTGTAGTTGATATTACAGCTGCTACTTAAGTGAGTAGCACAATCAGAGACGTTGCCCTAAACACTTTCATGTTTTATAGGTTGCTCCAGCTTGAAGAAATCAAAGACGTTTGGCTCCTTAAAAGGTGGTGTGGGCATTTCTTTATTGCAAGTTTGTCTTTGCTATTATAAAGCTACAGATCCAGCTTAAAGAATTTTGTAGGGTTGATATGCTGTAGTGCTGCATCAGGTGAAAATAGGATTTACGGTGCAATACAAAACCACTGCGTCATTCTTCCTCTTTGTTATTTAATAATTTCTTGCACAATTTGCACATATAAAATCTTTCCTAGAGAAAACAGGCTGTTTCTGTAGCAAAAGGGGAAGAACTGTTTTTAATTTAAACTTTTTTTTCATCAGAAATGACAGTTATTATATAAATGGCACATTTTATTTAATTCTTGTGTCCTTGTTGGTTATGAAGGTGATCAAATTCAGCATCCAGAACAAAGCACATCTAAATGTGTTTGTAGTAAATTCTGCAGAACAGGCAAAAATTAGCTTAATTACGTCCAACATACAAGGCCTAACATCTAAGGATTAGAAGACAATACACATGTTTTGCTCAGACACCAGGTCAGTGACTCATTAATGAAAATGCTCTTTTAGGTCAAGCTAGGCTTAATGTGGTGTAGGAAAATGGCCAAATTTATACTACTTCCTTAGTATCACATATCATGTTATTGTTAAACAGGGCACTAGAGGTCCCTGTAGCCACGTTTTCTTGTTAACTGTTTTTTTCTTTAGCAGTCTAGTTCTCAGGGAACAAGTGGATCTGTTGTCTGCACTTAACTGTGAATTTAGCAATTTTATTTAACTTTCTTTTTCTATTTTATGACGGTTTTAATCCTGACTGGTCTGTTCTTCCCTTAACAGTTCCAGTAGCTTCAGTATATTTTTATCCGTTACAGTGAATTTTGGTAATTCCCTATTTACCTGAGGTATTTGTGAACATGTTGTATTTATACAAACTATTCTATTGCATTTCTTATGTACTTTATGTTGTAGTGTGCAAAAACATGAATAAATCTAGTCGGTTACAGAATTTTTATTATGTGTCCTGCCTTTTGAACTTTCTTTAAAGCAATGGCCTTTTAGTTTTGGGGATTTGGGGAGATTAGGGTGTTTTCACACCTACCCCCTTTTGTCTGGTCCGTCAGATTTTGTGTTTGGTCCGAGCAAATATGAAAGGTGCCTCCAAAAAGACCTAAATTTGGTCAAAATGAAAGAGGTGGTCTTGGTGCAGATCAAACAGCTGTTTTTATTTGGGATGGTTCAGACTTTTGGACCAATTACAGGACCAATTGAGGCAGGCTATCACCCAATGAACAACAACATTGTTTTCTTCCACACTTCCATATAAATCTTAAACCGCGTTTGAATGGGACTAGTTTTGGGGAAGTAGGGTAATGTTATTTTACCCCAGGGCACCTGTAATGTTTATAACTGATAATACACGATAAGAAGTCTCAGTATAGTTATTTAAATTTTATTTAAATGTGTTTAAACCTTTTTAAAGAAACATTAATTTGACTGTAAATTGGTTACCTAATCATACCAAACAGTGCATAATCAGTGAGCTGTGAACTTTGTTTATCAAATAATGTTCATGAGTGTTTTATCATTCAGAGGTGTACACGAGGGGAAATAGCATATCTCTCCCTTCTCTCACATCCGACCACACACTTTCATCAGATGCATGCCTCTCTATAATCAATGTTCATAGAAAAGCGCAGTTCTTTAGTGTGCTCCTTAAATTGCAGGGTGAAACTAAAACATACCACTACAAATACATACAATGTAACACAATTATTTTCAGGTGTGAGAACACATTAAAAGCTGTGCATAACCAAGTACGTAAAACTTGTCCAGAAAAACCTTCCATTTTAAAAGAGCAATTGTGCAAAAGCACTCTGCAAAATGGTTCTGGAGGCAGTGCTGCCTTTGAGGCAGAAGGAATGTAACGACTTACCAGCCACTAGGGCAGAGATTTTCACATAACGTGCCATTAACAGGTAAAGCTCTGCCTAGACCCTCTTGGTTTGCCCTCTTTGACTGCCAGAAATTATTTTAAAATAAATGCACATAATACTGTACTCTTAGTTTTGTTTTATAATTTGTTAGAAGTGTTGTTGTAATTGGTAAATTTGCAAAAAATAAGTACTTTCCTGCACATTTGTGTTACACCTGCTGCCTCAGAGCAAGCTGCAGAACGTTATACAATAAAATGTGGTTGCCTATAAGCTGGATTCTAATCAAAAATACATTTTGCACACTTGATTTAAGACTGCTGCATCTGAGGAAGCTGCAGAATGACAAACAATACTGCTCTGCTTCCTCAGAGGCAGCAATCATATGCTACTCTACTTTGCTGCCTCTGAAGGAGTTACTAAATGTTATACAACAATGCTCTGCTCTGCCTCCTTTGTAAAGGAAAGTATTTCTTTAGAATCTGCCTCAGAGTCAGTAAAGCATTTGAACATTTTGCTGCTTCCTCTGAGACTTATGAGACCCATTTAACTTATTATCCATTTAATTAAAACAATATAGCAAGATTTATGCAGCACTTCCAACAAATTATGAAACAGATCCAAGTCTACAGTAATGAAAAAGAAAATTATGTTGTACATTTATTACTTCTTAAGTCATTTCTAGCTGTTAGAGCAGGCAAACACAAGGGTGTAGGCCAGGGGTCGGCAACCTTTACCACTCAAAGAGCCATTTGGACCCGTTTCACACAGTAAAGAAAACACTGGGAGCCACAAAACCCTTTTGAAATTCTAAATGAAATAACACTGTGCATAACAGGTTTTTTTTTTGTCTTTGTGCTATGTACAAACAAACTATACTGTGTTACATTTATGAAATCAATGAACGACTGCAGAGAAAATGAAATAACATTTCTGCATGCAACAAAACATTTTTAACTCCAAAAAAAGACGTTGTGTTGACGGTTAAGTAAAATACTCAATGTTTATTTGAGTCCTTGTAGTAATGGAAGAAACACCGAACTTAAATTATCCACTGGCAGCAAACAAAAATGCTGTCCTCTCTCTGCGTGCTGTCATTATTTTACTGGCACCGTGCAGTCAGCTGTCAAAAAGTTCAAGAAACGCTCTAAAATAAAGTACATTTTAATTAAATACTCATTAATTATTTTCAAAAGCCGCATCAGAGGGATCAAAGAGCTGGGGGATTGCCGACCCCTGGTGTAGGCAGAGCCTTACCGGTTTAAGGCACAGTATTTGAAAATCTCTGCCCAATCCATTTTAACCAGTCAAATTCATCCCTAAAAGAAATTACTTTTACTTTTAAAAGTGGTTTTAATAAAGGATACTTTGTACTCTCAATGCAGTCCATCTGTGAGGAAAAAATTTACATTACATTCTTCTGTTAGCGTCAGGTTTGTAAATGAGCATACTCAGCTAATTCTCCTGAAGTTAAAACACAAATGAACTGTTCTGAAATCCTGATATTTGTTTATTGAGATCATAATTACTGTACTTGGAGCTGGAGTAGGAAAAAAGCCAAAAGAACATCAGATGTCATTGATTTGCAGTAAACAACATCCACATTTAGAGCTGTAAAATGTCTTGGGTTAGTAACCTGATGTCCAGACCAGCTTTGAATTGGCCTCGTCATTTGTATGAATTTAATGGGGAAACATTTGGCTGTTGATGTTTTGGAGCTGTAAAAACATCTTCAGAACACTTTATTACTTTTACTAAAGTAACAAGGTACATGACACTGTTACTGCTACAGTATTTATACTTTTAAAGCAATAGCAGAAGTGCTTGAGTAGTTTTTGGCTGCTCCACCATGTATAACATTGTCTCCTACCAAATCAAACCTAGTCTCTGATTTCTGAACGATTTCAGGATTTACAGTGTGATCATATTTCTTTTTATCCCTTTGATCCCCCTTCTTTCAGTTTCACTAAAGTCTTATACTGAGCAGCTTGAAAAGTGTTGTATACTTTTGGCAGTGTAGTAGAATTCTTTTTCTGTATTTGGAATGGACCCATAAATGCCTTCATAATCATAACTCAACTAAAATCATAACTAAAACTGAGTGTTGTTTTATGAACAAGTATCAAGGTTTGTCCAGCTGTTTGAAGAAGGTGAATCCCCAAGTGCTGTGTTGTCAGGATGCAGCTCATAAATTTAGTCTCTTTGATTAGTCTTTTTTTCACTTCCGCTTGTTTTTAAAAGTTTGTTTTCCCTCTTTTCCCCCAAGGACTCCTTTGTCATGTTTCTCCTCTCTTTCCTTCCTTGACTATCCTTTATTTGAAGTGAACATAAACACACATAAAAAGACACGCGCACTCCACTTGTCACAACACATATGCCTCAAACTTGACTTATTTTTACTTTTTACATTTCCTAGGCCTAGTTCATACCCACTTGGGTAAATCTGAGATTTGTGTCCTTTCTATTTATGAAAAAGCAATTGTCAAGGAAATGTCCAATTTATGTATATTTGCATATTTACATGAATATGTCAATCTGTGTTTGCAATAGGGGATGTAGTTTTTACATCAATCAGTGACATTAAAATGGTCTTAAATGTGTGTACACAACACTTTTGAAACTTGGATTTATAAAGAGTTACTTAGCTGGAATATAAGAGTAAATTTGTTTAACTTTGTTGGAGAAAATTTATTCTCTGTAAAACAGAGAATTGCACCTGAATACACAAACCATCCTTACGTGTTTGATGGTGAAGCCAGCACTGAGGTCATCAAACAACAATTTGTTTTGCCACAACCTCAGAACAAGATCTTCCACATTCTCAAATTTCTCTTTTTTAGTCTTTTGTTCCTCTATTGTCGCCACTATTCCACTCAACACTGAACGGGACCACCCATAATTAAGGGTTCATATCCTTCAGGTCATTTGAATGGACCCTTTATGGGTGTGTGAGCGGTAAGGAGGTGTGCAACATGAGGTATGTTCACCTGCGCATATTTATAAAACTGTGATTTATGAAGAGGAAACTGTGCTGAGGTGTGTGTAAACAACTTTATGTTAACCAGAATTATTTTGGGTGCATGTCCTCTACTGTTTTCTGTGCGCATGCACAATTCACTCCAGACCCCAAGCAGAGTTCTATAAAGTTCCACTCACTATATAGGTGCATTTCCAAGTTCTACACTTAGACAGTAGTCTGCATATGTTTTTTGCCTCTTTCACCCCGTTGTGACACTGACGTGGTGGGGATATGGTACAAGTGGTTCAGACACAGAAGTGCTGCTAGAGTTTGGAACACAGTACCCACGCAGCAGTCAGACTTAGACTACTTTGTAGGTAAAGCTTTATCCAGAGCACTCACATTTATATAGATGGTTATTACAGATGGATATAGACAAAAAAATATGCAAATGCAAATAATATTATTCACATGTCCATCACGTAATATTACAGTTAAAAGAATTATTAAGAACTAGAGAGAGATAAAGTCAGACACTGACACAGGAAAGCCAAGATGCTATGTTTATATATTATGAAACAGGAAGTGCTTAGGGTCCTCAGTTATGGGAAAACCCAAAGCTGTCATCTAGATGTGTTTTAAAGTGAGATGGAATGTTAAACACTAAGTTGAGTGGTCACCCTCCAATTTTTCGAAATGTGTGATGCCCCAGATAGCGTTTACTACAGTTAATCTACAGTCTTTGCACCAAATTGATTGACAATGTATTCTTACCCAAAAACCTGTTGTGCCGATGTACTTTGCATCAAATCCAACGCATATGCCATATCAATCATGACATGTCTAAACCCAGCAGATCCTTGTCCAACGCACTTGTGTTTGTCCACACCTTTCTCAAAACAGCAGAGAACCTGCTCTTCTAGAGACAAAGATGATCACTGGATTAGGAACACCTGTCAGGTGGCACTGATAAAGTTCACCCAATAGGTAGTTACAACCCAGTTGGTTGTAACTGGACAGCAGAAGGCAACATTTACCAGCTGGGGGTAAATGGAGCAACTTTGATAGTGGACAGAGAGTTGGAGCGTGGAGATGTGGCACCATCGTTCCATCAGCAGCTGGGTACCACACTGTAAACCCTAGTATTCAATTTAATTAACTGGATTGAGTGATTCTAACTTAAAATATATTGAAAAGTTGCACTCAATTTAACATTTCAATTATTTTCAACAATTTCCTCTTTCTGAGTTTGTGAAAGTTTTTGATTGAGCAGAGTCCTGTTTGTGCTTTTAAGTAAAAATAGCTGTATATGATTGAATTAACTGAACTTAAATGTTATGAGTTTATGCAGCATGACGTCTGAAGTCACAGACATAGGGCCAGTGCGGTAATTTTCAGTTGAGATGGTGGATGGGCTGGGGTTCACTGCTTTAAGGGAATGTGGACAGGTTCATGTGTTAATTTCAGTGCAAGGGGCAGTGGCACAACAGGTAGAATCACTGTCACATAATTTCAGAGTCCTGGGGTCGTGGGTTCAAGTCCCACATCAGGTCACTGACCTGAGGAGTTTGGTGTGTTCCCCCACAGTGCAGAAACACACGTTGGTGAGTGTGTAATGGACTGGCACCTTGAGTATAGAAAATGAATGAATGTATTTTTAGATTACTTAATAGTATTGAGTACCAGAAATGCATATTTCTTGAGTGGTAATAAGCAATAAATGAAGTTGTAGACATTAATTCATTCATTATCTGTAACCGCTTATCCAATTCAGGGTCGCAGTGGGTCCAGAGCCTACCTGGAATCATTGGGCGCAAGGCGGGAATACACCCTGGAGGGGGCGCCAGTCCTTCCTAGGGCAACACAGACACACACACACATTCACACTTTTGAGTTGCCAATCCACCTACCAATGTGTGTTTTTGGACAGTGGGAGGAAACCGGAGCACACGGACACAGGGAGAACACACAAACTCCTCACAGACAGTCATCTGGAGCGGGAATCGAACCCACAACCTCCAGGCCCCTGGAGCTGTGTGGCTGCACCACCGTGCCGCCCCAAGTTGTAGACACTTAAAGTAAATGTGTGTGCATACTTCTGACATTTGAGTTTATGAACTTAAAGAATTTATGTCAACTGCTTACCTTACCTCTTTTTGAGTTCTGCACTTATTCAGGTTTACAGTGCACTGTATCACAGGTGTGCCATAAATGAAGCAACCATCAAAAAACTCCCAGCCAAAGGTCACACAGCATGAGACAAGTGTGGCATGTCATAACTGGTACTGCAGTAATGATGTGCCACTGTGGAGCAGCTCACCCACAAGTGCAACAGTGGGTAAGCACAACCAATTTTAGTGATGACCATGGAATGGTCACAACAGCTGTAGACCACCCATCTTTGCATCCAGTGCCTCATACTGGGCAAAGAAAGGCATTAATGGACCTTGGACACATGGAAGACGGTTTCCTGTTGAGTCTCCCTCATGGACAGATGCGCATCTGTCAGAAACTTCACAGCTTTTTTAGTGTAAGGGCATTTTGAAGTCCGTCCAAAATCTGTAAAACAACTTTTTTTTGATGCCAAAACATAGCATTTACTAAACTCTGCATATACACATACATAGAATGTTATAATATAGGCATTAAAATAAAAATAAAAACTAAATATAATGTTTTATGCTAATATTTTTACAAACTTTTAATGCATTTCATCTTCATAAATATATTACAAGACTAGTTTTTAGCAACCTACCTAACCTAGGCTCAACACCCCACGGAGCTTACAGAAACTAAAATATGAATTTTACGTCATTTAAGCAGGTATTTTATGTAATGGAGGAATCTAGTGGTTTAGATTATTAGTTCTTCATCATGATCATCATATATCACAAAGAACTGAGAAATTCCCATTAGGCGAGTTACAACCTAAGGTTTACTCCGAATGACTATAGTCTTTAGATACTGGAGAATTGACGCTTGATGGGATATTGACCTTTAAAATCTACTAATGCTTGTTATATATTATGACTTTACGGAACAAGCCCATTGTGGTGACTCATTCTGTCATGCTGACCATCTTGACAATGTAATAATTATGCTGTTGGTATGGTTAGTAAGCTATTAGGAACGTACTAATCCATGAATAATGTCTCTCTTCTGTTCATGTCTTTCGGAGGATTGCACTTTGCCTGAGTGGTATAGTGTAGTGGGTAACTAGGCCTGCACACCACGTGGGAAACAGCTTTACTGTTTTAAACGAAAAAGGTAGATGATGTAATAATTTATAAAGATCAAGATTTGACCAAGGATGACCATATTGTGCATATGGTTTTATCATAAAATAAAGCTGATACGGATAATAGCAGGGTGTCTGACTTAAGTTTTATCCTGTAGTGAAACTGCATTAATGGAGAGGAATTAATTTTATGTGCCTGACGTACACAACTTCCAATTCTAATTGTGCAAGTAAAGAACCTCTTCTTGGAAAAGGAAGGATAAAAAAGGAAATAATCTAATTGTTCTTACAGTGATCCTCCTCCGCATAAACCCAACAATGAGCTCTGCAGGAAGGGGGAGGGGGTGGAGAGAGAGAGAGAGTGAGAGAGCGTGTAGAGGACTAGTTTAAAACTAAATGAAACAACACAGCAGAGCAGCTGGCGTGAGAGAGAAATGAGAATGTTTATGTTGCTCTGTTGGACAAAAAAGCGCACACCAGGGATTTTGGAGGAGGAAGGAGAGTTATAACAGGAGCTCACAGACTGTTCCTGTATGTCAGTATCAGTGCAAACATCACCATGCTCAGTGCTCACTACTACAGAGTCCAACCCACAAAGAAGACACTGCAATCTTCCTGTCCTGCTGCATCCTGTCTTTTAGAGTCTTCAGTGAGACAGTCAGAGACAGAACCAGTCTCTTAACCCCATCACACTCACCTGCAGACAATCACTTTCATATCTGGACTCACTCCTGAAGGTATCCCAGCTCTCAAGGTTAGTCCTGATTTTATTGACATTTATCCTGTTTATAATTTTCATCCAATGTAGGAATAATGATTTACAGAATTATTTTATTGTAAAACAAATCCTTTTTTTGGTATTTGTTCCATTTAGTCTTCAAAACATCTAATAGATATTATATTTAAGACATAATACACAAGGGGAAGTGCTATAACATGAGATATTGGCAGTGGTGCTCTATGCTTATGTAAACACAAGGCGGCAGGCAATTATACCACAGTTCAATTATCTCAATTATATCTATTTTTGGTAGATATTAAGTTAAAATTGCAGAAAATATATTTGTTTGTTTATCAACTGTCTGCACGGTAATTGCTTTTGAATCTATCAGGCCTCCACTGCTGTGTTGTAAAGTGTCTTTTATTTTCCTCAAAAGTTAAAAAAAAACGTTTTCAAATGTCTTCTCTGATCAATTTAATTGTACGTTCTAAAATACAAACAAATGTAGCAACTGATGCCTGTCACACACTCCAGAAAGGCTGGATGGGAGGTGTGTTCACCTTTTCCTTTTCCTTACAATTTTATTCATTTGATGAATGATGATACAAATTGTGATGAGTACAAATTGTTTGCAAGTGAAATTGTTTTGTCCATTCTTGTTTGATATAAGACTTAACCTGCTGTAGTCACTGTTGTTAGATTCCCTACATAATGATGTACAACACAAGACAGATCTGGACAGTAGGCAGAATGAGGCCTGCCATTGACTTGCTGAAATATTAACAGTCATTTCAGGAATAGATGTCACCTGGATGGCAGTATATATCTCTGTAAAATACCAAATAGACCTCCACATCAATGGCACAAACTGTAAATATCTACATAAGCAAGTCACAGATGCTTTTGACACTGATGCATCCCCAAAGCAAGACAGATGTGAGTGTTTGGCACATTTTGCTGTTAAGAGTCTGGATGGTCCTTGACCTTGACATTCTTTTATTCCCAAAACATGCTGAAACATGAACTGACCACAGCACATATATCCACGATGAGCTTGGGCTCAGAGAGCTCAACAGAATTTCTGCATACCATTGCTGTTTGGCTTCCTCTATTTCAACATTGCATAATAGTTTCAGTTTGCTGTGATAATGACAACAGTTTCCAAAACTATGAGGCTATATTTATCATAGAATAATGGTTTCTTATGAAGGGCCATTTGAGGGCTTGAAAATACACGTACATATTCAACAGTGTTTTCTGGGCTTGCTCCAAACAAAATGACATTTCTCCAGATTCCCTGCACCTTTTCACAATATTATATATACTAGGTGGTGAAAGACCTAAACATCGTGAGAGAATTGTCAAAATGTCCCAAAAGAGAATTCTGAAATATCTTTCATAAAGTGAAACTAATTTTGGTTTGTGACTTAGTTTTTTGTGGATGCTTGTTTTATTCACTTCAAATTCACCTGTTTACATTCTTATAGAGGAATGTTTAAAAATGTTTTGGACAATTGTATACTTCCAACCTTGTGGGAACATTTAGAGGAAGGTGCTTTATTTTCCAGCATAAAAGTGCCCAAGTGCACAAACAGGATCCATAAATGTATGAAAGAGCTTAAGAAGCCTGTACGGAGCCCTTACCTCAGTGTCATCAAACACATTTGGGATGAAAGTAAAATGAGACTGGAGGTCATACACTCTCCCCCAACATCAGTGTCTAACTTCACAAATGCTCTTCTGGATAAATGGGCAAAAATTCTATGTGTATGCACCCCAGTACTTTTATTCATACAGTGCATAATTCTTAGTCATACAACACCTGAAAGCAAAACTGACATCTGGTTATTTCTGACCTTTTCAGTTGCAGTTCCACATTGTGGTTTTCAGTGATCTGTTGACAGAGCAGTCTTGTTTATAAGACTACATCACTAGACAAGAGTTTATAGGTCAACTGTGGAAGATTACAATCTTTCAGAGTGTCTGACTGTGTTATACCTTGTCCCTGGCAGGCCAAAGTTCTGCAGATCTAAAAAAAGTTCTGCAGATTTATGTGTAATCAGCAGGACAAAATAAATTAAATTAAATTAATTAAATTAAATATATGAATCATTCTGAACAGCGTTCCTGCTCAAAGTCTGGAATAGCCTGTGGTTCACCCTAGGCAAATCTGACACATATGGTCTGAAGGGGATTTAAGAATGTACACCCACTAATGATGTCAGTCTAGATAAAGGGGGTTTCGTTGAGTAGTAGCTGAGGTCAACCAAAGCATAAAGTTTAGTGGGAACAGCTTCAACTTTTAGTGATCGGAAGCTTGATTCACTGACCCAGTTCTTCGAAAAAGTCTATTTTAATAAATCACAATAGGTTGTCTCTCAATTTCATCTCCACAGATAGACAGATAAATCACCCTTTAAATGTGGTTGTTATTGTTATATTAGAATTTCTGCTTATCTTCTTATTGGGTTGGAAGGTAATTTAATTTTGTCCAATTGATTTTCATGAAACAAACAAAATAATCTGTATTATTATTATTCATTTATTCACCTTCTGTAAAGCATTTCATCCAGATCAGGGGTGCGATGGGTTATGGACTCTACTGAAAATCACTGGGCACAAGGCACTACACACATTAGACAAGACATCTTCTATTTTTTAATTATATTTAGCAATAGAATAAGACAGTATATAAACTAAAGGGGGAAAGTTGTGAAAAAACTTTGAATTTTGCTTGTCACCTATTGCTATCATTGTTGCAACATTAGCATATATACTACTTAATAGCTATAACGTTAAATTTGTAAAGCAATCAATCCAATACCACATTTAAAATACAGCCAGCTTAAAAGACTGCCAATATATCTTGACCACCACCTTAACTGTCACTCGGGACTGCCGAGTCAATGAATCACTGGCCGCTGGGCAGGGCACCAATCCTTCACAGGGATTCTTCACACATTCACTCACACCTAGGGATAATTTTGAGTCGCCAGTCCACGTACCAACGGTCGTTCCTGGTCGAGAGTACCCTGTGCACGTTTGGCTGCCGCTTCTCACCAGTGTGTGTGGATTGAGTGTTCTGAGCGTTCTGAGCAGTCTGGATTGTAAAGCGTCCTTGTGTGTCTAGAAAGGTGTTATAAGACAGTGCTATATAAGTGTAAAGATACAACACACCAAACTCCTCACAGACAGTCACCTGGAGCAGGGCTTGAACCTGGGACTGCGACACTATCTGCTGCGCCACTGTGCTGCCCTTGATAAAAATTTCACCTTTAAAACATTTGACCATTTTATTTAGACTTCTACATTAAATAAATGACCACTTAAAATAAACCTTTAATACATAAAAAAGCCAATATATTTTAAATGCCATCTTAAAAAATGTTCACATTAAAATATACTTAGGCTTCCACCTAAAATAAATGACCACTTCAAATAATCCTTAAAACCTTTAAATGACTGCCAATATATTTTTAGACTACCACCTTAAAGTTCCACATTAAAACATAATAACCTTAATTAAATGACCACCTTAAAACACATGCCACCTTAAGAATACAGCCATTTTATTTAGACTCTGACCTTAAAGAAACTTCCAGCTTAAATAAATGACCAACTTTAAAAGATTGCAATTATATTTAGTCTGCCACCTTAAAATCAATTCCACATTAAATTCACTGGTCTTATGTACCTGTCCACCTTAAATTTTCTGCTAAATGTACTGATCAGGGGCTGGATGGCCCATAAGCTTCTACATGTACAGACAGTACTGCAGGACTGAAGGAGAAGAAGGGAGCCGGGCACATTCTCTCCCTGGTGTGTGTGAAAGGTGCCCACTGTGACATCATTATCCGAACATTCCACAATGCTTTTCTGAGTGGGAACCGAACCTCGGGTTGTTCCGAAATGTGACATGGTGGGACACAGTGTACCCAGGTATCACTATCTGAAATCACGGGGCTGTAGCATGAAAATTGACCAAGTTAGAGTAGTTGGCGCAATGAGTTCTTTGGGGGAAAATTCCCACTTTGGAAAGTAGGCTCACTCCAAAAAGCACAGGCAACCCGAGCTGGCATAGGTCCTATGATTCTGTAGGAGGAGTAGTATTTTATATTTTCAGCATACAATAATAATAATAATAATAATAATAATAGTAATAATAATAATAATAATAATAATAATAATAAAAATATGATCTCATAGAACAGTAATTTGGTTTTGAAGTATTATGAAAACTCCTACGGAGAACTGTTTAATATAATGAATGTGTTAAAGAATTTGCTCTTAAAACAGCACGATGTCGCAGCAGGTAGTGTCGCAGTCACATAGCTCCAGGGACCTGGACGTTGTGGTTTCAAGCTCCGGGTGACTGTCGGTGAGGAGTGTTCTCCCCATGTCTGTGTGGGTTTTCTCCGGGTGCTCTGGTTTCCTCACACAGTCCAAAAACACACATTGGTAGGTGGATTGGTGACTCTAAAGTATCCGTATGTGTGTGTGTGTGTGTTGCCCTGTGAAGGCCTGGTGTGTTCCAATGATTCCGACTATGGTCTTACCCCACCGTGACCCTGAACTGGATAAGTGTTTACAGACAATGAATGAATAAGTTATAATTTTGCTTTATGTGATTCATCCATGTATTCATAATACAGCATAGGGTACAAAGATGAAGTGTACTGAAACACAGTGTTGCACATTAACATGGTTTGTTTGTTTCACTATTTAAGCATTATTCAGATATATTTTGCTTAACTTTGGATTAGTTATGACTGAACAGGATATAAGTGGGCAGTTTGCTTCCATACTTCACACCATGATTTTACATGTGTCACTTTACCACATTAGGCACTGCTCAGTTTGAGGCAACTTGCAACACAAATGACACTGTGGTTTGAGGGGTGCTTTTTTCATATACTACCTATCTCTACAAGCTCAGTGTTCATCATCACAACTAAGTGTTTGACATAATGAAAGAAATGATATATTGCCCAACTAACTCCAACACTTCAGTACACCACTGATATTCATATCTCCAGTTTTGTGGATTTTAAATTTTATTACATTTGAACACTACAGCAGTCCTTCACATTGTGTGATTTTTTTTTACATTGAATTCCATTGAAATATAAGAATGTTTTCCCTTCTCATGTAAAGTTACTATTTTGAATGTTTAAATTGGAGAGCGATGACATGTTTAGTATTATTTGTTTAAAATGATCAAATTACATATTAATGCATGCTAGCTACCAATATTTGTGAGCATATTGTCACTGTTGAAACAAAACCAAAATAGTAACAGAGAAGAAAAAAAATCTTTTATTCTTTTTTAAATTGCATGCTCTCCCGAACATTTTGCTTTCAGTGCACATTTGTACAGCAAATATACTTGGAAGAGAACGCTATGACCAGTTCTCTTTTTTATCTAATGGCTTCAGCATTAACTAGCATTGTGCTGAGTAATTGGGAGAGGGTGCAGCCTACTCACCCAAAAACAGCAAAGTCAATTTGGTTCTCTTGGACTTCCAACCAGGGACGTCTGAAGCAAAAAATAATAAAGGGGATAAAAGGTTCTGACAATGTTCCACCTGGTGATGGGGATGAGTAAACTATCAGAAAATGAACTCTACAGAACTGTAGACAAATGTCACATTTATAAAATCTTCATGAAATCTGGGTAATGTAATGTCTGATCTACACACAACCACTGCCAAATTTCCTGACATATTTAATGACTTTCAGATCTCTGAAGTTAATATTGAGTGCACAGCTGTTCTCTCTATAATCCACCTGACAGCATTGAACAGCATTTACACATATCCTGTTTACATCATGGTTACATCCAATTACCGTTTACAGCACAAATACACTTTAAATTGCAGTATCTCTCTCCCTCAGCCCAACGTACTTATGGTTTTTGTATTGTCTTGTATTATATGTATATTGTTTTGTATTTCCTTAGCCATGTCTTCTGCACTTTAATGTGTGTGCACTGTTTTATGTTTGCACTAGTTGCACTTTATGTTGTGTTTTGTTTTATGTTTTATGTCTTTTGCACTTTAATGTGTGTGCAGTTTTATGTTTGCACTAGCTTTGCACTAGTTGCACTTTAATGTTGTGTATTGTTTTATGTAGCACCTTGGTCCTGGAGGAACGCTATTTCGTTCCACTGTGTACTGTAAACACTGTATACTGCTGAAATGACAATAAACTTCTTGAACTTGAACTTGACAAATCTGAAAAAGAATATTACATTGATATGACAGCTTCAATGTTACATACCACTTAACAAAGTTTGCTTTGCTGTGTGTTTTTGTTTCATTATCTATCAATAGTTTCCTTTCCTTATTAAATTCTTATTAAATACACAAATGCCGTTTCAAACAGAATTAGTCAAATTATATTACAACAGTAATTGCTATAATGCACTTTAGACCAGAACTAACTATGACTTTCTTTGTTTGGTATGTTGTTATTCAGCAGAAGCTGGATGACTGAATGTGAGAAGTTTCATTTCTGCTGCATGGTTTCCCTTGAAGCTTTTAAAGGAAGTCAACAGGACTGTCTTAAAAACCAATGGGTAAAGTGATTTCAATAAATAGGGGCACACTTGATAAAAAATAGGGGGAAAAAGGTCATGAAAACTCACTGAATATTATAACATCAGTGTCAGAGGCTCTGAAATATTTGATGACTGTGGAGTACACCTGACATAGAGGGATTGTTTAGTTCAAAACTCTGTGGTCATTTAACCAGTTTGTTTGGATTTGAAAGTATGGTTTGTGTTATTCCACCGCGAGTGCTCTCTATGAACCAATTTTAGTTTTTTTGTTTTTTTTTTTCCTTTAAAATATCCTAGTATTTTATTCTACAAAAGTCAAAATTCAAGCTCACTGTTGTTTATTTTTTAAATATCTCTTCTGTTAATAAACTTGGACATGGAAACTGCAACCAATGACACCTTTTATTTATAAATACACAAGCAGGAAGTACAGGTGACCACAAGTGCTCCCATACACTCAGGCAGACTTTAAAAACGGAACTATACGTGACACTGTGATTCAGTTATCTTAAAGGACTTTTAAAGTTGAAATGAATATTCTTGTAATGACTCAGTGAATTTGTGCTAAATAAGCATAACCTCTCATGACCATTTCACCCTTCCTTCTGTTTTTCAATGGATAATTTCAGTTATTAAACTTTAGCTATATGAACATTTAAAAAATACATTTTAAATTGGTAAACCCAACAGCAGTTTTCTGTTAAATTAGCATAATCATACCGCTAATAAAGCACGGTGGCGCAGCAGGTAGTGTCGCAGTCACACAGCTCCAGGGACCTGGAGGTTGTGGGTTCGATTCCAGCTCCGGGTGACTGTCTGTGAGGAGTTGGTGTGTTCTCCCCGTGTCCGCGTGGGTTTCCTCCGGGTGCTCCGGTTTCCTCCCACAGTCCAAAAACACACGTTGCAGGTGGATTGGCGACTCCAAAGTGTCCGTAGGTGTGAGTGAATGTGTGTGTGTCTGTGTTGCCCTGTGAAGGACTGGCGTCCCCTCCACGGTGTATTCCCGCCTTGCGCCCGATGATTCCAGGTAGGCTCTGGACCCCCTGCGACCCTAAATTGGATAAGCGCTTACAGATAATGGATACCGCTAATAAACTAATACATTCAGTAAAATGTACATACTGTTGTTGCTTATTTTACAATTAATTCCTTCCAAATACATGGAAAAATACAAATGTAACAACATTGTTTTACTGTAAAAGTCTCATTATACAACTGTCTTTTCACAAAATATTTGTGCAAATTTCACTTAATTATTTTATATTTTTTATTGTCTTTTACAGTATTAATAAACACATTTACAGTAAAACAATTTAAATACTGCAACTGAATTTCTTATATTCTTTAGCATTTAAAAGCATATAACCTGTTCAATGACTCTATTGACTAATATCAAATTAATTTAAACTGCAATAGCTTCGTATAGTTCCTGACCAGAAATGCTAAAGCATTTATAATTGGAAAAAAAGCAATGCTAAATAAACTGTACAGTAAGAAAAAGAAAATCCAATAATATGCCTTTCCAAGGATTTATTAACCTAAAAGTAATTAACAAAACAAACACATATATATATATACACACACACACACACACACACACACACATACATACTTAATAAACATTAGAATACAGAGCATGTGACATTATGATCATCTTACTGGAACAAAATGACAAAAGGATAAAGAATGAAAGAAAGAAATATAAAGCAGGAAAGGAATTTTTAAGCATTACTGTATTTTCGTAATAGACTAGACAGTACAAAATGTACCATTAACTTAAAACTAGCATACTAAATTGAGCCATGTAAATAAAAATGAATACAAAAGCAACTACAGAAAAGAATTTTGTAAAAAAGTGTTTGAAACCAAGGTTTTGCTAAGGTATCGTAGGGCTAAATGCAAGGCTAAGGCTGTTGCTAGTGTATTGAAGCTGTTTTCTAAGGTATTGCTGTGCCTGTGTGGTATTCCAAGTGGTTGCTCAAGTTTGATAGGTTGTTGGTGGTTCATAGTTGCTTATTTTGGTACTCCATCTTTGTTACTATGGTATTGTGGGAGAGTCTGAATGTGGGGTCGGAATGTTTGTGCAGTCTGTGATAATCTGTGTAGTATAGAAGTCAGTGTCTGTGGATGAGTGTATAATAATAATACATTTTAGTCTATAGGCGCCTTTCTGTCACTCAAGGACACCTTACAAAGAGTATAAAGAAAACAATCACATAAATAATACCGAAAAACACACAAGTATACAGTATTGGGGGAAAAAAATACATAAATAAATAAAATGAACAATGTAACTGAGTCTTTTTTAAGGAAAGGCAATCTTGAACAGGTGGGTTTTGAGTGAAGACTTGAATTGTGTGAGTGAGTTTATGTTCCGTATGTCGGGGGGTAGAGTGTTCCAAAGCTGGGGAGCAGAGCGGCTGAAAGCTCTACTTCCCATGGAAGTGAGACGGGCAGGGGGAACAGTCAAGTGAATGGAGGAGGAGGATCTGAGGGTGCGAGAGGGAGTTACAACATGGAGGAGATTGGAAAGATACGGTGGAGACAGATTGTGGATGGCCTTGAATGTTAACTGAAGGATCTTGTAATCAATGCTTAACCTGACTGGAAGCCAGTGGAGCTGTTGCAAGACAGGAGTGATGTGGTGGATGGAGGGGGTTCTAGTGATAATACGGGCAGCTGAGTTCTGGACCAGTTGAAGCTTATGGAGAGATTTGTGGGTGATACCAAAAAGGAGAGAGTTGCAGTAATCAAGGCGGGAGGTGACAAGACTGTGGACAAGGATGGCAGTGGTCTGGGGAGTAAGGGAGGGTCGGAGACGGTTGATGTTACGGAGATGAAAATCCGGGTTATAGACCGGGTAATGTTATTGATGTGAGATTGAAAAGAGAGAGTACTGTTGAGGATGACACCCAGACTCTTTACTTGTGAGGAAGGGTGAACAGAACAATGGTCAATGTTGAGAGAAAAGCTGTCAGTTTTGGATAATGTTGATTTAGTACCAATGAGAAGAATCTCAGTTTTATCGCTGTTGAGTTTAAGTAAGTTTGAGGAAACCAAGATTTTATTTCCGATAAGCAGTCAGTAAGAGAGGGGGGAGGTTGGAAGTGGGCTTACAGGCAAGGTAGAGCTGGGTGTCATCCGCGTAACAGTGGAAATTGATGTTATACTTACGAAAAATATGGCCAAGGGGAAGAAGATAAATGATGAAGAGGAGGGGCCCCAGGACAGAGTCCTGGGGCACACCTGAAGTGACAGAAGAAGGCTGGGACATGAAAGTTTTAAGCTGGATGTACGGAGTGCGGCTGGAGAGGTATGATTTGAACCAGTTTAGAGGGATTGGAGGATAGTCTAATGAGGAGGGTGGTGTGACAGATAGTGTCAAATGCTGCACTCAGATCAAGGAGGATGAGGATGGAGAGTAAACCAGAATCAGTTGCCATTAGGAGGTCATTGGTGATTTTTATGAGAGCAGTTTCAGTGCTATGGAGAGGGCAGAAGCCAGATTGGAACAGTTCATACAGTTTGTTTTGAGAAAGATGAATATGAAGTTGAGACGCTACTATTTTCTCAAAAATTTTGGAAATGAAGGGTAAATTTTAGATTGGACAGAAGTTATTGAAATTGGTAGGATCAGCACCAGGTTTTTTTTAGAATTGGAGTAATTACAGCAGTTTTAAAGGATGGAGGAACAGTTCCAGTGGAAAGAGAGGAGTGGATGATGGCAGAGATGAGAGAGACTAGAGAAGAAAGACAGGCTTTAACCAAAACTGTGGGGAGAGGGTCCAGCTGACATGTGGATGGCTTTGACTTACGGATGACATCAGAGATTTCTGAAGTGGAAGGAAGCTGAAAGAAGGAGAAAGAATGAGCAGGAGGAGGAAGTTCAGAGTTGATACAGGAGATGGGTAGTAAACTGAGATGCTGGTGAATCTTCTGGATCTTATCAACAAAGAATGTCATGAGTGAATTACAAAAAGCAGTAGAACACAGATGAGATGGTAGAGAGTCCGGAGCTTGGGTGATATTCTTATACAGAGAAAAGAGTGATTTGGTGTTCATGTGTGGCATGTAAATGGTGTGAGAAATAAGTGAGTGTCTGGTGTATGTAGTATGTGTGTGGTGTAGGCTGTATGCATTTTGTGCTGTGAGTGTGTTTAATTTAATGTGTGTGGTGTGAATTTATGTAAAAGCCTGTCTGTAGTGTTTGTTGTCTATATTTGTTTGCCAATGCATATGTATGGCTTGTGAGATGAGTGTGTGGTGTACATGGTTTGAGATGAATGCAAGAGTCTGGCTGTAATTTATGTAGTGTGTGAGAATGTGATATGTGGTCCGAGTTTCTTTAAGTGGGGCTTGAGGTGTGCGAATGCCTGTGTTGTGTCTGTCTGTCTGATTTGGAATGCTCTTGAATGTGTGTGGTTTATGCAGTGTGTGCGAGTGTCTGTTGCGAGTGGCCTAAAGCTGTGTGTGTGTATTTATATGAGGTAAGTTTGAAATCTGTTTTTAGTATATAACTATCCATCCATCCATTATCTGTAACCGCTTATCCAATTTAGGGTCGCGGGGGGTCCAGAGCCTACCTGGAATCATCGGGCGCAAGGCGGGAATACACCCTGGAGGGGACGCCAGTCCTTCACAGGGCAACACAGACACACACACATTCACTCACACCTACGGACACTTTGGAGTCGCCAATCCACCTGCAACGTGTGTTTTTGGACTGTGGGAGGAAACCGGAGTACCCGGAGGAAACCCACACGGACACGGGGAGAACACACCAACTCCTCACAGGCAGTCACCCGAAGCTGGAATCGAACCCACAACCTCCAGGCCCCTGGAGCTGTGTGACTGCGACACTACCTGCTGCGCCACCGTGCCGCCTAGTATATAACTAGAAATAGCTAACTAAAAAAAAAACTAAAAAAGGAGCAGTCTTCAGGATGTTAAGTATAAAATAGTTATACTAACAAATTACTGTTTGCAAAGTTAATAAAACCGAGAAACAATTTCAGAAGAGTTAAGCAGATAATCAACAGAAACTGTGAGTAGAGCACATCAATTGCCATAAACCTTACAGAGTTTAGTCCATAATCAGACATCAAGCCACTCGTGATCTGAAAGCTCCTGGATCAAGGTAAGGAATCTGGAAATGGAAATGTGTTTTATACTGGTGAAGTCCTAATATTTATGGACCTAATTAAATCTGTAATAATCTCTTTTTCATCTATGTATCTATCTATCTATCTATCTATCTATCTATCTATAATTTCTTTTATTTAAACACATTAAAGCTACCTGCTTTTGTTTGTACACTTATTGTCCACTTCATCATTTCCATTAAAAACATGTATTTTGTAAATTTACACTGTAGTCTGTTTGTTGCTTTGCATACCTCCACCCACTTTTTCAATGTTCAGAACCCACTCACAACATGACTTGGGTGGTGGATCATTCTGAGCACTGCAGTGACACTGGTGGTGTGTTACTGTGTGTTGCTGGTACAAGTGGATCAGACACAGCAGTGCTGCTGGAGTTATTAAACACTGTGTCCACTCTGTTAGGCACGCCTACCTTGTCTGGCCACCTTGTAAATATAAAATCAGAGATCGTAATTATCTTGCTCCTTGGTTTGTTTTGGCTGTCCTCCAGTCCATTCATTACTGCCTGTAGGATGCTTTTGGCTGGTTATTTGTGGTTGGTGGACTATGCTAGCAGCACTGCTTTTTCTGATCCACATTAAGACACCACCACCACCACCACACTGTACTGTTATGATCCACCTGCTCTGTTGTGGTCCTGAGTATTGAAGAACAGGGTGAAAGGAAGCAGAAAAAAAAATTATACAGAGCAAAAAAAAGAAAAAAATGTTATGGCAGATCAGTGTAAATCAGTGTTTTTTGTACAACCTGAAAATTAACATAATACATCTGTAAAATGTAATACAGATTTTTTCTGTATAAAATAAAAATTACCTATGAAAAGTATTATTTTAATACCACCATGCTGTAATTTTTACTGTAGTTTATTGTATACATGATTACACTTTTTCTATGTTTAAACAACAGTAAACTCTAAATTCAACAAAAGTTTGTGATTGGTTTAACATATATTTATAGTAAAATTAACAGTTTTGTTTGCTTAATCAATTTACTACATATTACTGTCAATCATACATTGCATCCTTGTTTTCGACTTTTCATTGTTTTTTTGTCATGACTTTACATCATTTCACTGTTAATTTCACTGACATTTTTTACAGTGTGTTTATAAACATGCATTACAGTCTTTTCTTCAAATTAATTCCTTTTATTTATGTTCCTTAGGAATGAATTACGTCAATGTTACCCCAACCCCTGGCTGTGGAAGCCAGCAAGCTACCAACAGAACAGATTTCCATAGTATGTTCACGCGGCAGGTCCTTCCAGTGCTCTACGCTTTGATCTGTGTGGCTGGTCTGGTTTTAAATGCATTGGCTGCTTGGATCTTCTTCCAACTGCCCAGTACTTCAGGCCTGGTGGTCTACCTAAAGAACATGGTGGTGGCCGATCTCCTGATGCTGTTATCTTTCCCATGGCGTGTGGCCAGTGACCTGGGCTTAGGTGGCTGGCAGATGAGGATGATTGTATGCCGGTACACAGCCGTGCTCTTCTACCTCAGCATGTACACAGGTATTGCGTTCATGAGCCTCATTAGCCTGGATCGCTATTTCAAAATTGTACGGACCTCCACCACATCCTCATCCTCATCCTCCTTGTCTTGTCTTGGCTATTCCCACAACTACTCCTCCCTTCTACAGCATGTGCCCAAGGCCAGGGCTTTGGCCTTCCTGGTCTGGGCCTTGCTGCTGTTATGCATGTTACCCAACACCCTGCTGACAAACCGCCCCGCGGCTGAGGGCTGCTCCTGCATGGAGCTGAAGAGTGAACTGGGCCGCCGCTGGCATGAGGTCTCGGCTCATCTCATTGTGGCCATCTTCTGGTTGACTCTCGCTCTTATGGCCTTCTGCTACACATCCATCGCTTGCCATGTGTACCGCTCCTACAAGAGGGTGCACCGGGATGGCAGCGAGGCGGGTCGCAAGTCCAACCGCAGCATCTTCAGCCTTCTGGCAGTGTTCTTCCTCTGCTTCGTGCCTTATCACGTGTGCCGCGTGCCCTACACAATGAGTCAGCAGTCAGTCTTTGAGTTCAGCAAGCAAACACGTTTCCAGCTCTTCCAAGCCAAGGAGGTCACACTGTTCCTGTCAGCCCTCAATGTGTGTCTGGACCCCATTATATACTTCCTCATGTGTAGGACGTTCCGAGAGTCACTGCTGCGTAAGCTGTCTACTACAGACAGCAGGAGGCCCTCTGTAACCAATGGACTTAGTGTCAGTAATTTGTAGAGGAGAACTGACTAATCTGTGCTAGATTCACAAAAATATTCTTTTGTAGCAACCATTGTTAGTTTGGGACAACAACTGATTCAGCCGACATCGTGTCCTGTTGTTTTGGAAAGTGTCTGAAAGCCTGCAGGATGTCTCCACTGGAAATGTCAAGTCTGCGTATCATCTGAAATGTTCTAAATTAATATCTAATATCTAATTTAGCAAATACTAGCTTGCTAAATTATTATTACCCTAGTTCATAGAAATGCAGTAATTAATGCTAATTAAGGACCATGGACCTCTATTACGTTTGGTAAATGTATATAAGGAATATATCCTACTTAGATGTAATTAGTAGTCTTAACTCACAGATAGTATAGTTTAACATTATACCACACTGCTTTGTTTTAATTGCTAGACAACAATGTCACTTGGCAAGCTGGACAGATATCCAACTGCACCATTAATTAAATGCAATTCTCTTAGCACACACTTTCAGAACTGCAGTGAATTACTTCAGTAAGGAGATGAAGTGACTGATAATGAGGCACTGATACTGTGATCTCACACCCTTGGACCCAAAATGCGGGGTAAAAAGCACAACTTATTTTCTTAGCTTTATATCTCATTAATGCCTGAAGGTATCTGTGTGCTCCATATACCGTTAGAAACCGCAGATCCTACCGTTTCTAAAAATAGCGGCCTCATCCAGTGTGAAAAAAATACCTAAAAAACAAGGCGCTCCTACAAATTCTATGTTTTTATTTTGCTCTCATAAAGGATTCTAATCTAATCCTAAATGATCTCCCTTCATTTTGACTCACATGACGTCAACCCACGCTGTCTCCAGGCAGAAAAATATCAGTCATCAGCAAAAACATACTCCTAATATTGATTTACAGTTTTTAAAAGTTTTTGTAGGTTTCACATCAAAATATGCATTAGATCACCAAATATAAACTAAAAAGCTTAAATAATACTTCATTGTGTATATTATAAATAAAACATATTATTTCATCATATTTTTAAAAGATTATAATAATAATAATAAATGTTACTATTATAAGCAGCTGAGAAAACTGCCAATGTACAAAAACAATTTTTATTTCTCGGGATAATGTCCATATTTGCCCTGAGCTAAATTCCTGAAAGTCTGGGCCTGCTGTGACTGTCAGAGCTTTCTCAGTCATACATCCCAGAACTTAGAATATCAAGAAAAATAAGTCCGTCTGATGCTAATAATTCGTTTTGTCAGTAATATGCCATGTAATAAATTAAAAAATGATTATGTTTTCAACTAACAGACACCTCAGACTAACAATCTGTGCAAAGATATCTCAGGTGGGAACATGTTTTGAAGGCTGTACATTGAGAAATATGCAGAAAAAAAAAAAAACATGGTCAACACATGGCCAGTTTCAAGAAAATATCAAATGTCAATCAGCATGTAAACCTCAAATGATTACATATTTGAGTAGCCAAGGGTCTTTAGAAAAGAAAATAACATATTCCATATAGCTATGTCACATAATTACTGTTTAAATGCTGAAAGTGGCACTGACAAAAAAACGGAATAGCAAAATAGCTATATAGATAGGGTCCAAGGAGTTCAAATAAGTGTTTTCTTTAAACGTTAAGTGAAATATCTATTTTTCTAATATATGAATATGAATATGAAATGTGAAAATCTATTGTAGCAAACTGTCTAACCCTTACTCTAACCCTAAACACACCCAACCTTTCATGTTCTCATCTGAAACTGCCATAACTTCCAATGGGAAGATCGACACAATGTGTATAAACATAAATTAGTCCAAACCTGTAATATATCTGGAGATCAGCTGGAAGTAAAGTACTCATTCATTAATTCTTTTCTGTAACTGCTTTCTCCCATGGTGGGTCCACAGCCTACTTGGAATTATTTTGGCGTAAGGCAGAAACACACCCAGGACAGGGTATCACTCACTCACACATTCCCCCACACACTCACACCTATGGAGCTAATCTGAATTGCCAATCTATCTACCAGCATGTTTTGTCCCACTGTGGCAAAAAACAGGAACATCCAAAGAGAACTGTACACGGACAAGGGGAGAAGACATCAAACCCCTCACAGACAGTGACCTGAGGTGGGGTTTGAACAGACAATCCCAGGAGCTGTGTGACTGCTACACTACCTGCTGTGTCACTGTGCCACACAGGGGTAAAATATGAGATGATTCAAATTAAATTCCTGGTCTAGGACAAAGCATGATTTGTAAAGATGTGATTTACAGCTCTTCACAAAAAACAGAAAATCACCAAGGATATGACTGGCATTGATAGATTAGATTTATTTTTATAATTTTTTCATTAGTCAGGGACTGTTTGACGTCAGAGTCTCTGAGTTTCAGCCCAGCTGTGTTGACAGCTGTGTAGACTAAGGCAGAGGTGGCCAAGCGAGCCACATGGGGCTTTTTTCCTGTGCAGTTCTTCAATTCATAAAAACAAATATAGCTGTTGGGTCCCTGTACAATTGGGCCCAAGGATGCAGAATAGAGTAAAGATGATAGGGACACGTTCCTACCAATATTCAGCAACTACTCAACTACTGAATTGTCCTTAGCAATAATTCAGAATTGCAATGCAGCAGTCAATGTCTAGTGAATGTATTTGTTTCACAAATGGTAAAGATGTCCTTCTCTACTACGAGTCCTGCCTTGCAAACCCACACTGTTAACAGGATTTCTCTTTAACATGTGAGAGACTGTGGCTTCAAGGAGCTCCAAAGCCCTGGAAACACAAGGCTGTGTGAGAGACACCATCCAAAATGCATTTCATATCGTCTGAGAAAGGGGCAGTGTATTTTATTTTTAAATGTGAAATTATACAGTCTATCAAATTAAAGATGGATATTATAGTACGAAAACTGATGCTCCAACCCCAAATCTCCTCACAGACTCACACACACTGTTCAAGCCCAAGTCTGAAGCTGCACTGTCTTAAAGTGAGACTCCACTCAAATGGATCGTACATAATACAAACAATGCACACCATACATCTATTGCACTTCACAAACTCTTTGGCTCAAACAGCATATTTATTTAACGGTAAATGCCGATTGTAATGTGTAATGTAAAATATGTTAATAAACTATTGAATTGTCAGCATTTACCAGTCCTGTCTTAAGGTTATTTATTTATTCCTGACTTGTCATTGATTTCCCAATAAAGCCATATTTGTTTAAATGCATTGTTTGTGGCTCCTGTTTGTTTTTCTGCCATTTTGTTTCTGATGGGCTGGCCACCCGTGATCTAGGGTGTTGTCCATGACACAATATTATGCTATAATGATGCATACAGTGCATAATATGCTAAGGACTGTGCTGCCAATATTAGTTTGCACAGCATAGGTCTTTTCAAAACTGTCATGGACTCAAAAGTGTCCGTAGGTGTGAGTGTGTGAGTGAATGTGTGTGTGTCTGTGTTGCCCTGTGAAGGACTGGCACCCCCTCCAGGGTGTATTCCCGCCTTGCGCCCAATGATTCCAGGTAGGCTCTGGACCCACCGCGACCCTGAACTGGATAAGCGGTTACAGATAATGAATGAATGAATGAAAACTGTCATGACTCTGCCACCTTTAGCTTCCTCATTAGAACGAAATCTAAGGTTATGTGTTAAGCTGCTTTGTGGGTATGGGTCAGTGGCGATTGCTCTAAAACTGCAAGGGAAGCTCAGCTTCCCCTAAAATGTAAAAAAATAAGGATCAAATATATATTGTTGTGTGTACATGTCATTGTATAAATATGTACTACAACACGCTCAACATTTGTTCAGAATCAGCTTCTTATTCCACAGAGTTCAATAGAGAAGCAGCGAAGTGCAGCGAAACGAGACGAGCCATTGGATAAATGCTGGGCTTTGTCCCGCCCATCGAACGCTCAGTGTCTCTGGGGGTCTATGGGGCAGTGGGCTGGCCTCAGCTGGCCCGGACGCTCAGCTTCTGCCTGATGATTGGATGATCTGTCTGAGGCTGAATCCCTATTTGATTGACAGTGAAATGAGGGAATCAGCGATCCTTTGGTGTAGAGATCCGTGGGAGCACAGGCAGACACACTTCACATGGGCCAAGGCCGTTTAAGCAGCCTAGCTCTGCTGGCCATTGAGAGGACACTAGTCAAGTCCCTGGAAAAGACGCCTTGTTGGTACGACAGGGTCACAGATCATTTTCTTGAAAAGGAACGGAGGGTAGAATTTACGTATAAATAAACCGAAACATTTTATGATGTAGGCCGAAATTGAGCTTCCCCTCCTTGAAAGACCAGCATCCGCCACTGATATGGGTTGTTAGTTTGTGACTGAATTGTGCCTCTTAAAACAAGTATCCAACTCAGATGGTCAAATTCAAGACTGCTGGAGTGGATCAGTCACCAGTGATGCTGGCCTGGAGTGGACAGTTAGTAATATGGCAGAAAATGAGAATGAAGCACAACACTGCTGTGTGTGCAGCTTTCTGTCATGTGCAAAGCTGCTCTCACACAAAAAGGAGAAGCCAACCTCTTAATGAAAAACCACAGAAGCCAACAAGGAAACTCGTCACCTTGCTGTTCTCAAGACTTGTATAATAGTCATCACTGTACAGAAATGAAAAACTTTGTAGCAAGTCTCATCTAAAAAGTCAAAACAGATAAGTAACATTTGTGGTACAGCTGGTGATTGAGCTCCTTATATTTTTATCTAATCAGCTCACATTTATCCACTGGAGACTGATGTATTGAGATATACTCAAACCCTAACCCTACTAGAAGAAGAATAATAATAGGAAAAAAAGAAACACCTTTATTGATCCCCTTAGATCGTAGTGAACACACACACACATCCAGAGCAGGGGTGCTGCCAACCACCTCCGCGCCTGGGGAGCAGTATGGGGGTCGCTCGAGGCCAATTAAGCCGTGAATACATTTTTCCTTGCCGGTCCCAGGAATTGAGCCAGCGACCCTCCGGCCTCAAGCTTGCTTCTCAACCCCAAGGCCACAGCTGCCTCTACTACTTGCCTAAATTTAACATTTCCCCTAAACCTAATATAAGAACAAGTCTCCATGTTAGAACTGAAGGATTTGGGTTCCCAGAAGGAAACAGACCCCCACTGTGAGAGTGTAAACAGACTTTGGTCCCTGCAGTCAGGGTACAATCATATTTTATACTTGATACACACCATATATTACAATTGAAATGATCTGTTTTTTCATATAATAGTATCTAGTGCTTACACAACAGTCCTTAACCAGCATTATATTAATGTGTATTCCACAGTGATGAATAACTTGTATTTTTATCGGTTGTAAGTCCATTAATGATGACAACAATGACATCTTGCGTCCTAGGGCGTAAGTGCTATTGAAAACCAGATTTTTTTTTTCAGATTAGATCGCATTCCACAAGGGGGCACTATTTAGACACATGAAGGAATGTTTGTTCAATGTTGTACAGCTCAATAAAATATGTTTACCTAATCTGTTCTAATTTTAATCAGTTGCATATATGCTTTTTATAAGCTGGCATTCTGCTGGAACCTGGATGAGTGATTTGTTTGTGTTTATAAGTTAGTGGTCAAAGAACAAAATTCAGACCTAAAGGATTCATAGTGGTTTTTATTATTATTATTATTATTATTATTATTATTATTATTATTATTATTATTGAAAATGTACAATTAAAAACACTCAAGGGTGTTAAGTGACTCAGTTCAATAGAAGTCCAATAGGACTTGATTTCTCATTAGGACTCACACTATAGGTTTGGTTTCAGTCCCAAGGTGAAATATTTAATAAAGCTCCAATTTACTATAATTTTTTAGTTGAATATTTGTGTTATTTCACATCATCAAATTAAACTATGCTGTGCCCAAAGGAAAAAGCAGGCTTCCATCCAAAATATGTAAGCAGGAGCAGGTCCACCAAGTGGAAGAAATTCTGAAAATAGTAGTCATTGATTATTATTTATTAACAATAATACTCTATGCAACTTACTTCAACTCTACTTTTTTTATCTGTTTGTTGCAACATTAATCAGATTCATGTTTCAGCAACATTGCAAATGTAATAGATAAATAAATAATTAAATAAATAAATAAAGGTCCACCCAAGTGTTGCAAAAGATAAAAAGCTACAGCTTGCCTGAGCTATATATAGCAACCTGGGTTTTACCAGAGGAAAAAACCAGAAAGCTTCATTGCGTCTTGTCAGCATACATTCGCAGCACATAGACCACATAGACCTAACATAGCCACATTACCTTATTATTACTACATATATTTCAGCACAATTCTGTAGTTTTAACTGAATCTATTCATTATACATCACCGCATATTGTACAAAGACATTTCAAATAATAACCGGAAAAAAAAAACCCTGAGAATGCGTTTTCTGAAAAATATTCTTAAGATTTGGGAACTGCAGAGACAAGTTGCTGAAGATGTGAAAGTGAAAAGATTTCTGATTCTTGCTTGATACAGGATTTTTGTTGCTCAAGAATTTGGTTCTCTGTGATAGTATTGTTCAATTTATAATGTGATTTTTAGTTTAGTGCATCATGTAAACACAGCAGCTGTCCTTCACACCATGTAAAAAGTTCACCATGAATGGACCAATAGAAGTGCTCCAAAATCCTTTTACATTCACATCCACTGAAAGATATAAAGGCTATTTCCTTCTCCTGTAAAGTTACTGTTTTGTGAAATACACGTGTTTAATTGCACAGTAACAATATATTGTTCTGGACTAATTGGACCGTCACAGATTTGCAAGTCACCCATGCCATGTGCACTAATGCACTCCATATCATTACTGGTATTTGAATGATGAACTTATAACAAGTCTCTCAAGTGTCTAAGCCCATGCAGTGATTTTCACTACAGAACCAAGTGTAATCTTAATGCCGTGCCACCTGAGAGCACAAAGCCCATATCACAGAAAAAGTAATGCAAACTTCTCCATATTCTAACAGTAAACCTGGTCTGGACCTTTTTAAACAAGGACCTTAGGCCCAATAAAGATTTGCATGCATTTGATTCTCCAGTATGCAAATATTGTTGTGTGGACATACTGTTTCCGACTTAGAGAAGTACACATGTACTTTGGCAATATAAAGCATACACAGACTTCCCAATGTGTGTTTACATTCTGGTCAGAAAAAAAGGGAAAGGGCACCATCACTCACACGTGGCATACATTTTGACTTGCAAATTGTGTATGTCACCAGTGACAACAACAAATGTACACCACAGTTTGTCTACACACCACAATATCTTACTCTAAGAGAATGTTTTTTTCTTCTCCACAAACACATATAGAAACCCCTTTCTTCCTTGTGTGAGTGCACAGAAGGAAGCAGGTCTGAATAAGACACTGTTAAGTGGTGATATTGCTCTACACGTCAATGACTAAGCCTGGGTAAGTCGACCTAAATACTCTCTAGAATTATGAACAAAGTTAAAATATTATAGACATTTTTTAGATAAATTAGAGATGTTAGAAAAATACTTTGCACTTTTTTAAAGGTTCTGGCCTTTTTGTTTACATGTAAAACCCTGGATTAATTTAGAGACACAAGAGTGTGGACTTCACTGAATGTCAGAAACAAAGGATGCCATTTAAAGTGGTGTGTAACGGACTTTGAGTTGATACTTGCTTTCTTGGTCCAAGGTATTAGCTGAAGATCTACAGACCAGTGGTTCTAGTACATTATTTTCTAGGACCTATTTTGGGGGGAGGGGGGAAACTATATAAATAAATGCTGTGATAATTTAACCTAACTTGTCTTCTACACTACTGAACACAAATGGATTATAAAGTCGTGTAAAAGTCACTTTTACCTCCAAAGAATTGTATTTGAAAAAAGGTGCTAGTACTATAAATATTTTAGTAATTATTATTGTGTCTCCAAACACTTACAACAACTACTACATAACTATTAAATAACTAATAGCTCCATTAGTTTTAAGCCAAATAACAACTATGGCCAATTAGCCCACTCATGCAGCTGTCTTTTCATCGACAGATAGATGTGACTTGCTGGCTGTAAATTAAAAAGGCCGGATGGGTACACTTTAGTCAGTGTAGTCAGAGCAAATATAGGACAATTTTAATTACTTAAAATACACAATAAATCGGTTAATCTATGAATCCCAAGATGTCCAGGTTGTTACAATAAATATTACATAGAAGACGCTGTAATGCCCATGTAGACCATAAAGCACTGTAATCATATAAACGGTTAAAATAGGTTTTATGTGCATTTGCTGAACAGACAGTATAGGTTTCAGTACATCTTTTTCATCTACAGTATGTTCAGTACAGTCTGACTCTGACTAGTTGTGAGTCATATATTATTTTTAACTGTCTTTGTTCAACTTGCAATTAAATTGTGCATTTGCATTTTGTCCATCTGTGGCAAAACCCACACACACATACACATACACACACAAGTGCAATCGAGATGGTAAGCACACACAAACCCAGAATAGGCAGTTAACCCATGAGGAGAACTTGGGGTTAAATGCCGTGTTCAAGTGCATGCCAGTTCTGTTAAGTGAATAGAGCCTTTGTCCTTCCAGTCCCAAGCTCCTTTCACTAAGCATTAGGGCAGTAAATATTAATTTTGTCTTTAAACTATACAAGCCTTAGCTTTTCCACTCTGTGATCATATTACGCTCAGTTAAAGGCATGTAATCCTTGATTGCATAAGTGTAGTTTAGTGAACACTGCCTTATTCTGATTTCTCTGTCATTTATGATATAGGTGGATGTCCACAATGGAAGCCACCAATCTGACCACTGCTTTGAATGGCAGCTGGATGTCAAACACAACTAATGCAACATCATCTTGCGTCCGCAAAGAAGTGCCATCCCATCCTTTCTTTATTGCTGTGTATTGCCTGGTGTGTCTTGTTAGTCTGGCTCTAAATGCCGTCACCATGCGAGTGTATTTCTGCTCTTCACAACGGCTCCAGTCCAGTGTCACTGTGTACCTGAAGAACTTGGCTGCAGCAGATTTCTTCCTGTGCCTCTGTTTGCCTTTACGTATAGCCAACTATGCCAGCAAATCTATAACAATGCGGCGCATTTACTGCAGTTTTGGTGCCACAGCTTTCTACTACAACATGTATGCCAGCATTCTCTTTATGGATTACATTGCTGCAAACAGGTAATGTACAGTGGAAGGCTTTGTGAAAGCATCTGCCACAAACTCAGTTTCTGTGACTTAAAAATATAGGTCAAGCTTGGTTTAGTCACATGCTTCAAAACCACGTTTTGTAACTGCTAATAGGTCAGTGATTGTGTGCCCTTAAAATGAGTTTCTTTTACAGTTCTTGATATATATACACAACTATGGCAATCCAAAAAAACATACAAATTGCCTAAATTATTTGCATGGTTATGGAATGTTATTTCCATAACATTCAAAGGACCCTTTTAGAGTGCTTTTTGCTAAATAAATTTTGTTATTATTCAGTCATTATTAAAACAATTATGAATCACTAAGTTTGTGATGTTAAGGAGCTGATGTCTATGTGTATGCAAAGTACAGAGACAAAAGTTCATCTACAATATATCTGCATTATGTTTAAGTCAGAATGCATTATGCATTATGTTTAAGTCAAATGTTTAAATTGTGCAGCTTTTGTCAGTACTGTTTCTGACTGCAGCACCAGTTTTGGGTAGAAGTCTTTCACTTGTGAACTATTCTTAGCTCAGCAGTGATATTATAGTGTATAAAACCTCAGCGCTATGGCTGATACTATAGTTGCCACACAACAGTTGCCAGCAAACAACTACCAAGTCAGTGTGATGGCTGTGTTGTATGAATGGTGTGTAGCAGCAGATATACAGAGTGATAATGTTATCATGTTACTATTTTAGTTCTGAGAATTTTATTTGAATAGTCTCATTATGCTTTCCCAATCAGACACTATGTATTATATAAATAGTGGAATAAATATACATACTGTGCATCAACACTTGTGCTAGAAGATTTAATATACTCTATATATAATATAACATAATATAATAAAATAACATCAATGTGACTACTGTCCATGTTTCTGTAGGTATCTGAAAATCGTCCGTCCATTGGAGACTCACACCCTGCAGACACCACGTGCTGCACATTACATCTCTATACTGACGTGGGTTTCTTTGTCTGGAATGGCTATTATTTACCTTGTTGTCTTCCTCTGTACAGCTTGGAGTATTGAACCAAAGCCAGACGTCATTGGCTGTGAGGCCTTACATAGCTCACATATCAACACAATCTACAAAGTTATTCATAGCTTTTCTTTTGTCATCTTCATTTTTGTTTTGGTGTCTTTAGTCCTGTTGTATTGGGGAACTGTCCGAAGTCTCCAGCAAGCTCAACATAGCCAGAACAAGCAAAGTGACCCTAAGCTCAATAAATCTAAGCGCAACATGCTAGTGTTAATGGTGGTATTTTGCGTGTGCTTTGTGCCTTATCACTTGGTGAGGCTGCCTTATGCTTTCCTGAAACCACTGCTGAAGCACTGCAGTACAGCTCAGGCATTTTACACTGTGAAGGAACTTACAGTTTTGCTTTCGGTGCTCAACGCTTGCTTGGATCCACTGATATATTTTATCTTCTGCAAGGCCTTTAGGGCCCAACTTGGCCTCGGAAAAAGCTCAGTCTCATCAAGCAGAAAGCAGAGTGAAATTCCAACTGATTTGAGAAGACAAAGCCACTCAGACAGCAGGGTTTCTACACTGAGACGTCAAAGTGTCATTTAACTCAATAATACTTACTTGGGCCAGTGCATTTTGGCCTATAATTTGATGATAATTAATTTAATTTCAGACATAATCCCACAACAATGATGACTTGAGAGTCAACCCTAGAGATTTATAACTTTCAGACGCATGTACAGAATATAGTGTCATGCAGCAAATATAAAAGCAATATGCTTAAAACTATCAATAAGGTAAAAACGACGGTGTGCATTATAATGTGACAGTTTTTTGTCTACTGCCGTAGATCAAGAAATTTGTGATGTTATTCTACATTCCTTGTAACATTAAGGGCTCTATTTTCGTGGTGAAGTTGGCAAGTGCAGAAATAATTAATAAGACTCGTAGGAGAATGGAGAACGTGTTAATTGGTCTTTTGGTATGTGAACACAGATAAAAAAAATTTCAATGCAGAGCAATGCAATTCCAGATAATGGCTGATTTCATACTGAGAACCACATTGAGTCTGTGCAGGCTTTAACCAGATTCAGTCATCTCATCCGCTTTAAAGGGTGAGGGGCACCAGCAATATATCCTCTTGGAAGCATGTGCAAACGATCAAAACAATTCACAACTATATACATGTTCAATTTTGCTTACTGACTGCTTACTACTACTGCACAATAATAATAACAGAGTACCAGAATTTACAGTTACTGTAGTATCTTATATAACTTACCTAAGCATTTATTTAGTCCCATGACCAACTGCATGTGACATAAGTGCATAACTGCACCTGCATTAAAAAAAACAACAACAACACAGTGAAGCTAAATTTTGATCTTTAGGAGATGGGGACAACTTCTTTGCTCCTTGACAGTTGAGTACTTAGTGCACAGAGAGAGTTGATCCCACGTCCCACCATGGCACTAGCACCATATTTCTGTACACCAAACTAACAAATGACTTAAACAATTCGCTAGAGCATACATTTGATCTCAACATTGGAAGGGACTCAAAAAAAATAAATAAATAAATAAAAAAAGAGGACTTATAATGCTGATCATTAATAGTTTATTAACATACTTTACATTAAGATCTGTATATACATTTAATATACATTTAATTAAACAGTGTCTGAGCCAAGGTTTTTGTGAAGTGTGACGTGTGAGTCGTATGTTTGTAGTTTGTATTTGTTTGTATTATGTACTGTCCATGGAATTTTTTATAAATGTCATTGCAATTTCTTTTTTTATTATTATTTTTTTTGTGATTTTTGAGTGTAACGTCAATTTAAGGCTGTGATATGGACTGTTTTCTTAATATCTACCTATCTTTTTTTTTGTATGCCATCCAGACCAATGCGCACACACACATTTTCTGTTGCCGCCATTTTCGTATAAAAGCCTATGGAATTGTTTTAAAAAATATTTTAAATTAAATGCACTGTCTCTTACTCAGAAAATACAAGATGAGATTTGCATGGCGTCTCTCACTCAGTCTTATGTTTACAGCTTTAGAGCTATTTAAAGCCATGTTAGTGAGAAATGGCACAACCTTCATTTAAAGGAAAGGCAAGGCAAGTTTATTAATAAAGCTTTCATGCATGACGCCCATTCAGTGTGATTTACAGAAACACAGGGAACGTAGAGCAATTTAAAAGCAATAAATAAAATGAATCAGTAAAACAATTAAAAATGTAAAAGATAATAAAATATATAAATTGTCAACAATACTGGACTTGCCACCCCAGCCACTGAACTTCTCTCACAGTTATAAAGTACAAATCGTCCCTTACAGTTATAAAATATGAGACTTCACTCACCTGATGGGATAAGAGTAAACAGTTATAAAATAAGGGTCTTTTCTCACTACTGGTCTTCCCTCCCTCGAGGAGACAACAAGAATAATAAGCCAATCCTTTTTCACAGTATAAACTACAAAAGACAATAAAACAATTAACATTAAAGCATTTTGTTTTAACCTGTCTAAAAAAAGGCCCATCTTGTTTGCCAAATTGTATTCTCTGGGTATGTGTCTAATTGCAGTGTGTTTAGTTTAGTTTGTGGACTGAAAAGCTTGTTTCATGGCAATGACAGATTCAGAATTTGATGTAGTGCTATTGTCACACTTGAAGAATATGAATGGGTTACATGTCAAATGTTAAAGTTGTGTAATGCATTTGTTTCTGTTTTTATTTTCATGTGCTAAAGCAGGAAATAACTTATTATTGCAATATTAAGGCTGCACTATAAAGTGATTTGTTGCTTAGCAACTGGGTTAAAAAAAATAAAAACATGCAGAATGTGTCAATTAATAAATAAAGTTTCCACATTTTTATTTCATGTACTTTTTTGAAGAAACTCTTCACTGATTTTGTTCTTCACTGTACTTACTGACAGTGGCTTCATTGCAAGAAATATGAATAACCAGGTAATGACAACATGGGTTTGAAATGAAACAAGCCAATAATTGAGGTGATTTCCCCAGAACAGCTTTGTTTGCTTCCCCAAGTTCAGTTAGATCAAAGCAACTTCCTTTCCTGATCGACCACAGTGTGAACAGAGCATACTTTATATTCACACTGACTTTAAAAGTCAAATAGAGCTAAAATGATCTTTTTTGTTCTTGAGTGTATGGTGTAAGAGTTTTAAGAAAAGAGCGACAGGTGGTTTGTGGGCTTCCTCTTGTGAGACAGTCTGGAAAGTTTAGTTTTTCCGCAACGTCACTGCACCACTCTGGGGAACAAGTGACTGACACCCGCTTCGTAGAATGTCATTACAGCCAGACTCAAGGAAGTTAGGTTAATCTGTACAGATAATCAAGGCACGGAAAAGGTAGGGTCATATCTGCCTGGGTGGGATACATGGGCCGAAAACCACTTCATGTAAAGACTTTTGTTTAGAAGATGATGTCCTAAGAACAGCTAAAATGTGGTGAGTCTCTTTCTACAAAAAGTTCTTAGCCTGAAGAGCACGTGTGTGTGTGTGTGTGTGTATATGTGTGTGCGTATGTATGCATGTGTCTGTCTGTGTGCATGGGTCTGTTTGCTTCCTGCTTTAGCGTTTATATAATTAACAGCCTGATGGTCGCTTTGAAACTTCAAGATCTACTTTACGGTTTTAGCTTTTTAAAAAAAACCATGGTGTCCATGGGTACATCCATGTTGTAAAGAGGTTCTAAGGCAGACTCAAAAGAGATGTGGGAAGTAAAAGTGTCTGGAGGGAACAGAATCCTGATCTAAATCTTCATATCACATTCTCGATTAGGATTCATCCTTGTACATTAGACTGTGAGATCAAGCTCCTGCTCTTTTCTAACCTTCAAAAAATATCATCTGTCAAACAAAGAATACACAGTCTTCCACAGAGCACTGTTTAAAAACAGACTGCCCATAAACTGAGGTAAGTTTATATAGTCATCTCTTTTCTACAAGTCATTATGATTTATTTATTTATTTATTTTGAAGGAAACCTGGCTCTCACATCCACGTGGAAGTAAAACTGAGACTCTGGGCAAACCACATTAAATTAGACCACCACCATTAAAGTATTTTCAGTACTGTATTTCTTAAAATATGAAGCAGATCTCTTTAAATCAAAAATATTATTTATTCTCACTGAGGATAGAGAAGGTTTGTCTCACTGAATCTCAGGCTGAATAAAGTCAGAAACATAACGTTTAGCTATTAACGTGTTGTGAATATAAACTGAAGCCTGAGAGACCAACTAACTAACAAGGAAATGAGATACAGGAGAGATAAGGAATTCTAAAGAAGCTTACTCAGAGCACACTGTAGATATAGATATACAAAATCACTCACATATATTCTAAATTAAGCTTATATGATGTATTATACAAATTGCTGGTTTCCATAAACATATGCAATGCGGTGTTTACTGATTACTTCTTCAACCCTTACATATTAACTAAATTGTTCTGTATTCCTACACAAATGAAACAATAAAACACGAGGTTATAACCCACATCAGTTCAGATTCTATTTTACATCTATAAGGTATGTATCATGCAGAAATCACTATGCATTATTAGTTGCATTATTAGTCATTGCAAAAGAAAACCTCTTGACTAGATTGCAGTTGTGGTTTTCACCTGGAGTTTGTTGTTGTTTTCTCTCCATATGAGGAACAATGAAGCATCAATGGTAATACATCAGACCATCACATGGCTTGAAAAATCTGAATAAACCAATCAGAGACATAAACAACAACTTCAAAAGAACTATGGTTCCCTGTTTATTCTTTCATGCATACGATTTCAAAATGTTTCTAGCAACAGATGTGACACAAATTATAGAAGCAGGTTTTCATTACTTGTTAGCTATATTTACTTAATATTTTTAACACTAAACTAAAAAGGTACAGTTTGTAAAAAGAACATGTCTGTGTGTGTGTATAAGTTGTATAAACATGATGATTAATTTAATTAAAAAGCAAGAGCATACAGGAAATGTTGCTTTAGAAAACATCCAGTCAGATCACAGGTTAACAGAGCAGCAAAATGACTGAAGTACACCTTTAAATCCTGATACAGACAAAGGTAAATATATCAAATACACTACCCAGGGTGTAAACTTAGCTGTGTCGATAAATATTTTAAAGATTTCAAAGCATGCAACCTCACATTTTCACAATATAGCAGATGTTTCTTTTGGCTCACGCAAGTGTATGTGTGAATGTACGTGTGTGTGTGTGTGTGTGTGTGTGTGTGTGTGAGGGGGTGGTGAATGACCTAAGTGCGTGACTAAAGCTACATATTTAAAGGTAATTACTTGAGAGCAAACCTTCTATACTTTAACTTTGTACCTCAAATCCTATGTGTTCGAAGCCAATAATATGAGTGTGTTTAATATATGATTTCTTTGTCTTTGCAGTGGTTCCTGCCTGATGTATCAACAGATCTGTCAGCTGGCTGGTCTGAATGAATAGAAAATCCTAGGTAGAAAAAGTTCATAGGAGGGGAAATACTGCTTTTCTAAAGACCTTCTCAAGAACTTGTTCTGGAAGTAGTTGATCTAAGGGCATTCTATGGACGGAACTACATCATTTGCCGTGATGATAAATAACCAGTCTGCAACAACACCCAACATGGAGCAGAAGGAATGCATTGTCAATGACAAAATGATACCCTTTGCTTCATTTTACATCATCATCTTTCTGATTGGCTTGGCTGGCAGCCTGGTGGCACTCTGGGCCTTCATCTACAGCAAGAACTCTAAGCAGTGCATGAATGTGTATCTGATCAACCTCCTGACCTCTGACTTCCTGCTCACATTGGCTCTGCCATTTAAGATAGCCAAAGACCTGGGGGTGCAATCTGAGAGATTAACCATTTTCCACTGTCAGGTCAGCGGACCACTCATCTACATCAACATGTATGCCTCCATCACTTTCCTAGCCTTCGTCAGCGTCCACCGCTACCTCCAGATCACCCACAGCTCCAAACTGTTTCGTCTGCAGGAGGTGGGCTTTGCTTTAATGATGTCAGCTGTGGTGTGGATGCTGGTGCTCTTCATTAACGTCCCAAATATGGCCATCCCAATCAAGGAGGAGATTCCTAGTCGCACTTCACTAACCTGCTCTGACTTGAAGCAGGAGATTGGTCAGCACTGGCACACACTATCCATCTTTCTGGGTACAGCCATCTTCCTAAATGCCTCAGTGGCTGTACTCCTCTCTAATGGCTTGGTGCTTAAGCAGTTGTGGGGCAAACGTGGAGGAGACCCCAAAGAACAGGCCAGCGCCCACCATGCCACTTTAAACATTTCTATGGTCACGGTGGCTTATGTGGTGTGTTTTGTGCCATACCATGCAGTACGTATGCCTTACACATTCACACAGAATCAGATCATCACTGACTGTGGTGTAAAGAAGCACCTCTTCTTAGCCAAAGAATCCACTTTGCTTCTGGCCATTCTAAACCTGTGCTTTGACCCGGTGCTCTACTATTTTTTCTGCCGCTCATTCAGGAACCAAATCACTCAGGTGTTCTCTAAAAGGACCATATCAGCTGCAGATGCCACTTATGAGCCAGAACAAGACATACAGCTACAGCCAGCAGAGAGTATTTAAAATACAAAAATATATAATGAAAAACAGGAAGTCACATTTATTAACTTGACATTACACTTGATGCTGTACTGTATGCAGTGGGATTGTCATATAAATATAAATATGCTTGTAATTCAAGCATCACTTTGCACATATTAGATGCCTTGTTCACACGTACATGGGTATTTTTAAAAACACAACTATTTTCTATGTGGTTTGACCTTCGTCCAGATGCAGACTGTATTTTAGGTCACTGAAAATAGACCTTTGGAAAATGTTAGAGTGAAGAAATTCAGAATCTACATGTTAAATTTCTTAATGTAGACAGGAAAAGAGAATGTAACGTCCTATCCACAGGAATCTAGATGATATGCAGAAAATAATATTCTGTGTCTCCTGAACACAAGAAAACACAAAATTCACCAAAAACAATCAGCAAAAACAAAGCTTTTTGAAAATGCCTTTAACGGCAGAGATATTATTAAACCCAGTTTTCAGCCTAGACGTGTGTTCGAGAAAACCTGGCTTTTTAATATAGACACCACGTGCATGTTGGTTTCTGTATTTATTAACTGTGCATGCATCTAAACCAACAAAGCAAGCCACAGGTTTGCCTGTGTGCTCTAAGATAAAGTGATTAATTACATGTTTGCAGCTGGATTTCACTCACTATCACATTGCACTGTAGAGCAGAGATGCCAGATAGCACAGCTTAGCAGTTTTACACAGGCCCAGTCAAACTAGCAGCTGGGGGAACAATTTTAAGAAAAACATGTTACTGCCAAGTGGTGAATATAAATTCAAAACAATGCCAAGGGCATCATTCATGTCTTTGCTCTGGTGAACTCATGTGAGCGGTATATGATCTTTTTTGCATATTTATAGGGTTTAGTGTGTTTTTTCAAAAAATTCCGACGGTGTGGATGAACATGTTTTTGAAAACGGAGAAAAAAGTAAAAAAGTAAAAATATCCAGGTACGTGAGGACAGTGCTTAAGACACTGAGAATGTTCAAATAATAAAACATAAAAATACTTGAAATAAACACAGACCAAAAAAAACTGGTGATCAAAAACCATTTACATGTGATAATAACCAACATGTATTGTTACATAATGATAATTGAATGCATCTTATTGTTTGTACAGTTTGTAGGTAAAAATCATTTCATTTCCAGTAGAAACCTGTGTATTTACCTAAATATAAATGTTAATATCTTGTGTTATTACATCACCTCCCACTCAAACAAACTGAAATGCACGTGAGTTTATCTATTAGTTTTAAACATAACTCATTTGAATCATTATTTGGTATAATAAAGCTATAATAATAAACAAAATGTCAAGAAACTTTACACACAGAAGAGTACTGTTTATTTATTTCATTTCTAGGATTAAGTGCAACTTTGTCATGTACAAGCAGAGGAGAGGTAACATGACAACCGTGCTCTCAGTATATCAAATATACAGTGCTCAAGACTTTAAGAAACAGGAGAAAATCAAGATGTACTCTTGCTTTAGATTTGAAAATATCCAAAAAACATATACTGGCCCCACAGAGACCAGAACTCAATAAGGCTTAATGTGTTAAAACAACTGTACTTAGGTTGTGGGAAGTAGGAAACCTCTAAGACTAAACTGTAAAAGTGTGAAAGAAAATGTCCTTTCATGCAAAATAAGTTAGGAATATTGAACCTGACCTTCACAGGTCTAAGTGTTTAACTTTACAATGTTCTCATAGTTGAAAACTGCTTTCAAATTCATTCTGCTCTCAATGCTACTGCTTCATGCACAAATATGTAAATATTTAAATATATAGAGCATCTATATAAATGCACTTTTGCACTGAATAAAATATCTCTTTATGTATTGCAGCTTATATGATCTTGATATGACATTAGCCTTGTTGGAATAGTAACATATACCACTACTTACTGCTTGCAAAAGTAAAATGACTGATACCAGCCTTAGATAAGAGTGAGACTGAATAAATGAAACAGGAAAAAGTTATGGGTTTTGGTTAGAGTTACATCCTGTGTGCTGTTTTTTTTTTTTCGAAGCCTCTTTATCTTAATGTCTGTGCTTTGTTTCTCTTTGTTTTTAGTCTTAACAGTCTCTTTAGTATTTCCAGTAAAATGTAATGTAAATTGAGCTGTGGGCAACCTTAAAAAAACAGACAGTGACAAATCAAAGACTTGTCTGTGAGTCATGCTCATTTACGCATCAGATGTTGGAGTTTGTGATAATAACCGCTGCTTATTTTCCCAGCAATGGTCTAGATGAATTATGATTGGTTAAAAAAGGTCAGTGAGTTATTTTAGCCGTAACATGGGCTTTCCCATTTCATAATCTGAACTGGTTTTTATTTTCATTTCCAAAGAAGTGCTGTTGCAAAATCATAAATTGTGACACATCCTTAAAAAATTCCCATCCTATGTTCATCAGCACAAATGACTGGGCTTTAATCAACATCATTAAACATATGGGACCTCCCCAGCTGTCAGCGCATCAAAACAACCTCTGTGATCTCAAACATTGCTAGATTAGTTAGATTTTAAGCAGCCATATTTGGCAATGAAACATCCTTAGAATATCTTGTCGTAATCACGCCTGAGGGGTGACCTGTGTGTGAGGATACATGTGATCGTCGGTGTTTTATGCTTCTCAGTCAGAGCTTTGTGGAGCCATGTGGAGTGGATTGATGGCATGTGTCAAAATAATACACACTCATCCATTAACTTTTAAATTTAGTTTGTACTGAAAGCAAGATGCAGTAATAACATGAAATAACGTGTGCCACACATAACTTTACAGTGCAATGTTTAATACAACCGTTATTTTGTATTGCTTGATACCTCTATGCTATTTCTGCTACAGTATATATGAGTTTTAAAATGGTATGTTGGATTGTAAAAGGACATGCTCTTGTCACAGTTTATTAAAAGTGGAAATGCAGTGTCTCTGTTTTGTTAGTTTGCTCCCTGTATTGACAAACAGTACACATTAGCATCTGAAGACGAAATGTTTTAACTACAAAGCGGTGGGAACATCTTGCAAATATAAATATATATATATATTCCTTCCTTCTTCCTCTTTTATACAATTTTTATATTATATATAAAATTATTATATATATTAAATTATATAGAGAAATATATAATTTATATATATTAAAGAGCCATTATATAACAAAAGGTGTAATTAAATACATTTATTTGCCAAAAAAGGGCATAATTAATTAAAAATTTTGAGTGTATTTCTACATTCCCATACATTATATACATTGTTTCTTTAGTGTAAAATTTTCTTTTTCCACCTTACACACATTTCACATTTCTGCATACATATTATTTGTGAATTTTAATATTTCTACATTATATATACACATTTTTTACTGTTATATTTCTAAATGTCTACGTCTATAAGTAAACAGGGTCGGTGGTCTCAACTTCCCCTTAAAGCAGGATTTGTAAACTTGGCAAATCAGTTAACAACCCAGTGCTCTTGTGTGAAGGCATTAACAAAGGCACAATGGGTCTACACAGCAGAGATGTGCACCACCGTGCTTCCTATTCTGTCCCCGCAGCACTTGGCTGTATTTAACAAGTAAAAACTCTATTCATGCTTTTAGATTTTTACAGTTTTCAGTCTTTACTTCTGACTCTTGCTGGTGCACAAAGGTAAGTGAAACAAGCATGCCTGGTTTGACATAGGTACCAATATTAATGTGTTTTGAACAGTTTAATACAGCCATGTATCAATGTGCTACTGAGATGGAACAAAAAGCAAGACAAGGACAAGGTCACCATGTCAGTATTACTGCTCAGGCACAAACCACTGAGGCTGTTTACTCGTCTGTTAAACTGAGCAATCCAGCTTCTGAGTGAGACTGTGTACCCGATGTACATAGGCCGATAATCGCAGAAATGTAAAATTGTGGAAATACAGAAAAAATAAACATGGAAATTAATAAATGTGGTAATGCAGAAATTGCCCAAATAATAGTTAATATTAAAAACATTAATAGTAAATATAAATATTAAAAGTAAGTACTAATATATGGGAATATAGAGATAAATCCAAACCACTTACTTATGCCTTTATTACTAAAATTAATGTTCTTATTTAATTCATGTATTTATTTATTTATCAATTAATTTATGCTTATTTGTTAATTAAATAACATATATATTTCCTTTATTTTTTTATATTCATGTCATTTTTACATCTTCCATAGTGTGTTTCTGTGTGTGAGAGTGACATGTGAGAGATAAGAGATCTGAGAGATACTGACACAAACTAATTTGAGCCTTTTCTTTCAAAACTACAATAAGTAGTACAGCCAAGGAACCACACACAAAATGACACATGAAATTGTTGAGTATCCTGACAGTAAAGAAGATATATTACCACTATATGCTGCAGTTTTAATCTGATTTTTATTTATGAGAAATTTTATGTTTATAGATCTAGTGTGAAACCACAAGCCACCACAGCTCATACTCTACAGCACTGTTGAAACTGGAACACACTTTGTGCACTTTGGCCCTTCCTTGTTTATGAAGCTTGACACTCTAACCAGTATGCATTGCTCCTATTGACGCTGGTCGTACACGGCAGACCACCAGATGCTAAGTAGAATATTGTCACTATATCATGCACCCAATATTAAACCCTGTAATAAACAACAAAAGTTGTTTCCTTTTGAAATAAAAGACCAATTGTTCTACTTTTGTTTGTAAAAGATTTTGGAAAAATGTATAAGTGGGTGAATGATGACACAAATCTAATTGTCATTTGAGACCATATCACTGGAATAAAAACAGATAATACAGAGTAGACTTTGTGCTGAATGTACTGATTACTCGAGCCACAGAAACTAAAGAACAATTCCCCATGACAACACATTTCATATTTAAACTGATTTTCTTCAGTTCTTTAACATTTGTGCGAAATGCCTTCACTCTGTTGGGATGGTGTGCTCTAACTGTCTTCATGTTTGATTTACTAAAGCACTGACTGGACTGTGATAAACGTGTGATCATATGTCAAATATCAGCTATAAATGAGATAAGGTCATGCCTAAACATGCCATTTATTTGCTACAAATAAAAGTATTCTTTCTCAAACCAACACCCATGACAACAATAAAAAAAAATTCTTCAGAATACTGCACTACCTATCCTTTTATTCTCCTGTGATGCTATCCTGTTGGTATTAATGCTGTCCTGAGGGCTGTGCAAGGCCAAAGAAAGCTTTTTCATGGAATAGCCCTTCAGGATTCATAAGATTAACTATTTAACTACCAACAACCAAATAAATATACTCAGCGCCCCTGTGTGACTAATCACAGACCTGTATACTCTGCAACAAATACCAAACAGAATGGCCAATTAGGTTTATGTTTATCTTATGGGCATGGCTTGGATATTAAAAGGTGAATACGAATGCATTTAATAACTGACGTTTTCGCTGAGATTGATTATATCTGTAATTTAAATTGAGCCACTGTAGACAACTAAATTAGTTTGTTTAAAAATAAGTACAAAAAGGAACCTGTAAAGCCCGCAAATCGCACCAGTCCTACACTCTAAAAAGAACCAACTTAATTGAATTGCTTCAATTGGTAACAAGCAATTCAATTAAGTTTATCCAACTTAATTTTTTAAGTTTTTGAAGGTTGAACTTAAAAAATTAAGTTGGATAAACTTAATTGAATTACTTGTTACCAATTGAAGCAATTCAATTAAGTTGGATCAACTCTTCTCTTTTTAGAGTGTATAGTAAGCAGCTGTGCATGCTGATTTCACCAAAACGTCGACATTGAAGAGGACCATGTGGTTTAGGGCTCTATTTGGCAATAAGACCCTAAATGGCAGCAGAGGAACGCATATAATGTATTTGATGAATTGGGGCACAGAACAACTATGAGGAAGAATCCAGTCCAATTAAACCACGGTATGTGGGGAGATGAATCAGGTTTGACTACACCCACTGGGATTTCTGTTCTCACATGCTTTACTCTAATTCACTCAGAGTGTAAGCTTGACATTTACGATTCTAATAGACCAATGAAATGAGGTAGCCGCTAACATCTCTATCTTATAATTAACTGGATTTATAAGGTCACAGAAGGAGAGGCGTTCTCATTTCGCTGTTGCATTGATCTGCCATGTCTACTTGATCTACACTTCTCATCCATTTTTCTACTGAATTGGTGAGGTGGGCAGATCAGTACTGATGTATTGATACTTTATATATGATGTCACATCCTGAAAATTTTGCCCCTCATGCTGGAAACACACTACAGCAGTGTTATAAACAGATGGCGGAAATGTTGGAAAAAAAGTATTACAGGAAATAGACCTATAGTATAAGAATCATATTCTTTCCACTCTATTTTATACACATTAGCACAGACAGCCAAATCAGAAGATCTGAAATCTGTAATGTCAATGTTGTGAGGTATTTCCTTTTTAATTTACACCAAGGCAAATGCTGTCAAACAACATTTTGATGACCAGATTGTAGCTTTATTTATTCTAGCTGTAGCCAATTCTAACATAACTATACAGAATAACGAAAATGAAATAGCCAATGTCTCACACTAATATTATGTGAGGGAAGCCAAATATGTGCAAATATTTTTTTAGTCAACGTTAAATGTTCCTTTTTTTTGTTAGGTTTAATCTAAAGTTGGATACTGGAACAATAAATTAGTGATAATTCATACGCGAGAGAGTACTACTCATAAAGAATATAAAACAATCAATTTAATCAACGGGTAGGTTTTCTAGCCAATCACAGCGCAGTATTGAGAGATAACAACAGCATGTTGCAGGCCAATTAAAGCTGAGGTCTCTGTAAAACAGAACCAGTGGAAAGCGTGGACCGCCAACCAATCACAGCGCGCAGCGCGTGTATGAAAACGGGTGTGAAAAGACAACCTAATTTAACGGTCGCCCTGGAGACGAAGACGCGGAGCCGTAACTTTATCCGGAGTGGACATGATACACCACAATCGACGAACTCTCACTTTGAGGATTAATCACGTTTCGGTTAGGCTGTTTTAATTATATTATGGGAAACTGTATATTACCTGCTGCGGGGCGACTCTCTGTGGATAGCAAGTTGTGTGTCCTGCTGTGTGCCTCAGACCGTCAGTAATGTCCTCTCTGCAGAAAAAGGCTGTTTTCTCGGCCGGAGGAGCGCTGAGTCTGGCCGCGGTGCTGTTGCTGGCAGCGGCGATGGGCAGCTGCTGTTGGGTTAAGGCTGGAGTTCTGTGTCAGACCGGAGCTCATCTCGTCAACGCCTCGGGCTCTGAGCTCGACAAATTCACCGGCTCCGTGAGCTACGGGCTGTTCAACGGTCAGAGACTTAAACAGTGCGGCCTGGGAGGAAGACCCCTCTCCTTCTCCTGTGAGTATACTGTGGAAAACAGACGGGTTCAGCTTTAACATTTCAGTAAAACGTTTCCCTTTTCTACACAACCCTCCACAAGAGATAACTAGGATATGCTTTCTGATATTCTCAACGAAACAGTATACTCCAATCAGCCTTAACATTAAAGCCACCTTCTTGTTTTTGCACTTATGGTCCATTTATGAGTTCTACTTGGCATCTACAATTGCAGTTTTGCTCTGCATACTTTGTTAGAACACGTTCGTCCCGCCAGGGCCCCCAGAGGACCACCACTGAGCGTATTATGTGGGTTAGGCATCACTCTCAGCGCTGCAGTGACATGGCGGTGTGTTTGTGTGTTGCACTCGTAGGAGTGGATCAGACACAGCAGTTGTGCTAGAGTTTTTAAACACTTCAATGTCACTGTTGGACTGAGAATAGCCCAACAAAAAACAAGGCAAATACTCTCAAACAATTTTCATAACCAGATTTTAGCTTTATTTCTTATAGCTGTAGCCAGTTGTAACATAACTATATCATAAAAATGAAACGGACACTAAAATTGTGTGGGGGAAGCCGTATTGGTAAAAAACACAACTTCAGCCAATGTTAAATTAGAAAGCCATATTTTCCTTTGTTTTCTTGTTAGGTTTAATCTAAAGTCAGTTACTGGAACAATAAATTAGTGATAATTTACAATGATGGCCGACCTAATTGATTTCATTTTGCATATGAGGCCCAGCACCTCTTCTGTGGATGTACTTCTCACCATATTTCTCATAAATGTTTTGCAGTCTTTTGGTCCCAGTATTTCATTCATATTAAACAGACACCTCTTATAGTGAAGCTAGGCCTTGATTTTGATCAACTTTAGACCTTATCAGGAAAGCAGGACTTTTAGTTTTAAGATTGGAATATTCTTCATCTCTATAACAAATATCACCTGCAGAGTCCCTGAAGGATCCTATTTTATATCTATTCAGTTCTCTGCAATGAGGGCTGTCACGGTGAAAAATATTCTATTGTGATGATTTAACAGGGCTCAATAATGCAATTAGTGATATTTCTGCTCAAATTACTTAATTTATCCGTATTCTAGTGCTGGAAACGGGCCGAACTGTTCCTTTTAAGGCTGCTCCACGGCTTGGTGGATGCATTTCATAACACTTAGACACTCAGCCGTTCAGCAGCAGTTCAGAGTCCAACAGTTGGGAAAAATCAAATCGCGGCTGTGGTGGTTGCTTGCCATTTCCTGCGGTTGGCAGGTTAATAGCGCTGTATTACAATATTGCGGTTACTGCGAACACTCTAGCTTGGGTCCATATAAGCCCTTATCAAGTACAACATCCCTTATCATTGCTATGCAGATAGCATGCAGTTATACAGCTATCTTTAGCCATGAGATAATAGCTTGACTCACCTTGTCCCAAATCAAGACAAAACAGCGTTATTTTTGGCAACCCTTTTTCTAACAGTATTATAGCCTTTGGGACCATTATCCAGTAATGTAAATACCCACAAAAAAAAAAGCATCTTTTTTTATTTTAGAGTAAATTAGTAGCATTGTACGAGTCCGGCCTGTCATGTCTGCAGCTGATTCACTCTTCTGACTGGCACAAAGAAGAGGGAGAGCATTATTTCTGTACTTGTCATCCTGCACTATTTACCTGTGAGATTCTGGATCAAATACAGGGTTTTATTGTTTGTTTTTAAGGCCCTACATATTGTATGGCACCTAACCACATATCTGACCTGCTCTGCCTTCCATCCTCCTCTCCACCACTGCAGTCATCAAAGCAGCTGAATGTAGTCATTCTGTGTTCCCGGCTGAACCAGCTGTACCTAAACTTTGGAACTTCCATATTTCGAGTCTCCTCCCACATCACACATTTTTAAGTACAATGTAAAATCTCCTTTACTTTTGACCTTTTAATCCCCTTGCATTTAAATCCCCTTAGAGGTTACGTATGCTTTAGTTGGTTTTATTTGATTCTATTCATTCTTTTTTTTTAACAGCTCTATCAAGCAACATTTACATACATACATACATTTTATTTTTTCCGCTTCTCCATTTCAGGGTCGCAGTAAGCAACATTTAAATACTGGAAATTTGCTTAACACTAAAAAGAACATTGAGTATTTTAAAGGGAAGTATGTTTCTTCTTTCACTAGATGAAGGCAAAATAAGTCACACCAGTCCCTCACAGGGCATCACACTCATCCAGTCTCCTCAGACTATTTTCATATGTAATGTCTTTTGTTTTAAAGTTTTAGGCCAAAGGCTTTGTTGTAAACTGTTTTTAAATGACGTTACAGTCATTAATACTAATTTGGTAATTATAAACAGTGTGGTTGGTTATAGAAACATTAAATATTTTACATGTCTGATCTGTGAAAAAGTCAGACCCAGTATCTTTATCTATAATGGTGTACTTAAAAATTAAATGTCACTGAATAACTGCCTACATCTCAGTCATTTAATCATGGAGAAATTGTTCTGGGGGTGTGGTAATGAAGAAAAAAAATACAGACAGAGTCAGTATTATATTTTCATAGGAAGTAAAGTCAAAATGGCTCCTGTGGGGAATAGTGGACATGCATAGGCTTCAGTTCTGATTTTATGAAGTGCAATAAAATTGATTGTTTTGGGGACCAATGAGATGCTTTGCCTTAATTGAGATGCATGGGAAGCTTCAAAGATCCAAAACCTCTTGTGTTTCACCGTGAACATGTGATAACCCAGAATTCTTCCCTAATGAGCTCTGGATGTGACCCAGAATAAGGCCATTTGGCTCCACTCTGCACTTGCTGCTTCTAGTGGAGATTTACTTAGTTGGGATTCTTTACACTTGCATCTTTAATCCAGAAATAATGCCTGTAAATAAAGAATTGACTGTAGACCAACATATTGCTTACAAAGTTGTGTTACATTATCATTCATTCTCAGTATTACTAACATATTTACTGATTAATTTAATTACAGTGAACAAAAATATTATTTTTCTATCCACATAATTCAAAGTATTTCAGGACAAAAAGCTAAATTAAATATTTTTAAAACTGCTCTGTGGTGGTGGGGTTCTCATGTGCCCCCTCGCATGTAGTGAAATTACAACTAGTCGCACAATGCCAGATCCCATGAGAGTCTGGCACCTACTGTCAGTTAACGTGGCCAAGAACTGCCTACTGCGGCAAAGAAAGCAAACTGACTGACACGCAAAAGGACCAATCACTAATCTGCAATTTTGTCCTGATGTGTATCAGGAGGCAGAATCAGAATGCAACTGGCAGAAACCTGTGTAGTAGAGGAATTTATAGTATTAGTCTTAAAGTATTTGTTGTAATGGAATAGCATTTTATGTTATTTTTGCTCCCTCTTTTTTTGTTTCTAGTTTTTCCTGACCTGGTAACTGTGATCCCAGCAAGTCTTCACGTGAGCGTGATATTCTTCTGTGCAGTCCTCATCCTGTTTTCTTCAATATGCTGTGGATTCTTCATGTACAATGCCTTTGGTCATCCTTATGAGACCCTGCATGGACCGCTTGGCCTCTATCTGTGGAACATGATCAGCTGTAAGTCTACATGCCTTCCTGTATACACACACACGCATACACACACACACACACACACACACACACACACACACACACACACACACTTGATTTAATGTAATGTCAGCATTTGAGAAATCTTTTTGTTTGCCATTCCAGTTTTAATAATAAATACAAGAAGAAATAATGCTGATTATGTTAGCCATTTTTGGGGTTTGTCAGGCATTCATTTTCTGTAATCACAGTTTATGTAACTGCAATTTTCGGTAATTTATTTTAAAAATAAACACTTATATTTTGGTGTCTGGATGCATAGATTTTCTCTGTTTTTATTTTATCTCTCTGCTTTTTTGAAGAACACACAAACATGCACAATATTTAATCCTAGAATGTTCTTCTGAAGCTCTTCGTTGTGAATCTGAGACTCTACGATTTATTGTTCAACTCATTCAAAATGGGAAAGGTTGAGATTGGCTTGCATAATAAATAAATAAAGGCATGGAAATAAATGTACTGGGGCCAACTCTTCAGCCCATCTCTAGTGTCAGATGACAGTGCTGTTAACATACTGATGGACAGTACCATTTTAATGGCCATTTTGACCTGTCAGTGCAATTGATCCCATTAAGACGCAAAGCAAGAATTAAGACTGTATTATTTACATCAGCTTTTGGTGCAACCTCTGGGTCATGGTGGCAAATAAGGACAAAGGTATACTTTTCACACTGCAATTTCCAAGTGACCAAGTCTGTGACAATACAGACACATTTGGTACATTGTTTATAAAAAGTAAAGGCACAGAAATGTATGTGTGATATGTGGCGGAAAGGTAAAAAAAATTGTTGTGCTCTGAAAAGAAAAGTAAAAAATGAAATGAACAATTAAACTGAATATGTTCAGAGGTCAAATTTGAATCAGACATAAAACCACATGCAACAGAGGCTTCAACCAGACCGGAAAAACTGTCTGAACCAAGCCAAACTTTTTTGTTTAAACATTTTTAGACTCATCACTTTAGTGCAATGTTTAATAAGCAACCCTCAGATGTCACCCATACCTTGGCTATTTGAATATGTCTATGGGAAAACTGAAGTACAAGAAAACTATTGTTTTAAGATCATGTTCTTTGTCCAGTAACCAGAAAACTTTTCCCCCGTGGGCAGGTCTGTGTAGCTGTCTCATCCTAATCCTCTACGCAGCAGAGGTCAAACTGCATCGACTGTCTGAAATCATCGCTAACTACAAAGAGGGAAGCTTCGTGTACAAAACACGCAGTGAGACTTTTGAGCGCTCCTTCTGGCTTGTATTCCTGGTCTTGGTTTTACACTGCTTTAACATCTTACTGATTCGCCTGGCGGGGGTCCAGTTTCCATTCCAGGGGGCCAAAGATTCTGAAGCCACCACTGGAGCAGCAGATCTCATGTACTGACCAGCGCTATTGTTCACTAGGTCTACCACCCCGATGTGACATCCTATCACGGCCATTAGCTCTTCTCAATAGGAGTCTTGCATCTTGCAGCATCCGTTGTTTTGTTTTGTTTACCGATGAACTGACAAGGCACATCTGAGCCTCCTAAGCTGAACTCATTCACTTTCAGAAAAGGCAAAGCCCTCTGAGTTAGTTTTATGGCTGTGTCTGTGAGAGATGAGTCTTATCTATCCCGCTGCAGGGAGGCTAGTGGAGGCACCCAGTCTGTCAGCCACACGCCCTGATTGTGCATTCTGTTCATTGCCACTGCAATTAAGGCTCAGTATTTTAAATGAATTGCTGAAACGTATTCTCAGCTCTGTTTCTTCCACAAGGAAATTATCTTTGTGCTGCGTATCATTCAAATCCTAACACTACCCTAATGCACAATGTTCCATTACTGGGTAACAATTTATCTTGGAAATACTGCTGTTTGGAAATGCCCTTATTGTGCCAAGAATTATGACTGTTATAAACAGCCAACATTCTTTAAAAAAAATGAGAACCTTCGATATTTAACGTGCATATACTTATTCATATTTTAAATGGAGTATAAGCAATTTCAAGGTGGGTGTGTAAGATTAATTCGTAGTGTTAATCATCAAAATGAACCATGTTACTTAATATGTAACATGCATTTTAATATAATAAAATCTATAGCATCTTTTACATATTTTAATTTAAGGATGTTACCAGTTACACATTGTAATGTTGTATTGGTCTATGTCCCGTTTTTTTTTTTTTTTTTTTACTTAAATGTAGTGGAATCTGTTCTTCCAGTTGCACTAAATACTGATTTAACTAATTAATGTTATTTTGTTTCTGATTTAGTCTGCATCTTGTCAGTGATACACAGTAGCTATGAAGTACATTGTATATATATTAAACAGTTCTGAAAAACATTAAAACTAGTGTATTGTTTGTGTTGCTTCAGTTGTGTAAAAGGGTTCCCAACAAACATACATGGTGTCTTGCATATTCTATTTAGACCAGTCATGCTAGTTTGTGTGACTTTTGTCTGGTTTTCTTCCACAAGCAAGAAAAAGAAAAAAATGCTCATAGGTGAACTGTTTATTCAAAAGTGTTAATAGGTGTGAGACAATGAGTAAATGTATGATACTCTCTGATGGACTGAAGCGTGTTCCTGCCTTGCACAATTATTCTAGGTAAGCTTCGGACCCACTACAACCCTGAACAGGGTGAATCTTTTACAGAAATTTAAGGAATAAATAAATATATATATATATATATATATAAAACAAAATCATATGTAGTTTTATAAAATGACTTCTAAACTTGCCAGTAACAAATCATTCAATAATAAACTGGCCAGGAAAAATAGAATATAAACAAATATTATTAAAAAAAACAAAACATTATAAACGCTTCATGAGTTTATGCTTAATTTTCTAATTTTTAAAGACTTTACCCAATGTACCTCTTGTACTGTTTTCATAGACTTGAAAACACATTACTCCACCCAGCATCAGAAGAAAGGAATCTGACACTGAAAAAGTCACGTCACCACTTCCACCTGCCTCATTAATACTTAGCAGCAAGTGTATATAAAGAGAGGACTTTGTTGAGGTTTACTGAGTGGCTTGGGTTTTTGAGTAGGAAAAGAGTAGAGTTAAAGAAACTCTAACATGAGTTTATGACTGACTGCTTCAGCCTCACACTTATCATCAGCAAGAAAACACAAGGTAGGTTTGTAAAACTTATACTGGGTCAATGAAAGATTGTTTTCACTGCAGATTCAACTGCTACAGGTTAAGTCAGTTGTAATAAAATAAATGCTGTTAAAGAAATTGAGAAATATGCATATTATAATAGCTGTAGTATATGAAAATTAGTATACATAATTGATATAAGAAACTGCTTTTGAATGCACAAGTGATCACAGTCATGAAAAGATACCAAGAGCCGAGATGAATATATTTATGCACTTATTGGAAGATGTTTTAGTTTCAGCATTTTTTCCACTTCCAAACAGAGCATTTGTTAAAATTTTCCAGAATATTCAGAAATTTCAGTCATGATTTTTTCTGCATATTAAGAATCACAAAATAACATTCACATGCTAAAAGTTACCTTTGTATTAATGCATACAATTATTGATAAAGCGGAGTATCATAATGAATAAAAACATAACTTTGATTTTGACTACGACATCGTAGTGCTTCAGAAGAAAGTAAGAGCGCCTTTGGTCAGCTTATCTTTAGTTAAATATTTAGTATATTTAGTTTAAATTGCCCATTGTTATTAGAGATGCGATACACTAGCGACTAATCTAACTATGTACGACTTATAAAGTGGTTAAAAAGCCGTCTGTGGCGCCCTCTAGTTTTGAAGACTATGTCCACTTCGACTTTGATAAAACGAAGAAGGATCTTCAAAATAAAAAAAACAGACAGGATTCGTATTTGGTGAGATGTTCTGAGACGTCCCTCAGAGGTGAGTATAAACTATGAGAATACAGTAGTAAATCTGTCATACATTTATAACTCTTTACAATATACAAACAACAGGTGTAGAAAAGGGGATACCAATTAAATCAGGGGTGGGCAATCTTATCCGCAAAGGGCCGGGGTGGCTGCTGGATTTAAGTCCATTCAGGCTCAAGCACACCTGATTTCACTCCTTTAATTAGTTGGCTTGAGTAAAACAAATGATCATGTGACCTCCCGGTTGGTTGGAACAAAAACCAGCAGCCACACCGGCCCTTTGCGGATAAGATTGCCCACCCCTGAATTAAATGATTCCATAAATAAAGCTTATGTAGTAGACGACTCCTGTAGTTTTTTGTAAGTGTTATTTACTCTTGTCAACACCTACAGCCCGCTGCCCATGGCCACAAAAATGCCTTGACTTTTTATTTATTTATTTATTTATTTGTTTGTTGCATCTCTGAAATAAGCCGAATTTATTTCTATGGCATATTTAAAAGACAATAGTTGTCATCCAGTGTGCTGCATTGTGTGAGATATATCTATTTTGGGAATTAATTAGGTGAAAAATGGGATAATGTTCTAAAGTCTTGGAGCAGCCACAGATAAGACTTTAGATTGCAGTAGAGAGCATGAAACATCAAAAACCTTCTTATTTAGAGATATGGTTTAGAGCAAAGTAGAGGTTTAAACATGAAGAATAAAATCTTAAAATCCACCTCGTGTGACTATTAGCTCCTGGGACGTTTGTGACTGGTAACAATAGAAAGAAGGTAAAGGTCTAATGCTCTGTTTTCTTGGTGCCTGTCAGGAGTCTGAGAGCTGCACAGTGAAACTCCTATTTTTGTGATAAATTGGACTTCCATCCATCCATTATCTGTAACCGCTTATCCAATTTAGGGTCGCGGGGGGTCCAGAGCCTACCTGGAATCATCGGGCACAAGGCGGGAATACACCCTGGAGGGGACGCCAGTCCTTCACAGGGCAACACAGACACACACACATTCTCTCACACACTCACACCTACGGACACTTTCGAGTCGCCAATCCACCTGCAACGTGTGTTTTTGGACTGTGGGAGGAAACCGGAGCACTCGGAGGAAACCCACGCGGACACGGGGAGAACACATAAGTTGGACTTAAGTAAGATCATTTTGTTAATGAAATTAATTGTAACATTGGAACAATCACTGTATTAGGAACACCTACCTTGTAGTTACATTCATTGTCCATTTCATCAACTCTTCAGGAGCACTTTGTAGTTCTACAATTACAGACCATAGTTCAACTGTTTCTCTGCATACTTTATTATCCTCATTTCACCCTGCTCTTCAAAGGTCAGGAGCCTCTCATGACCCCCACACAGCAGGGAAGACTTGGATAGTGGACTATTCTCAGCGCTGTAATGACACTGACATTGTGCTGGTACTAGTGGATCAGACACTGCAGTGCTGCTGGAGTTTTTAAACACTGTGTTCATTCACTCTGTGAGACACTCTACCTTGTTGGTCCAACTTGTAGATGTAGAGTTGGAGACAGTAGCTCATCTGTTGCTGCACAGTGTGTGTTTGGTGTCCTCTAGTCCTTCATCAGCGAGACGCTGTCGGCTGAATATTTTTGTTTGGTGGACTATTGTCATTCCAGTGGTGTCTGGATGACCCACCACTCCAGTCATACCTGCTCACAGAGATACACAGAGACTATATATATAGAAATATACACAGAGAAACAGTCTGTAAACGGTCTGGAGCTGATAAAATGTAGAGTGTGTGTTGATTCAAGGAAGTTGTTCCTAATTCAGTGATCATTCAGTGTCCACAATAAGTGCACCTTAAAATATACATATATTCACTAATTACAAGGGGTGTTGACACACTTTTGGAGGTACAGTGTATCAAAAACTAAACAGAAACATGAATGATTATGAATGATTGACAACAATCCATTCAATAAGACAATTGTTCACTAGTCAAACAATACTTTTCTGGTCCTTTCATGCCCAGGTCCCATCAAATTTCTACACCACAGGGACCTTATCTTATCTTATGTCTCCTCTTTGCATTCTTCTCATTCTAAAATCTCTGCAACTTCTGTGTCCCCAGATGTTCTTATCTTTCTCCTCACCATTTTGTCTTCCGCCTTTTCCCTTATGTCTTTTTTGGTCAAATTTATTGTAAGCTTCTGCTTCTTTTCTCCTCTACCTTCATGCATTCACATTTTTCTCTCCTGTTCAGCTATTCTCGTTTTGCCCACCCAAATATAACTCCAGCACCTTATTCACTGTCAGGTTTTTATACTTCTCATACTCTTTCATATCCTTACTTTATTGCTTACCTCACCTAATTCTTCTAGGCGTTTGATGCATTCGGCAAGGGGAAAAGGCTGTTGTTTGAATGCTGTGTGCTACTTTGTTAATTCAGTTTCCATTTCCTCAAGTTTATTACTCTTCCTTCCTGTTTCTAAATATATTTCTTCTGGTTTTGAGTGTATTTCTCAGCATGTCCAAACTGATCTGTACAACCCTTTTGCCCACATAAACTTACTTGCTCCTTTTTTTTTCACACTGACTGTATCAGTCCACTGAACGCTTGTTGCTAAATACTGATTCAGATTATTCTGCAGTTGATGCAACTACAACTTCTAACATGCATTAGCAAAGATGTCACATGCGACAAACACACTTGTTTGTAAGACAAAAAAAATGTATACATACTGTCCTTACTTCTGAGTAATTCCAAGAAATTGCCTTACAATGTTTAAAAAAATTTGATTTAGTGAATTGTCTGCAAAGTTGACAGGATTAGTTCCTTATTTTAATGACATAAGAAACCCTAGCTGTCTTAATCCAGCCGTTTGAGACTCTTTATAACAAAGCATTTGCAAAGTCATGATGCTGATTGCTTATTTCACTTGTTATGTTTTCTAGCTTATAAACAACTCCACATGGGCTTGTTAACATTGTGAAAAATTTGTTTTTTTACTGAAGGGAGTCTTGCGCCAACATTAAAAAGTTAACAGCAAAATCAGAATGAAAAAATACTTTACGTTCAGTCCTAAAATTAAGATTCAAAAAGTAACGTCCCTTGTTTTTTGGTTTGCCTTCGACTAAAGAGCACCACAAGATGGCGGCAGATGTGCTTCTTGGCTCAACTAGAGTCAGAAACCCCCCGAAAAACTGACAAGAACAAACTTGACAGAAATATTGGCTTTTGTTTATTTTTATTATTTTTTTTACAAGCTGTGAACCTATCATTCGCTTAAATAGGAGTGTTTTGTAGACCAGCTGAAGTCCAATATCTATTTAAAGACACTTAAGAGAGGACTAGGCTAAGTCAGTACTGAATTATTTATCATTACGAGCTCAGTTGTGTTAACTTAGGAAACCCGTAGGCCACCACGCCCATGGCCGAGAGATGAGCAATGCACTTAAGCTTTCTCCTCAGACTAAAGATCAGTGTCTCCTAACGCTGTGAGGTAACGGCCTCATTGATACATTCATCCAGGTTTTATAGCTGTTACGTGCACACGTCTCCCGCCTAAACCCTCGCCATTATCGACCTCGTATCCTGTATTTTACTTATCCCAGAAACTCTGGGTGATTGTATATAAAGTAGACGCAATTACCTTTCTATTTATTCAGCTTACAGTGTTATAAACCTAACTTAAGAAGCAGTACACTGAAACAATGTACGTGTGAATAATGCAGAATGGGCTCACCTCTGCTTAATGTATGTCTGACGCATTATAACTGCTTATTTGGGAAAGGTGAGCCGTTAGACTGTGATATGTGTAATGCTAACCACACACTAGAGGACTTGAAAAGACAGTCTGAAACCTAGTCATATATAAAGGCAGCGTCACGGTGTTGAGTTTTAACTCAACAATTTTTTGGCAGATTCTTACAGGGTCACATCGTGGATCTAGTACTGCGGTTAAGTCAGCCGCCGTTTGAGAAAACACGGTTAAACTAGCCGCACGTCAAATTTTAGTGCGCGTATACTAGTGACAAACCGGTAATACTCAATGCGCGTGAAGACTTGAGCTTATGCCCTTCATTTTAAAGCAAAAGTAACGGCATTTAAGCGGTTTATATATTGGTAATTTCTAGTAAGCATTCCATACAATCAACAGATATCAGTTCAGGGTTTACTACACTATCTATCTATGAAGTATGAGATGATTTTTCTGTATAGTTTTTATGTAAATGACATTCAAAATCCCTATAATTGTCCATTGTTTTTTAACATGAGTCAAGTTCACTGCTTTATATGGTAATTTCTAATAAGTAGTCCACACAACCAACATATATCAGTTCAGAGTGTACCACACTATGTACCTATGGATTTTACTGTATAGTTTTTATGTAAATGACATTCAAATTTCCCATAATTGTATATTAATAATTGTATAATTATAATATGGTTCTTTCTAATAAGTAGTCCATACAACCAACAGGTGTCAGTTCTGTGTGTACCACACTATGTACCTATGAAATATGAAGTGATTTTACTGTATAGTTTTTGAGTAAATGATATTCAAAATCCCTATAATTGTCCAATATTTTTTAACCTGAGTCAAGTTCACTGCTTTATAAAATGATCATTTCTAATAAGTAGTCCACACAACCAACAGATATCAGTTCAGAGTGTACCACACTATGTACCTCTAAAATATGAAGTGATTTTACTGTATAGTTTTTGAATAAATGATATTCAATATCACAGTAATTCTCCATTGTTTTTAATGACGACTCAAGTTTACTGCTTTATAATATGGTCATTTCTAATAAGTAGTCCATACAACCAACAGATATCAGTTCAGTGTTTACCACACTATGTACCTATGAAATATGAAGTGATTTTACTGTATAGTTTTTTCTGTAAATGACATTCAAAATTCCCATAATTGTCCATTGTTTTTGAACATGAGTCAAGTTCAATGCTTTATAATATGGTCATTTCTAATAGGTAGTCCATAAAACCAACAGATATCAGTTCAGAGTGAACCACACTATGTACCTATAAATTGTGAAGTGATTTTACTGTATAGTTTTTGAATAAATGACTTTCAAATTTCCCATAATTGTCCATTGTTTCTGAACATGAGTCAAGTTCAATGCTTTATAATATGGTCATTTCTAAGAAGCAGTCCATACAACCAACAAATGTCAGCTCAGGATTTACTATACTATGTATCTATGAAATATGAAGTGATTTTACTGTATAGTTTTTATGTAAATTCCCATAATTGTCCATTGTTTTTTAACATGAGTCAAGTCCACTGCTTTATATCATCATTAAAAACAATGGAGAATTATTGTGATTTTGAATGTCATTCACTCAAAAACTATACAGTAAAATCACTTCATATTCCATAGGTACATAGTGTGGTACACTCTGAACTGATATATGTTGGTTGTGTGGACTACGTATTAGAAATTACCATATTATAAAGCAGTAAACTTGAGTTAACATTAAAAACAATGGACAATTATAGGGATTTTGAATGTCATTTACATAAAAACTATACAGTAAAATCACTTCATACTTCATAGATACATAGTGTAGTAAACCCTGAACTGATATCTGTTGATTGTTTGGACTACTTACTAGAAATGACCAATATATAAACCGCTTAAATGCTGTTACTTTCTTTAAAATGAAGGGCATAAGCTCAGGTCTTCACGCGCATTGAGTATTACCGGTTTGTCACTAGTATACGCGCACTAAAATCTGACGTGCGGCTAGTTTAACCGTGTTTTCTCAAACGGCGGCTGGCTTAACTGCAGTGATCTGAACATTTATAAGAGAAACGGTTGAACAATGGAGCGGAAACAAAGCAGCGTTTGGCCACAGCTAGCTCAGAAAATCATAGTATTCTCATAATTTGTTTTTACAACACATCTCACATGAATCAACAGCTCTAGGAAGACACGATTTTATTCAAAAATTGTCGTTTGTCTGCGACTGAAATCGTTTGAAAAGTCGTTTGGTTTAAAGCCGACAAAAATGTGTGTGGGGTGATGAAGATAAACATGATTCAAGAAAAAAGAAACCGTTAAATGATTTTAAAAATATATCTAAGTTACTGGATCCGGAATATGTTAAAAATGCTACAATTTGTTACAAAATTATCAAAGCCCAACACCAGTCATTGTTTAAACTCCTAAAAACTCAACTCTGTTCATTCAAACGACGTATTTAAAGTTCTTCCCAAGAACCAATCTTCTAATGCCTTAAAAGTGGCTTAAATGTAACTCTACACCTTTAGCTTCATTCAGCATGACTTTGAGACTGGAACACAGCGGTTTTAAAGCGGAAATGCCGTCCGTTGACTACTTATTTCACTCAGGTCTTCTAGTTGATAAACACCGCTGCCCGGACATGCTAGATAACAAGGTAAAAACTTTTTACAGGAAGGGGGTTTTAAAAGAGGCTTTTGGTAAGTTAGTTTGCATATAGTGACAGCAAGGACTATGGGTTTTTAAAGTTTTGAAACTCATATCAAAAAGCTATAAATAAAAATAATAACAATAAGGAATGAAAATGTAGGCTGTAATGATTTCGAGCAATTTTAGTAATGTGTGTGTGTGTGTGTGTGTGTGTGTGTTACCCAGATGGAAGGCAGCCTTCAGGTTACTGAACAAGTCAAAGCGGAGCTGGACGACATCCACAGCCAAATAGCAAAACTTGATAAATGGAGGGAAATATTCAATGCACGAGGGTGAGAATAACACAAGTGTTTTTGAGCTGTTTTGCCACCCGTATTGTCAACTTAATGTTTTTTTTTTCTTTTTTATATGATAAATAAGTCTCTCTTTATAATTTATTTGTATTTTACAGTTTGGAATTGCAAAGCTGTTTTGCCAAGGTAAGTCTTAGTATATATTTTTAATTTGTCTTTAATTTCACGTGACAGATATGCAACAGTTTTTCCTGTTTTCGAATGACCCTTAATCAAACTTCTTCCTTATGTGGTTAAGCCTGACCATATGATAACTGATCCTTCAGACTGAGTGGGCTCAGGTAACTCCGTTTAATTTCTATGCAGGCAAAGGGGTGTGTGTTTATTGAGTGTATGTGTGTGTGGCTGTGATACTTGCCACCAACCTGATATCCCTTGGGGAGATCTGGGACTACAGCAAAGGGGTGGTCATTCCTGCTTCATCTCACTGGCAGCATATCTTTTGTTACCTTATTTTCCACTGTCTTATTGGACCAAGTACTGGAACGATGTGTGAGAACGAAGGTCTGTGTGAACACGAAGTGCATGTAGTCAAAGCAGTTGTGGACTATGAACAGCTACTGCAGAGTATCAGGACTCTACAGCCTTCTAGGCTCAGTTACATAGAGCTACTACAAGAAGAGGTGAAGAGAAGCCAGGATGTGAGTGGTCTGCTGAAATTGTATTGTAGTTGGAGTTGACACCCTCTATTTGGCATGGTTTTTACTTCTTTATTATTTATGCTATCTATGCTTTTGTCAGATGTATCTGTGGCTGTCAAGTATAGGACAAAGAGAGAGACCCAACTGAAATAGGAAAAGGAAAAGGAATATATGTATAAAGTTGAATATATATATAATGAAGTGTGGTAGTGTGGATCAATCTCACGGTTCTATTTGCTCTTTGTTGGACTGGTTTCATGGATGAGAATTAAACTGAAATGTCAGTTGGGTCTCACAATTTGAAATCCAGTTTAGTCTAAGCTAAACTAAGGAACTGTGGGTAATGTTGTTTAATTTAGTCTTCTCTGATATGAATATAACAAAGTCAAATACAGCTGTAACCGTTATCAAGCAGTTTATCTTAAATATATAGATCTCGTTTTTAATCCAGTTGTTATCTTTACACATTTGAATCAAATCCAGTTTCTTCAAATTCAACAGCAGTTTTTACCTTATTATATTTCCTTATACTCTCTTTTACTGTAGAGGCCTCTTGAGAGATTTAAAGCAGAGGAAGAGACTGAGGATGCCTCTAGGTCTCCTACCTCAGCCCAAACACACCAGGGCTCCATTAACCACCTAATGGTGCCCTACTCCGTACCCTGTTCTCTTGCTGTCTCCCCGAGTCTGGGTGGACATCCTGTCTCGCCTGAACTCGCCATGGTGAGTTATGGAAAACGAGCCTGCTATTTGATCCTAGTGGACCTGCCTTCCTGTGTGTCTCAGCAGACATGCTTCTCAAGTATGTATACCAGACACAAAGAGGAATATATGTTAATAATTTAATAATTAGGCTCCAGTGAGGTAACTCTGGCTAATTTGAGCCGTAATGTGATTTGAATATAGTTATAGCCAATAGACAAGGCAAGCACTAGACAGCTCTAATGTTGTGATGTGTGATTTTATTCTTTATACAGAGTGTGAGAAATATTTTATTTGGAAACACATTACACATCTTTAACTATGAGTGGAAGAAGGCTTTCTTCAAGTTCCGGGAGCCCTACTCAAACCTGTCCTATGCTCTGGAGGCGGACAGAGTAAGTAAAATCATATTCAGTGTGTGTGTGTGTGTGTGTGTGTGTGTGTGTGTGTGTGTGTGTGTGTGTGTGTGTGTGTGTGCACAAGACAAAATGTAATAAAACTTTCAGGGCAATAATAATTCTTGATGTTTACGGTTGTGTCAAAGATCTATTACTAACCAAACAGATTCTTGCAAATTAGACATTATAGAACAAAAAAAGGAAACGCGCTCTCTAAGTTGAGCATCTCATTAAAGGTATAATTGTAAGGTATAAACATTAAATTTAGGGTTGAGATGACATGGTACTTCTTAGTTTTGGGCTTCTGCTCATAAGCCTAACAATTTGAGAGATTACATGCCTGTCTCTTTCAATTTAAACACTGCATTAGTCTTTTATAAACCTGTCTCTTATCTTCTGTGACAGAAAAATACAGAAAATGTATTTGAGATGCAAGTTAATGCTTATTTAAAAAGCACAAATCAAGCTTCCTCATCACTGACACTGACTCATTATTACTCCGAAAATCTTTGCTTCTTACTTATTAAATATAAACAGAGACAGAAGCTCATATGTCAGTGAGATGGAAGGTCATATGTCACCTCATGCATATGTTCCAGTAATCAGTCAGATAACTTCATTCTTGGCATAATACTTAACGGCGCAAAAGAGAAGAGAGGTAGTGTTGCACCTTTGAGTGGACCATCTCTTCTCTTCTTTCCCTTTGTGATTGTTTCCCCATTTATCTTGATCAGCTAATCAGACTAACCCCTTCTAGGCCTCCTAATGACTCTATTCACCTTTATTATTTTTGGATGAATGTAAAGTGTTACTGTACAGCTTAACTACACAGCTGCAGCATGCTCATGCTGAAGTGTGTCTAAATACCTTTTTCATTTTGTATGGCACATTTGCATGACTTTGCTGTGAAGAAAAACATAATGAATTATGTGAATATGAATTCTTTATAGCAGAACTAGTCTGGTGTGGCAACAACTGCAGTTTCTATAAATATCTTATTTGTTAAAGCTGTGGTATTATGACCATGTTCTTCTGTAGCTAAGCCTCTTCCAACCAGAGTAGAAAGATGTCATGTTAAAGTATACAGGTAGAACCAAAAAGTTGGCTGAGTAAAATTGTGTTAGTTATTTACTATTACACCTCTCTCACAGTAGTATGCATAAAACCTTAAATTTGTATGTAGTTGCTTTATGAAACATTGTATTTTAGTGAGGTAGGAATAATAATTTATGCTATTCTAAACTCATACAATATAAGGGCAAGCTGCAAGGGACACTTTAGGTATTCAGGGCATTATTGTGTACAAAATAAATAAGGGCATCCAAAATGTACACATGGGACCTGATGAATATTTTTAAGAATAAAATTGTCTCAGGTATACAATACAATTTTAAGATCATTGTTTACCATCTTAGGGGGGAGCCCGTGCAATTCAAATGGCAGTCCAGGCCCACATTATCAAATACCTCCTTTTCACATGTCCAGGGGACTTAGAAAGCTGCACAATGAAAAGGTGAGTTTGAGTCATCCTGAATATGCAATGAAGCAAATATACAGTGTGGGCCATTTATATGAATATATCTTAATAAAATGGGAATGGTTGGTGATATTAACTTCCTGTTTGTGGCACATTAGTATATGTGGGGGGTGGGGGGGGGATTTTCAAGATGGGTGGTGACCATGGCAGCCATTTTGAAGTCGGACATTTTGAATCCAACTTTTCCAACTTTTGTTTTTTCAATGGGAAGAGGGTCATGTGACACATCAAACTTGTTGGGAATTTCACATGAATAACGTAACTTTATTCTTTCATGAGGTATTTACAATTTCTGACCACTTATAAAATGTGTTCAAAGTGCTGCCCATTGTGTTGGATTGTCAATGCAATACTTATCTCCCACTCTCCACACACTGATAGCAACACCACAGGAGAAATGCTAGCACAGGCTTCCAGTATCCCTAGTGATATTCTTGTGAAATTCCCAATAAGTTTGATGTGTCACATGATCCTCTTCCCTTTGAAAAAAACAAAAGTTGGATCCAAAATGGCCGACTTCAAAAAGTTGAAATTTTCCCCCCTCCCATATACTAATGTGCCACAAACAGGAAGTTAATATCACAAATCATTCCCATTTTATTAAGGTGTATCCATATAAATGGCCCACCCTGTATAAACTTAATTATTATCTTATACTCTGTAATTCAGCCTGGGTGAGGTGGGGGAGAAAGAACAGGAGAGGGCATTGGCTGCTGCTTTGGCTGATATTTTATGGACAGCTGGTGAGGAGCATAGTGCCACCGTCTCCTTGGTTACGTCTGAGCGCTGTTTTACCCCCCACCTGGACTACAAACTGGACAACTTCACAGAAAAGGTAGGTTGCCCCGCAGTGTCCAATTTCGCATCTCTCAAACAACATATGGTCTGTGAGTAACATAAAACCCAACTGTGATGTAAATGAATTTTACTATAAGTCTTAAGGCGTGTGCTTGGGTCACCCTTTTTTTTGCAGTTGCATCTGTTTACCTTCAAAACAAAAGAAGAAACCAGGAAATTCATTTATGAGCATATTCAGTGTGTGAGTATTTTGTGTTTTGTTTTCTATATTTGTGACTTTCTCATAAAGTTTTGATTTAGATTTACAAAATGCTGTCTTAATAAATGATTAAATATTCACTCTTTCCTTAAGTTCAGTGAAGAGGGAAGCCATGGAGTCATTCTATTCCTGTATAGCTTAATCCTCTCCAGGTCCATTGTTAGGTAAGTGCATATCACAACCAGAGCACGGGCCTACGTTTTATTATTATTATTATTTTTAATGGTAGCATTGGGAAGCATTTATACACATTTTGTGTGAAAGCTGAATTAACAATAATAAAGTTCATGTTCACTGTACTTTAGATATATATTAAATTATGATGCAATGCATAATACTGTAATATTGTATCTCAAAAATTCTGTTTGGATTGAGTATGGATGACTGTAGTGTTGCAAATGGGTGGAAAATTTCCAATAAATTTCTAGTGATTTACAGGTATCTTTCCATGGGAACTTTAGCTCTTGAACTTTGGAAATATTCCAAAATGTAAATTTTCATGGAAATTTGGGAATTTATTGGAATTAATAGGAAATATTGGATAATTTAAAGGAACTATATCATACACTATCTTCAATGTATATATATATATATATATATATATATATATATATATATATATTTTGTCAACAGCAGACATGAAGGCATAACAGTAATAACTATGTAATAACTAGGACACCTGTGATGTTACAGTTGATGCACGTGGCATTTTTCGGTTGAATAAAATGACAAAGTGTAAAAACACTAAAGCTAATGGTCTTCAAAATGTCAAAAAAGTATTTATTCTTCATTACAGAAACCCATAGAGACCAATAAAATATAGGTAGCTAGCCTTGGGAAGCTAACCTCTGGCTAGCCTTGGTAGACTAGTCTATTAAATGAAATTGCTCATTGAGCTTTTCTAATTTACCAGATAGCAAGCAACTGTGAGATTACACCTTGATTTAATATTTGCTTAAATGTTTCAATGCTATTTCTGTCAAAACAAATATGAACCTTGTCAAAACTTAGCTTTAGGTAGTCGTTTGGTCCAAATGTGTGCTTTCAGTAGTGGTGAGTGGTGGTTTCTAGAAATCATCTGGACATATGCTGTACATGTGATGGAGGAATGAACAGTGCAGGGTGTGTGGTCTCAGTAGCCCTTCAGTGTGTAATGTGTAATGTGCCTGGGATTGAGGAGCAGCTTTTGGCATCATATCTATTTATTTAAGGGAAGATTATGCTTCAGTATATTTTCTACCAACGATATGCAAGTTTCTCACCTTTAGCTTTGAATATTCCCATTTTATTCCCATTAATTACCATGGTAAATTTCCCAAATTTGAAAATTCCTGGAAATTTGCAACCCTAGATGACTGTGATAAAATTAACTTATTAAAAATAACTCACATATTAAGAAACATATTCAGTGTATGTATGTAGTTATTTATTGATTGTCTCTAATTATCCAAGGTTGCAACAAGACTTGGATTTCACCACGACTCATCTCCTGCACTTGAGCTTGGGAAACTTTGGTTGTCACCAGGTAGGTAAAGTATCTATAGGGACAAGTGACAAGTGCATTTGTACATTTGATGATATAGAAACTTTGCTGAAATAAAGGCTTGCATGGATTTGTGGTAAACTCTGTTAAAATGACAAAGTCCTTGAACATTTGCATCAAGGTCTAAGCTGTCTTTCCTTCTCTAACCATGTCAGTGTCACTGTAAATGTTTTAGGCCCTTTTAAACCTTCTGTTGACGGGTCGTGCCAGTCCTCATGTCTTTAATGGAACATTGCTGAATGATGAGGACGGCAGCCCACTGCAACATCCTCTTCATGGGGTTCTGGCTCGCAGCGATGTGGGATATCTGCACTGGAGCAGAGAGCAGGCAGAACACGACAAGCTGCCTGAGGTACGAAACGTGAAACTCCTGCCCTGGGAAGTATCCATAATGGCATTTATGAATGAGAAACATTTCAAATGAACAGTAGTCTATAATAACATGCCTCTAAAGCAGTGAATGCTTGGTCCCATTTCTCTGTTGTTTTAGGTCGGAAGTATGCTTAAGACCCCCAAACTGCCTATTTGGGTTTGCAGCATCAATGGCACTTACAGCGTTCTTTTCAGCCCAAACCGATCTTTGCTGTCTGACTGGAAAATGGAGCATCTCTTTCACCTCTACTTTTATAATGGCCAACCAACTCAAGGGACTACTGCTATGCTCACAATAGGTAATGTGACTGGGCCTATGTTACACATTTTTCATGAGTATGTCTTGATCAATTAAAGATGGAGTGTGTAACTTATTCTAGAAGCGTTAGTTTATTATACTGTAAAAATCCAATAATTTATGGTGGATAAAAGCCTCTACGCACCCGTGTTATAATGCTAGGTTTTTGTTATGTAACAAAATCAGACAACGATAAATAATTTCACATTTAATGTTAAGTATAATCTGTGCAATTCTGTTGGGAAAAAGCTGAAATCATTTAGAGGGGAAAATTAAATATAGAAAACTAAAATAAAGTGGTTCTTATATTTGGTGATGTGGCTGCGTTCAGAATTATTCATTCATTCATTCATTCATTGCCTGTAACTGCTTATCCAGTTCAGGGTCGTGGTGGGTCTGGAGCCTACCTGGAATCACTGGCCTCAAAGCAGGAATACACCTTGGAGGGGCACCAGTCCTTCAGAGGGCGACACACACTCACATCAATGGACATTTTCGAGTCGCCAATCCACCTAATAACGTGTGTTTTTGGACAGTGGGAGGAAACCCATGCAGACACTGGGAGAACACTGTTAAACAATCACGTACGAACTTACGTTAAAAATTAGTCATATCAGTACAATCAGTTACAGTGACTCTGTTTAGCCCCATGTCTAGGATTTCCTGACATTTTGGATGTTAAAGCAAAAAAATATATTTCCAAGGCACTAGATACACCGTGGAAAACTGAATAAATTCATCAACAAATGCATAAAATATGGCACAACTGACTTTACCAAGTACTGGACATTCCTCCATAACTGAGGAAAACACAGAGGAGTCTGGGAGGCTGCCAATGGGTCTACAGCAAAATTAAAAAAGCTGCAGGAATTTCTGTTAAGGACTAATTTTGTACGACGTAACAGCAACCTCTCCTAGTCTTTGTATGTCTGGACTATGTGGTAGGGAATGTTTCTTACAAAGAAAAACACCCAAGCCTTGCTATATTTAATGGTGTACAGGAGATGCTCTTGAAATTGGACAACTTTTGTGCACTTGTGCAAGTAAGAGTGGGCAAATATTTCTACATCAAGATGTGCCATGCTGATGGTCTCCTCCCCTAAGAGACTGACTGCTGTCATGAAATCAAAAGGTCATATCCACTGTAATTTGAATGGAATGAAATGATTGGTTGGTCTTTGATACACGGTTGACTACAGTCTAATAGACTCAATATTTCACAACAGGTTGCAGTTTCTCTATGATGTAAAAGGGCCTAGTTTATCAGAATATTAGTTTCAGGAAGAGTACTTTTTATGTGTTTTTTTTTTATGTTTTTCTAAATGCCTTGTTTCAGACACCCATTCCCATCACTGGGAGGCTGCAAGTGGAGATAGTCAAGGAGACCCAGAGAGAAGGTTCCCTTCGCTGGAGATGACCATCAGAACCAAGTGGGAGGGAGCTGCAATTGACTGGAATGGTACCGGCCCCTTTTACTGAAGAGGCCTGTGTAGTTCAGAAGCTTTGTTATTACATGCCTTTAATCCCAATGTGTTTGTTTATTTATTTATTTACATTTTGTTTTTTACTGACAGTAAAAGCTACATTTATAGTTTGAACATTTCATAGCATTATATTGCCTCTCTGAGTTTTTCTGATGTTGGAAAAAGTTGATAAGCTTGATCTGAAGTAATCCTGACTTTTCTATATACATATGTATGGCCAGTGAAGAGAGAGCACACTGTATTTTGATAGTGTTTTGTTTACATTTGTGTACATACGCTTGATCATCAGAATAAATACCAAATACCATAATGTAGAGTCACATTTTTTTCAACCTTACATCGAAATACATCAGTAAATATTACTGTTACCCTGACAAGATCTCCCAAAATGTGTATCAACCAAAAGGGATTTGCAGTTTAAGAATTATAAAGGATTTGCTGAGGACTGTGAGTGAATGTTCATGAACAAAATAGTCAGTAAATCTGCATAACTATAGTTTATTGTAATTATTTGTATCCAAAGGCTAAACGGACATGGAAGGATATACAGCTTTATAGATCATTATAGAAAAGACTATCCATAGAAAAACATTAACAGGTTTATAAATACAGTATTAGCAAGAGGACTTAGGAAAACACGTTCAGGACAATTTTTAATAATTAACTGAGCAGGTGGAACAAGCTAACCGTAACAAGCTCAGTAAAAAGCCTGAATATGATAGTGTAGCACACCATTATGTCCTAAACATCCATCTCGATATTCCACTGAACCACAGCCAAGAGTGTTTCCTCTTTTTTAAACTGATCTCTGCTCAGAATACTGAGATGCCATGGTGCTGTAATGGGGCTGTAACACTTTTGGTTTTCATTCATTTCATTCAATTATGCAGTGGTCTTACACTAGAAAAAAAATATCATAAATAGTACAGCGCTGAGCAAAACAGACAACCCTTCATTCAATTAATTCCCAGTACAAGTTACTAATTTTCACAATCTTTCAATTATTTAACAGAAGATCACTCACATGCCTCTCTACTAATCATCATCATCAGATTTAGTTGGTTCACTCTTGTCTTGGTCAGGTATTGATTGTATGTTATATTTAGATTTTACAGCCATTTTTTTCCACATTGATGATGTTGGTTATAGAGAAAAATGGCAGTACATTATCTCTATCTTTAATTTTCCCTTTAATAGGGTCTTGAAAGCTACACCTCCTTTCAGACCCATTGTGTTAAGTTGTGGTCTTACAGTGGGATGATACACACATCCTGTAATGACCATTTTGGCTAGAAATTAAACAAACGAAGGGTAGTCTCTGACTTGCACAGTGCTGAAGCTTTGAAGTTCGGCATTATATCATATGGCTGCTGCCATAGTGTTCATTAACCCATGAGCACGGAAGGATGCTTTCACAACAGTAATAGAGTTTCAACAGAGCAACATCTTGCCGGACTGTTTTACACTACAGAACACTACACGATGCTAACTGATCACATGGGTTTACAAAATAGTTACATGACATATCATCAAGACCATAAACCTTGTGACCATGGATATTCAGAACAGACTACATTAAATGATTAAAAGTTAAATCTATGCATAATGACACCTGTAATACATCAGTTGTTCACATAAATACAAATACAGCAGAATAATATGATAGTTAACCAGAATAATAGCTTTATGAAATCTGCTATTTACAGTCAGTCCATTACTGCAGGCTCTAATAAGCTTCATTTACTAAATAGCAAAATAGTGATGGCGGTTTTCTCACCAGCGCTACAGTCTTGTGTTCAAGAGTGACCACCCAGAATCTCTTCTAGGTTAATGTCTTTCATCCAGTCGTCATTGCCTGAACCTGACTTGAGCAAAGAGTCAATGAACTCTGAGTCTGCATTGATCCCTGGTACCGTGTTATCCCCATCCTGCAGGAAATCAAAGGTTAGCCGGCCCACCCGGCTGTTCTGGTAAGGCCCTGGGCTTTGGGCCGGGTTCATGAAGGAACTCATGCACGCTTGCTCTTCGGGAGAGGATTGGCTCAGGCTGCTAACCCCAGGAAGTGGGGGTATGTGTGGCTGGTTTGCTCTGGGAGCAGAGCCCCTAATCGCAGGGTTTAGGGGAATCAATCCAGAATGTGGTGCTACCTGGTTTGGTGGACCGATAGGCCTTGTTGGGAAATGACCATCACTATGTCTTTTTATATCTAAACCTGGCAGTCCACCATTTTGTTTTGTAGCACTCACCCAAATCATGCCGTTATCCCTACTGGTGTTGGTGGTCATTCCGCCCAGTCCCTGGCCTAAGAGAGCATCTTGATTCGCTGCACTGGTCCTTATGTGTTGTGTAGTCGGGACAACACCAGATGGAAAAGTAACCTGTGCGTTTGCTCCCTGGAACTGCGGTTTGTTTGGATGCATCCCAATTTGGACCTGGTTGGTTGGTTGTTGGTGAAGTTGGTTTCCACACGCTGGTACATCTGCAGGTCCAGAATGTGGGTCTGATCTAGTGTGGAACCTTCTGTCCCCAGAGTTGGGCACCATTTTGGATCCCTGTCCATTGGATAAATGGCAAGTGAGGGGTGGGATGTCGCTCTGATCCGAGCCGTTGCTTGTCATCGGAGAAGATGCCAAACCTGCAGAAAGAAGAAGTGTGTGACTGAAACGGTCTTAGAACATGTAAAAAGCCACAAATAACATATAAGAATTGATGGAAAATAAGACCATTGATTACAAAGATGTTACGAGGATCAATATTTATTAATTAATTAATTAAATAATTCAGATAAGATCTGTTGTGGAGTTTTAGCATGTGCTTTGCTTTAAATAAGAGTTCCCCTGAGAGCTGAGTGGGCTTTAATGCTTTGGATGCCAGGGTCTTTTCTCCACCACTGGGAACGATTCTGGTAGTTGTTTCTAGAACGTCACATTTCACATAAACCGTGTAGAACGTCTTTACAAATCAATTATTTAACTCAACGAGATCTCAAATATCCTTTTGTCTTCAAGATCTGTATCAATAAAAATAAGAATAATATACTAAATAATAATAAACAATATTTGTTTCAATAAATACATTACAGCTGCCTCTAAATAAAGATCATTTACTTCATGACTCTAACCAGAACCTGTTCATTCAAGAAGGACCGGCAACAGTAGCATTTCATTTCATAGTATAACTGTACAAAAAAACCCAAATCCAAATGTGTACCTGAATAAAGGGTTGGATGTTGCACTCCAGCAACACCTTGTGGTTGTTTGTAGTCAGGTGGAGGCCTTGTCAGATGTCGGTTAAACTGATCTTGAGTGTTAAATTTCTCCTAAAATACAGATTAGAAAATGAAGAGTAGGAATACTTGTAGTGTACATCATCTTTGAACTGAAATCTAAAAATCCTGATGCATTAGAAAGACTGGGTCATGGTTAGGTAGAGGTGTGTGTTGGGGTTAGACATAGCAGGGGTTTATCGGTGCTAGAAGGACTATGATTATGGGTATTTTATGTTGTTCAGTTTGCTGGAGTTACTCACTGTGTCGTTGGTGTGGTGCTGAGCTTGGTTCAGTGGTCTCTGGCCTTTGTTTGTAGTTTTCTGCTGAGTGTTGGGGGCAGGTGACCGCTGTTGTTGTTGCTGACCAACACCAGAGAGGCAGCCGTTTGCTGTTAAATGTGGTCCTGGTGACATTGCCTATGGACAAGTACGGTAACTTATTGGCAGTGTAACAGTAATAAACCATAAGAGAAAACATTATTATTACACATTATTAACCTGAATATACAGCGGACACAGTGATTATGTACAGTATTCAGGATACTGTAATATTGCAGGTGGGCCACTAGATGGCAAACTAACAATATTTTGAAAAGCGTTTCTCTCTATAACATGCTTTGGGAATTTTCATAGATTTTTGCTTCACTTTATTTATTTATTTATTTATTTATTAATTAACAGTTGTAGGCTCACAAACCATTTTAGAAAACTTTAAACTGAACTAACTAAACCGGCCTTGGCTAACACTGCTAATACTTATACATGCTAACATAAGAACAGTTTGGCTTTATGAACGGGCTCTAATGAAAGCAGTGTCTGTCAATGAAAACTCAGTATTTCATGCTGTAACAGAGCTGGGATTACTGTATGACTGATGGCTCTGATGAAGCCCTGCAGCATTTCTCCCGTCATACCACTCCTATGGGGCACAACCCAATTGCTTCCAGCAAATGACAGATTCTCTCTACCACAGTGCTGAACCGCATAGTGAGGGATAATCTTAAAGGCTTTCGTGGCCTTTTATCTTTCTGAAATGTGTTTTTAATGCAGACAGTGAGATTGTTCAAGTTAATAAAAGTAAACCCTACAATATTACATGATTCATACCGTTTTATAAAAGTACTTAATCATATCCCTGTGGCAATCCACACGACTACAAATACCAGAAATCCATGAACTAATAATGACTTATTAAGCAGAAGATTAAGAGTCAGGATTACTTGTGAACTTGAAATAGCTCAGCAAAGGCTAAGAAAGGTCTATCTTTGCTTGGTGTAAGTACAGAGAAATCATTTAATATGCTCATATATATTGTAGAAATTGTTCCCCCTTTGCTATGTGGCTGTCTAAGATTTTCCATTTTCTCCTCACCAGTTACTGATATTGCCCCCTGAACCTGCTCTGAATACCAATACCGCCAACTGCAGCTGGAGCCCCTATTGCCTCCTGCCTCATACAGATCAGCACTCACACTAGCACTCAGGCTTTTCACAGGAGCACTGGTTTCTCCTCAATAGCATCTTTCTAGACTTGAGTCCATGCGATTCCATAAAATTTCAGAAGACACAGTGGCTCATGTCAGTGAGAAATATCATCAAACAGACATCTAATTGCCTGTCAAAGGTCTTAAGCATGTGCTGTAGTATCCTGGATAAAAAGTTCAGTTCCCAGTTCTGGCAGAAACACAGACTCAATACTACATTAGCACATTCTGTAACCATTCACAGGTGTGTGCTGCACTGTTTACAAGTAGCTGCCACTAATGTAATGTTAATGAAAGACCCGTCAATATTTTTGGGTGTCAAAACGTAAAAGTAATTTATATTCATAAAATCAGACTGACCATATTGTTTCTGTCCAATTAAAAACATGTACCACACAAAATAGTAACTTTATAGGAGCAGGAAAAAATCTTCAAATTCAATGGCAGTGAATGTAAAAAGATTTTATACATTATATATGATTAATTTTTAGGGCGGCACGGTGGTGCAGCAGGTAGTGTCACAGTCACACAGCTCCAGGGAGTTTGGTGTGTTTTCCCTGTGTCCGCGTGGGTGTCTTCTGGGTGCTCTGGTTTCCTCCCGCAGTCCAAAAACACACGTTGGTAGGTGAATTGGCGACTCAAAAGTGTCCAAAGGTGTGAGTGAATGTGTGAGTTTGTGTTGCCTTGTGAAGGACTGGCGCCCCCTCCAGGATGTGTTCCTGCCTTACGCCCAATGATTCCAGGTAGGCTCCGGATCCACCGCGACCCTGAACTGGATAAGCGCTTACAGACAATGAATGAATTCATTTTTTACACAGTGTGAAGGTGTTAAAAAGCGGTGTTTATAAAATGTAGTAAACTAAAAAGCCCAAAAATGGAGATTTATGTTTTTAATTGGTATTTAGAAAGAACAATTACAAAGTGATATAAAATACTCCTAAACCTTTAAAATGTTTCTTACCATTACAATGGACCACAGTTAAAATACCCACACTTTGCAAATAAATAGCTGCTGTCTGAAAAGTTAATAAGTTGTGGTTTACATTCCTTGGTGTACACCAATTTTCCTTTTTGTTTAGTGCCATATTAAAATGGACAGTGAGTGTGGATACATCTTGGGTATACCTAATAAAGTGGCCAATCTTACATATGTTTTTATATTTGTTCACACCTAAATTATATCTGATTGTTAACCAAGTATCCAAGTGGATGATTAACCATTTACTTCGGTTATAGTCCCCAGTTTAAAAAAATTAATAGCACCATTTTGTGTACGTAGCATTGTTGAGATTGTTCTGTAAACACAGCCGTTGAGCTGCTCTGGTTGATCATTGCAAGCAGATATACCTGTACAAAATCTATTTAAGGACATCCCCTGAGCAGAGTCAGCTTTCAGACATTAGACAAAACAGCTTCTGGTTTTTCAGGAAAGAATGAAAGTGTATAAACATCTCAGCAGTTTGCTGTAAAACCAGGTGAAATGTCCTTAGACACAATGACTTCAGAACTGCATCAGCTGTGTTCTTTGATTCTACAAACACCATTTCCAAAAATGTGGGGACACTGCAAAATGTAAACAAAAAAAATGGAATGCAATGACATCTTATAAACCCTGCATTGACTTGAAAATTATAAAAACCCATTATTTTAAATGTTGAAATTGAGAAACTTTGTTTTCTGAAAAACATATGTCTGTCTTGAATTTGATGTCAGCAACACATTCCAAAAAAGTTAGGACAGGTTTGTTGGGACTGTGTTGCATCACCTCGGTTTTAACAACACTCTGAAAAAAATTTGGGAACTGAGGAGACCAGTTGCTGTAGTTTTGGAACTTCAATGTTTTCACATTGTTGCTTGGTAAAGAATTTCAGCTGGTTGTCAGCATGGGGTTATCATTATAGTATTTTTATACATAGTGATTCATAATGCACCAAATGGTTTTCAGAAGGTGACACGTCTGGATGGGTTTAGCACCCAGACTCTTTTACTAAGGAGCCATGCTGTGGTAGTCCATGCAGAATGTGGATTTACTTTGTCTTACTGAAAATAAGCAAGGCCTCCTTGGGAGAGAAAAAAAAGATTTTCTGAATGGCGGTGTATTGTTTAGAATTGTGTAAATATAATGGCTCAGTATTAACAGTGCTTTTCACAGATGTGCATCTTACCCGTGGCATGTGAACTAACACACCATTTTTAGCTTGGAGGAGGAAACATCCATGATTTCCAAAAATAATTTCAATATTTCATTTGTCTTACCACAGGACACTTATCCACTTTGCCTCAACACAACTTAAATGAGTTCAGGCCCAGAGAAGGTGGTGGTGTTTCTGGATCCTGTTTATATATGGTTTCTACTTTGCATAATAGTTTTAACTTTGTATTTGTGCATGGAGTAATGAACTGAGTTCGCAGACAAAGGTTTTGGGAAGTGTTTCTGAGCTCACGCAGTGTTTTCCACAACAGAAAGGTATCCGTCTTAATGCAGGGACTCCTGAAGGCCTGAAGATCACAGCCTGTCGATATGACATTGGGCCTTGTCTCTTTCAATTAAGGATTTCTCCAAATTCTCTGTATCTCTCAAGTACGTATGTACTTTCGATGATGCAATCTCCAGGTACAGAAACATGATTCTTTATTTGTTTCACTATTGGTCTTTCACAGGGTGGTGAACCCCTCCCCATCTTTTCTTCTAAAAGACTCAGCTTCTCAATACATTTTCTTATAAAAATATAAGTTTGAGATATTGTCTTCATAGGATTATCAACTAAATAAAGGGTTTAAAATATTTGCATGTCACTGCACTCTGTTTTTATTTATATTTTGCACAGTGTCTCAGCTTTTCTGGAAATAGACTCAATTTCATGGCAAAGTTAAAGACTGTAAACTCTTTCTACTTTTAATGCAATTGTACATTTATTATGTTCTTCTGCTAGCTTTTCATTTCCAGTGTCTACTTCATAGCTACAATCACTGAATGAAACCATTATTATTATTATTACTATTATTATTATAACCTGATACATTGTAATCCTTGACTGGAGATATTTGACACCGTTTGCCAAATACGAGGACTCATTACTGACATTTGTCTAGCTGAGATGTTGTAACAGTGAAATTCCTAACACAGATCTCCTCATTACAACATGCACAGTACTGTGAGTGCCTGAGAGGTACAAACTGGAGCAAGAGCTTTGCAAATCTGTAGACCTTTCCCTGAGTAAACTCAGTTCGAGTATGTAATCCCATTCACTCCAACACGTTGTGTATATACTGTCAATCACTGTGTTGACACAAAACATTTCCCAGGGCAAAATGGATTCAACTGCAGCATAGCGAAGGGCCATTACTGTGAGAACAGATGTCTAAATGAGAAACTGCCTCCAAAGCCCCACTGTGGAGGTCCCATAGCGAAAGCACTAAAAAGGACCTCCTCTGCCACGGGAGGAATTCCCCGCTTTGACAAGCCATGATGAGGGAGGGTGTGAGAGAGAGAGAGCCTCACTGCAATAGACACTATTCAGAAGTAGCGCTATCTACAGAGATGCAGACAGCTCCATAGAGGAGCTGATTAGGAACTAGCTAAGGTCACATGCTGAGATGGATCAGCCCTGTAAAGTCCAGTAATTAATTAGAGGGCAAGTGAAGAGCGTCGTGTCCCTGCTGTGAGTTCTGATTAACTTCCACACAGAACGTGAGCATGGAGCTTTTTATTCAAGAACCTTGCAGTGAAATATGTACAGTGTATACTGTAGATCATCATTTTTATTACTGCATTAGTGCACAGTAGGTGGGGTCCAAAGATCCAACACCACCAGTGAAACATGGCCCTATTCTGCAATCTTTTCTGACTTAAAAGCAAAATAAGTGTAAATTACAATGTTATACATTTTTTAAATCCAATGAAGCAAAGCTAAACTAAGCTGGGAGGACTCTTAAGAAAGGCAGTCTCTGGTGGTAGTGTTGGGGAGGCCCTTAGGGGGCTCTCTCCTTGTGTTCTGTGTGGATCCCAATGCCTGGGTGCAGTGTTGGGGACACTGTATTGAATAAAGGGTGGCACCCTTTGGATGAGTAATATAACTAAATATCCTTGGCCATTTCTCTCACCTCCTCTTTACCTAAATAAAAGATGTGGGGAGAGTGTACTGCTTTCTAAGTTAGGTGTCTAGAAAAGTTTTAATATCATTTATTCTTTCTTCAGAAATCTGACCTTCAGTATAAAGTCTTTAAACATGGTCAGTGATTAACTTGTCATTACTTGTCTTCTCTCAAAATTCTTAAACTTCTACAACTTTGAATGTTTTCTTTGAATTCAGAACCCTTCTGTAGCTACATTATTAATTGTGAAAGAATGTGATGAGATTGCTAAGGATTCAGTGCATCTCAGGTCACCAAATATGGAATGTAATGAGCTTCTTTCAAATACTACATGGATTAGGCCATCAGTTTTCGAGTAAATCATCTGGTATTCTGTATCTAGTTTCTAGAAAACATCATGTAGTAGGTGACCTAACACACATAGTATTTGAAAGAACCTCAACACATTCCATTAGTTGTGTCATCAGCAGACCTCAATCCTCTGAAGCTCTGGATATTCTAACTAGTTTATAGACGTTGGGAAGAGAAACGAACTCATACATTGTTTTGTATTATATCCAGTTGTAGCCACCGGCCGAAGTGTGGCATGTTCCACTGGACTGAGCTTGTACGGCCGGTGTCTTTGTTGTGAGCTGAGTGAGAAGCAGTGCGAGTTCTGTTAGTGTGGACGGCTGTGTAATCCACTCTTTTGTCATCCCGATGTGTCATAAAGCTGTTTTCCATCTCAGCCTCACTCTTCCCTCTTCAGCGTGTTGTTAAATGAATACCACATGTGGCCGTGGACTCCATAAAGGAGGGCTGTGATTTAAGCTTCCATTCTGCCCCGCATTACAAGCAGCTGACAGGACTCCAGGCCCAGGCCCTTGCTTCCCTCTCTCTCTCTCTCTCTCTCTCTCTTTCCCTTACAATACTACAATACTTCCTGCAGTCTGGAGGCAGGGCTACCATCCCCAGGGAAAAGCTCGGCATCTGGACTTGGCCCCAGATCGCTTTCCCAGGAAACAAGTCCTTGCCTCACTGTGGAGCTCCAACAACCTGGCACCCCCAGTGTGCACGCACACACACACACACTTTCTCACTGAGAATACGGGTGAGGGTGAAAATGAGGGGGAAAACTGGAAAATGACAAAGCTGTGAACTGTGAATATTCTGGACAGAGCTGAGAATAAACTTGGGAAAGTTTGAAGTCTAAATTAGCCGAAAGGAAACAAAGTAAACAAACTTTGAACCTAGAACATTTTTTTATACAAAGAAAATAAAGGTTCTACCCTAAGCTTATTACTCAGTAAGTAAAGTAATCTGGAATGTCTGAAAGGGCATGTGTGGCTCATTAATGTTCTGTTAAGACCAGCTTTAATCAGTATATCTGAGTAATATGAACAATAACATGTGGCATCAAAATAAGGCCAGAGGTTTTAAAAACCAAAACGCAGGATCCATGACCAAGAAAGTATTTTCAAAAAGGACATTGAGAGTAATAATGAGAATTTAAAAACAGGTTTGTAAACACAATATTTACTCATTTATTAAGTATTTGCACTTTTCATTTGGCTTTGGCTCAGTTATTTCTTGAAACAATGTCTTGTTTCTGAGCTTTGGACCTGTTTTGAGGGGGTAGAGGGTGGGATCTAGCCAGCCACTGGCTGCTGGACATAAGCTCCGCCCACTATTTGAACAGGAGTGTGTGAGTTAACTCTTTATACACACACGCACACTCTCTACCAGGAAATGTAGCATCACCAGCAGCCAATAGCTGACTAGATCCCACCCTCATGTCAAAATAGGGCCAAGGTTTTGGAACTGAAAGTGAGACTGAGAGGATCGTAAAAGTTCAAACACAGTTTTATTTAACTCTCAGTATAATAACAGTCCTGTCATATTCAATGTTTAATTTGACAGTTATGGATTCATATTCCTATCCTATCCTATTCCTATTTTGAAGCCATACGAAATTTCTAAAATCTATCGCAATATAAAGTGTTTCAAAAACAAGCATATTTTTTTAAATGCATTCTCAATATTTCATTACACATTATTTACAGCATTTGTCACTGACTGACGTTCATTACAGAGCCCTGTCATCAGTTCATTACGCTCAATTTTAAAGTTAGTTTAAAAATATTAATATGGACAAAGCCAGTATTATGTTACTTTTAGTTATTGGCAGTTTATCTGTGGCTTTTTTTCCAATTGTTCATATCGTTATCTGAATTATATTGTATTGACCAAAATTAAGAAATATATTGTAATATAAATTTTGGCCACATCGTCCAGCTCTAATCTACACTCAGAGGTTCAGAGAAAACATGTTAAAAGATTCCTTATAGACAAGGTGCTGTACAATTGTGAATGAACATTAGCAAAAAAGTGAGTGTTTGACTCTGGAAGCAGATTCATGCTGATGACCCACACCAGTGTTCACAGAGCAGATGGAGGGTTTTGTTGAATGCTAGATCAGCACTGACTCTCAGATTCTTCATGAGTCACAGATCTCACCTTAAGTCTTTTCAGGCAGGAAGGTGGGTTAGATGTCAGTTCTAACCCCTTCTCCACTGGTCTTTTATGTCTAAGTGCTGTGCACTGTTCTGCATGTTTTAACGTCAGTTCATTTCAAGTCGTTTAGATTTTGATAGATTCCATATTTCAGTCTTATTATTGCCAGTTTAATCCTGTAAAAGGTGGTGCTGAACCTTGTGAAGGGCCATGAGAGAGAGAGAGAGTCCTCTCTCATCCAAACCAAGAGCACACGAAGCCCTCATTCAGATATTGACTTGTCAGCATTTCATAAGAAAAACCTTCATCAGAAGTATCAGAGATCTTGCTTTAAAATATTTGAAGTTTTTAGGCCACGCAGGACTCTGTGTGCAATACATCACACTGTCAATGCACTTTCTCAAGCAGAGACTGAACACAGTGCCTTCCCTCAGGACTAAAAATGATTTCTATTGGATTTCCACGATAGGCCTGAATACCACAGAAAATATGGATCTTAGTTTTGACATACTTAAGCTGACGGCCGATTACTAGGCTGTGAGAACTAGAAAACAAGAAACAGAAACCACATCTTGGTCTCTTTAGAGGCACTCTGCGAGTTGCTCCCAGTGGGAGGAAGTTCAGTGCTGCTTGTGAAGGTTCCACAGGGATCGTGGCACCATTTCTGGACCTTTATTTCCATGGTATTACTAATTCAGTTGACTGTGGGAAGAGTCTCAGCACTCCCATTTTTCTCCCTATTGTAGCTGAAGCTCTGGCTTTGTTTTCATGTCTACAGTACGCTTAACACTATCAGTGCTGTATCATTTCTATCATCACTGGTTCATCTATGGTTTCACTCCAGAGCTTCTGAGAACTACTGCTGGTTTCACCATGATTTAGGTGTGCAGGGTGTATGCAATCTTATATCACCAGAGCAGAACAAATCCTTGTATCTCCACTATTTAGTTTATCTTTTAAAATATAATTTGAAAAGAAAAGCCTTTTCCAAATTTCATGTCCAGTGGACTATTACAAATTGAATCAAATGCATTTTATATCAACTTTCATTCAAAATTAAAAATATTTTTTGGCCCTCTTTACATGTCCAAGGTTTTAAACTAACCATGACAATATTCATCAACCACTTTTGTCCTTTTCAGGGTTGTGGTTGTTCCAGAGCCTACCCAGAATCACTGGGTACAAAGCAGGAACACAGCATGCATGTAGTGCCAGTCCATCACAGAGCATCACACACAATCACAATCACTCAAACCTTTAGACATTAGACCAACATAGAGGAAACCCACACAGGTGGAGACCATTAAACTCTTTTCCAACAGTGACCTGAGGTGGGGATTGAACCCACAACTCCATGATGGAGTTATGTGACCACGACACTACCCGTTACACCACTGTGCTGCCCTACTGTGTTATAATAGGCACAATTTAATTCATATAATATGCTGTTTACAAAATATAATTGAAATGTCTTTACAAATTTTTCATTCAGGTATTATTAACATTTTTTTGTATGGATATTTGGATTTTTTTGAAGTGGAACTAAAAGCATTAAGGATTGAAAACTCATTAAATCTGAACACTATTTAGTAAAAGAGTAAAATCTATCACTTCATTAAAATTTCCAAAATGAGTTCTTTGAAGGTATGAACTTTATAATGGCTCTATGTGGCTGGATTCATAATTTGAACAAAAAATGAGGCATGAGGAAGATGGTTGTCTGTACTGAGGCAAGGTGAAATCAGGTGCTGTTTAGTGAAGTGTAGCAGGGGAACTTTAGAGACATTCCAACTACTTTTACAGTCAGTATTGCAGCAAATCTTGTTAATAAGAGGACCATTTGTTCATTTATTTTTAAGCTATTAAAACGATATATTATTTAACATCCCTTTTCTTTCTTTCACTGAATCTATTTTTATTTGGAGGTCAATGGTTTAAAAACATAGCTGTAAACTACTGCTGTATTTGTTGTATATTTATTTCTGTTATTTGAACTGCAAAAAAAAAAAAGAAAGAAAGAAAATACTTAAGGCAAAAGCAATAACAGACCTAGTGGATGTTCTTTGGGTTTTACTTGTACCAACACATAGAAATGACTTGATTCTGAAACCTCCAGAGAATGTTCTCTACTTGATAAATCAGCAATTTATCAGCTGAAATATGTTACTGAATTAATCATTAAAAGTGACTAACAATACTCTTATGTAGCTGCAAAAAAAAACTCCATTTGAAGCCACAAGAATAGTATTTCTAAGTGCAGAGGTTTTAGATAAATATGTACTCAATTGCTGGGGAATAGTATGGGAAATATGTAAACAAACAAGTTGTAGCTTCTGCTCACAGTGTCCTGTTCACCGAGATCTGTTTATGGAAATGGGTTACCAGAGCCCCTCTTGTGTGGTTCATGTTATCGCTTCACACAAAGCTAGGCGAGAGATACTGTTTGTACTAAACTGAAAAGGGGGATGTTCTAAAGCTCCCCAATCATAACAAATCAGTGGTTCAACCTCCGGCACCGGGCTAAGCAGATTACTGTCATTTTCCACAACTTGTCCCTTGCAGCTAACAACCTCCAATTAGCAAATCCCGCTGTGCACATCTATGCCCTGGCGCTGAGCGACTGTGACAGGCGGAGAAATTAGAAGTCTTGCGTGTTAATCCACCACACTCTAGCAAGCCAGGACCCTCGTCAAATCGCTTTGAGGGGATATACATATTCAAGATGCTGGCATACAAACAACAATCACAGCAGAAACAACAGGCTAACAGCACAGTTACAGCTTGGAGTTACAGCTAATAGGCAGGCTGCTAACAGCTAGCAACTCAAACATGTGAACCCAAAAATGCATTTCCCCTACAAAGACGTGCCAGTTTAAAGCAGACAGATCATGCTGAATCAGTGTATGTGCTAGTTCTTAGCACCGCAAGAAAAAGTACTCGGGATACTGGGATTCCATTAGCTATTCCCACAATGGTTTGCCAGCATTACTTGAAATACAACTGATACTGTCAAAGTAGCCTTCAATTAACAACAGCAATTTAATAATATTCCCTTTGTCTCTGGAGACATCCTACAAAAATAAACAATAGAGGAGATCGCCTACAGGCCGAAACGCACTTAAGATGCAAGAAGATACTACTAGCCTCCTGACAATGTGCTAAAATAATATGCTTGACCGCTACTACATAAGTGCACTGATCATTTTATATTACTTGTAAAAACAAAATTATTTTTCTCTGAAAATACTGAATCAGGGTTATTAGGTTCACACTACCATCACAGTCAATTAACAAGTTCTGACAAGAAGCACCATAAGGGTTTGGGCAATATGATGCTATTTATTAGTACCGTAATACATTTTATTACTTAATAATTATCAAAAAGTTATATAAGTTGTGTTATCTCAATCTCATTCAAGAATATTATGGATATTATCAGTAGTTTAAGAACAAAGATACTGCATTTTTTATATTACAAAGGGAATAAAACTGGGGCAATTTAGTTACCTTTAATGTTATTTATTAGGAGCATGTTTATTAGTGGTATTACTCTTAAGTCTTTTCCAGTTCAATTTCATGATGCATTTTTTTAGTTTTCCATATTGCCTACTTCAAAAAACTAACAAGAAATATCCACAACAAATCAGCAAATATACTGAAAACTAATCTTTCCACATGACTTGTCACCAAACAACATTAGGCTTTCTTACCTGTCTTTGAGCCATTTTGAAGTTAATTCCTGGAGCATGCTGGGTGAGAGCAGGCCTTTGGTTCAAAGGTTTGGGCGGTAGACATGATGGCGACTGCATAGCCAACTGGAACCTCAGGTTCGGACCACCCGTAGACGGCTGCTGCTGAATGGCTTGTTTGCTTTGTGACCCTGCCAAGTGGGGAATTTGTTGGCTTGTTGTGGAAGATGCTGCTTTAGGGGTGAAATGCAGTATGGGCTTACTTTTGAGCATCTTCATGTCTGTGGGATTTGATGGGTTGTATCCACTAGGCTTGAAGATGCAGTTGGGTATTCCTTTGCTCTGACCAGTGTTCTGAGGGCTTATTCTGGGCTGGTTGCTGATTGCTTCCTGACTAAAGGAGGTGGAATTGGAGTGTCCACCTATGGTTGAAGGCCAGTTTCTCACACTTCCAGCCTGGCTGTGCTGCTGCTGGTGGTGGAGGAGAGAATTGGGCTGCTGTTGGTTGGCTGCCATTTGCTTTAGCTGCTCTGCATGAGACATCTCAGGCCATGGTGGCAGTCCTCTAGAAGGTGTCCCTGATGTTTGCGACACATGACTATGGTTCATCTGCCCAATGGGAGATGTTGATAAAGCAGTAAATGAAGGTCCAGCAGATGCTGGCCTAAGTTGCGGAGAGCTTCCAGAAGACTGGCCATAATCAGGCGAGTACTCGGTCTTCACTGGTTTATCCAAATGTGGGCAGGGCTGGGCTGCCCCAGCCGAGCTGGGACGAAGATCTAAACCAAAGTCGTCATCTTGCTTCAGCATCTTCTCCAGTTCCAGGTCATTGAGAGGTGGCACTGACTTGGTGAGTTCATCAAAGAGATCCTGAAGTTCAGGATCAATCTGTCCCCCACCTTCATCTTTGAAGTCAAACACCATCATTGCAGGATCTGATGACGACTGGCTGCAGGGTGGAACATCGATCGGCTCTTTCTTCATCTCTCTGAGAGTCATGTTGAAGATATCATTTCCTATACCGTGGGGCATCCAGGGGTCCTTCCGTCGAAGTGTGTGGCCTAGACCTACAGACTCTGATGAGCTTGCAGAATTCCCAGAGTTCAATGCACAAAGTGCAGGATGAGGAGCACCAGCCTCAATGCAAAGACGCTTGAAATCTGGTGCCGCACCAACGCACGAGGGGCCATTCTGTTTAGGAGTGAATCCAGAAGGCTGTCCCTCATATCTTCTTCTCAGTGTACTCTGGATCTGGAAAGGCAAGGAATCAAGTGTTAATGGGGGCATTTGTTGAACTTGTTTTTGGAGTAAAGTGTCTGCTGCAAATATGTTTAAACAGCTCTATAAGGAATGATTGGCAATTAAAGTGGAAGAGTGCACCGCTGGAGCATTCTTCAAAAGCTTTTGGTCTTGCTCCCTCCACTTAGGCCAAAGCGAGGCCAAATTCTGATGCCTGAAGGAAAGTGCACATAATGTAACAAGACCTTCTCTATGTAATTAATGAACTCTTATCAAAACACGCTTTGATGTTGCAAACCAATTAAAATTATGATGAGCGTTCTAAATATTAGTGTATGAAAAATGTGGCCCCGCAAAAAATTATCTTTATGTAAATTGATCCAATTTTGTAATTTGCTGCCAGGCTTCTGACCATTTTGGATGAGAAGCAGAAGCTGAGAATTAATCTTCTCTTTTATTACATCTTCACTTTGATTACATTAATAAAATCCCTTCAAGGCTTAGATGAGGAATAGCTACCTGCCATTAGGTTTCATTATACAGAACAACAGTACGCTTATTGTGAAAATATGATCAGATAAGATTTTGCACAGTACTAATATATATATAGAAAACAATAGCAATAACAGTAGCAGTATGAATAATTCAGATTGTCCATGAAGACACCCAATATATCCCAGAAAGCACTTGTTTGCTGAAACATGGTATACACTGGTACTCCCATTCCAAAAGAATAACCTATTCCAGCCACCAATGCCTGTTGTTGAGAATGAGGAAACAGTTGCATCTGAGCATCCAAAAACGGCCAAACTGTGATCTGGAGGGAAAAGGAGGACGACTGTGCACAGGTATCATTTACTGTCAAATACACACAGGGACAAATGAAGTGTGACATTAACAGAAAATCAGATTCGAAACCCCTGCATTAGCTGAGCAGATAAATTTAGCCATCAGATAGACGCCGGAGCAGCTAGACAAAGAAAGCCTTTATCTGTTTGGCTCATTTGCATGAATTATATTTCCCCCTGTTGGCTCACTGTAAAGATAGCAGCATACTCCTTTGTGTGCGAGACTGTTCTCTTTGTCTCCCGTGTTTTAATTTATGTAAATGAGACCAGAACAATGACTCATAAGTCCCATTTAAGTGCGGAAGCATTCGGAATTGCAGTCGAGGACACAAACATGGTAACTTGTGTGCAATCTTTCCATGGGCCGAAGAACTCTGTTGCCTTGATACTGTAATTGAGAGCATGCTAGAAATACTCTAGAAATAGAAAAATAATCCAACCAGCATTATTTCAGTCCAGCTGCAATTTTGCCCAACCATGAAAATGCGTAATTATTCAAATGCAGTCTGACATTATTACCCAGGGAGAGATAATGTGTTGGATACAACATTAATATTTGTGCAGGGAAGGGGTAACAGAGGCACAGTTCACATTGTAGTGGCAAATTGGAGGCTTTTACATTTACTGGAAATATTACACAGTGGTGGGATGATTCATGCCTTCAGGGTTGGGAGTGAGCACTGTCTCTCTCTCTCTCTCTCTCTCTCTCTCTCCTTGCCTATGCTGTTTACTGTGAATGGCATGCTTACATCAATGTCTAATCACCTTCCCACTGTCTGACTCATCAGGTTAGGGATGACTAACAGTGAAAACGGTGTCAAGCAGGTTCACTAAAATGTAAAAAAGCAATAAATGAAGCTTTTAAAAATTCTTGCACAGTAGGACAAACAGGCCAGTTTAAAAGCTATGGATTAATACTGTCATTTGTTCAGTGACCACTAAAAAGTCAAGATAAATATAACTCAAATGCATTAATATAATGAATAGAAATATGAAATAGATTCAGTATACTAGTCTCATGCAGCTGTCCAATTATTCGCAGGGGCTTTAAAAAATTGAATACATCCTAGATGTGTCGAGAATGCCGTTTTGATGCTGTATACTCATGAATAAGGAAATAACATTTTGACAGTACCATCAACAGCTACGTAAATATAGTCCTATTAATGTCATTAATGTTAGAGCTAACTGTTCTAGTTACTTAAGGCAGCTGATATATTCTGAGCCTTGCATTTCCTAATAAAAGCCTAGGTAAGTACAACTACTGATAAACAACAAATTATTTATCGTTACTAAGGGCACATGAAATGGAATCGCAGGGGCTCCCAGAGGCTGCGTGAGTGATATGCGTAATGCATGCAGTATTGTAGTAAAAGCACAGTGATGGATGAATAGAAAATTAGAAATGTCAACTCAGTACTGTGGCATTAACAAAAAATTATAAAACCATAATAAACACTAGATTTATACCAGAATTTTACCACTAACTCAGCGGGATCTTTCTTAGAAACTCTCAATTTGCAGTTAAAAGGACATACTGTAGGCTGAGCTGTTTGCATAGACCACCTTCAGCATCTCATCAACAGCCAGTTTTTGACCAAAGACCCTCATTATAAAGAAAGGGCGGAAAAAACTAGCAACAAGGCTGTGCTTTAAATGCTCCTTACAGTTTCCTCCAGCCCATTTTTTTTACATATATTCTTTAATAGAAGACCCAGGCAAAAACACAGCTAACCAGCAGCATCAGTACAGAGTGAAGAGCAAAACAAATCCAAGAAAAACTAAGAACCAAGGTCACATTCCTTGCTGCACTTCACTTGGTACCAAACAGTGTTGACACCACTGATTGTGGGTGGATCTGAAACACAGTGGAAATGCTGAGGCAAGCCTTTCCCACAAGCAAGAAGTGCTGAACTGAATGGACTTGAATTGGTCTGACACCAGCACAGAGTGCCACTGCCCAGTTTTTAAAGTAACCATGAAGACATATCAAATATTTATACGCACAGACAGAAAAATGCAGAAGGAGAGACACTACGGAGCAGCCTGTCTGAAGGAGAAACGACCGACTTGGCTATAGCTGGAGAAGCCGAGCTCCACTGGCGTGCTAACCACATATGAAATAATTCCAGTGTGTTCATTTTGGCAGAGAGGTCGTGCAGAAACAGTGGCCTCTATTCATGGGAAATCCTCCTGACGGATCTACAAGTGATCTGAAAATAGATTTTCTGATTAAGCTTTAATGAGCTCAGAAGCTCAGGATCACTGTGAAAGTGACTCCTGGTGAAGAGGAGAGGAAACGCTTCTTAACACATATGCGGGTGTGCTTTTGAATGACTGAATAATTCAGCACGACTCTGTGGAAAAAGGCAAGGTTTGACATTAAACCTGAAATCTGTAAATGCACAGTTAAGATTAAGGGATTATCCTGTGTGAAAAATCGGAACTGAACACACTTTGGTCAACTGTGACTTACTTTAAAATGTAAATGCTTAGCCTCTCTATGACTGTGAATATTTAACTGGAGAACCAGAATATGAGACTGAACACAGGCTCTATAGATGGCACCAATGTGTTACCAGACATTAACATCACTCTAATATGGGTAAAAAAAAATATTTGGATGAGATTAAAATGAGAAATAAAAAGAAATAAAATCAGAATAATAAAAATAGATCCAGTTTTGTAACAAGCCTGAAAGAACACACTTTTAAATAGTGTGATGTATGTATTTAGCTCTGTATTTTGGTCTGTGGTATAGCATAATATTTGAACAGTTTGACAGCTGGTTAGACAGACATTAAATTGTTTAATTTGAAATATTTTAAACAAGAACTTGCAGATCAATATCATACAATATAAGCATCACAAAAAAATTCTGCAAAATCCTGTTGAGGCTGGTATAATATCATACTGAATACTACATTATAGACGTATTGCTGTAATTGTACTCCATCACCATTTTCTGGTATGTCAAAGAAATGATTTTCCCAGTGGGAGAACAGTTGCAAACATTTGCTGTTTCCTTCTGGGACATCAATCACATCTCAGAACAAATGAAAGCAAAGTGTAAGATCTATGGCAGGCAGTGAGAGTGTTTTCCAGCATCATCCATAAAACAAGGAATGATGGAATTTCTCAGAGCATTCTGCAACTCTCTGGGCCTCCACTTGAAACTCTTACAAGACACTGTTCTTGACAACAGCAGTCTACCCCAAGACATTTCATCATTTCATGCTTGGGGCTCCTCAGCTGCTCGCAACAACATGTCATTAGACATCACAATACACCAAAGAAAAGGGCTATCTAATAAGATCTGATCTTACATCTGAACTCAGCTTTCGTTTCTGTCCGAAGGGTGAAGTCCTCTCCAGGATCAGAGCAGTGCAAATTTATTTCTGCGTGAATGTGTGTGATCACAGTGTAGTAACAAAACGTGTGCATGTTTAAACATTTTATTGTAGATTCTGCTATGTAAGACTACCACTTCCAGCTTCTTTAATATCCATACAGAAAAGCATAAGCCAAAATGGGATTCTCTGTAGCAGCTGCATATGAGCAGATTCTAAGCGTCGGCCAGACGTGTATAAAGCCTTCCATCTTGGTTCTTTGGAGTAGTGGAAATGTATTCACTGGAGTGAAGGAAACCCACCCAGTACCACAGGGATAAGCTGAAGTGGCTTTGTCATTTGATGTTAGTCCCTGACTCACTCATCATTGTGTTTGAAAATGCCCACAATTATTCTGATCATTCTGACGTCTAGTAAAAGGTTCTGTAGATCAAGCCTCCTAAGGCCGGACTGAGGGGGCTCAATACACCTGGGAAGCTGGATGGGCCCCGCCTACCTGGCGAGAATACGAGTCCTGGAAGAAGAGAAATCTTTGACCCATGAGATGGGGTTCAGGACCGAATCCAGTGCCGTATAAACAGAAGCAGAGCTTAGGCCACATAACTCCTCTCACTCAGACTGGATCCCTGCTTCCCCGTCGGTGTCAACCTAACTTGGGGAACACCCGGGGAGAGGCATGGTGCAGGTTATCAGGGAGAGGACAATGAAAATCAGAGGTGGAAGAGAGATAGAGGTCTTGGTTTGTGTACAAGTCATAAGCTTTATTTTGAGTTTATGATGCAGGCTTGTGTTAAAGAAATGGCCAGAAACCTCCCTTAAATGGGAAAAACCTACCCATTAAAAAGTTTCATTTCACAAGAAATTTGTCCATGACGTACATCTATGGAATGAGAATTTTAAAGATGTATAAACAAAGGACCATTTTTGGACCATTTCTATGAAATCATTTTTCAAGAAGTGATTATGCCGTGTCAGGAACAGATCTTAAATCGAGAATGAAAATGAGTTCTAAGATTTTGATATGACAGCTTTATGTATGTGAATGTGTGCTATTTTCATCTGATCCCACAGATCTCAGATTAAGATGAGAGGACTTTTCTGACAAAGCAAAGCAGCAGCCGCAGTGTGGGTGCGTGTGCGCTTATGTATGTTTGTTTGAAAGATTCCTACTGCCTATAATCTACAGTGCAGACCTTTCAGAAATGTTGTAATCCACTCCTGTGAGAATCAGAAGCCTTTTCTCCACAAAATCCAACCTCCAAAACAACAAGCTGAAAATAAAGAAAGAAATACTACTATTGTGTTCCTAGGGAGACATAATATTTGTACGGCTGCACGGGTGCCATGAGGTGGAATTTCAATCGGAGTGAAAACCTAGAGCTTGGAGCCCCGAGCCTCATAGAAGCTCTCTGTGTGAACTAATTACATTCAGAGAGAGAGAGACAGAAAGAGAGAGAGAGTGCACTTAGCACACACTGATAAACAGGGTAAAACACGCTGCGCTAATGGCTTTTGTCCTCACACATGGTGATACAATAAACATTATTATTTTTATCCGTTTGCTTGGTGCTTCTCACTGTAGCACATCTGTGGGAGTCGTCAAGGCATACAAACAACGCTGATTTTTGAGCTTATATTATTTATACATTCTAATGATCTGCCATCTGTCATAATGTTTAAGTCTCTTGACAGTGGCGTCTACAGATAACAACAATGAAAATATAAAACACTCTAAAATTGAATTAAACTTGAACTAAAGTGTGCATGTCACATTTCTTACTTAATCAATGTTGGAGTCATCAGGCCTGTCACAGTAGACATAGTTTGTGATCAATATATTGTCCTAGAGATTTATGTGATAAACCATATTACTGTCATTTTAACACCATTTTATGCCACTGACATCATAGTTATTTAATAGCATGAAAATGCAATTACACACCTTCAAAGAGCAATGAAGAGTCCATATATTGTTTGTTAAGTCAACAGTGTAATTACTGTGACAGGCCTAAGTGTCACCTAAGTGCTGCAGCCAAAAGAGCCACAAGCTTAAGATCTCCACACTCATAGTCAAAGGCCATCTAGAGGTGTAAAAGGACCACAGCAATTTGCATCAGTGCAATGGAACTCCAATTTCTTTAGTGATGGTTCTCTATCCAATACTTTTGAGATGAATTGGAGCAGTATGTGACCTATATATATTGTGACTGTAGGGGTGCAGCAACAAGCAGTGCCCATGGGCCCCCCCCTCAACCACCAAACACCCCCCAAACCAAAAAAGCAAGAAGGTCACAATGGTGTGGAAGGCTATGCAAATAAATACAATATTTAGAGTTTACCTAAGATTACAGATAAGGCATCATGGTATTTGTAATTGTGTGTTATGCAGTTTTAGGCACTGGCAATCGCGGTGGTATCGAAGAGTTTTATAACCACAGGTGTTCATTTAATGTAGGAAACTTGCTTTCACATTTGGGTTCACCTCCCTTGGGAAAGTAGTTTGTTAGCAGTTGCTTTCCTCATTTTTTTTTGTCTCCTTCTTGCCTCTTTTTCTTTTCTGAAAACTGGAGTTAGCTTTCTTGGGCATCATCTTCCATAGCATGGAAACAATGTGCACTGCCTCTTCAGCAGCATGAACACTGAGTTAACTGCGCCTCGTTAAAAAGCCTGGTGAAGGCGAACTAATCCATTTCGTGCCAGGGGTGAGGCCAGTCCACAGGCACTACATGTAGGCTAGGGCACACAATTCAATGCATAAATCACCTGATTTATTTACTTTACATTTACATTAATTAGCAACATTTATTGTGATCTTTAAATGATATTAATACTTAAAATAAAATCCACTTCCAGACCCTTCAAAGGCCCTCCCCCCACTTGGGGTCCCACTTTTCACCCCACTACAACGTCCCTGTGTGACTGAATATAACCAAATCTTCACAGCTTCCTAGAAGAATAGAAGCGGTTACTGCTGCAAAGGTCGACAGAAGATGATCTGGATGAACAGGCGTCTACATTTAGTGATTTAGAGGCTGGACTAAACTGTGTGGTGCTACATTTGTATTGGAACCATTATGTTTCAGTGCAAATTACGATTCTAATTCATGACACCCCTGCAGGCGACTGTACTGTTAGGAGTCTGGTCCAAGGAGTCTTATTTGTGCAGCATGTTGTTCCTGCCCAAATACAACTATTTACTACTCAAATACAAGATAGCAGTGTAACCCACCATGTTGTACCAACTGAATACACATAAAACAGACAATGAGTGTAAAACAAGAAGGTGGCCTTATTGTTATCAGTTCCTCTGGCCAAATATGGGCAGCCTGTATTTCTACATTTACAGATAGTAGTCCATTTGTTGCTCTGCATACTTTGTTAGGTGCCTTTCCCCCCAGTTCTATAAAAAGATCAGGAACCCCCATTTCACCCCCACAGGTATCATTTGGGTGGTGGATCACTCTCCACACTGCAGTTTAATCTCTGCATCCTGTTACCACAGATGATGGACTAGTGAGTGACCACCACAAATGTGCAGCAACAGATGAGCTACAGTCTCTCCACTATCTACCAGGTGGAGCAATGAGGTAGGTGTGTCTAACAGAGTGGAAAGGGAGTGGACACAGTGTTTAGAAACGTTGGCGACACTGCTGTATTTGATCCAGTCTTACTAGCAGCATGCACACACTAGCACCTCATCTGCAATGCTGAGAATGATCTACCACTCAAATAACACCTGCTCATTGGTGGTCCTGAAGAACAGAGTGAAAGGTAGTTAAGAACGCATGCAAAGCGATAGATTGAATACTCTCTGTAGAACTAGAAATGTAACCCACATTAAAAGTGGAGCAGACAAAATAGACAGTGTGTGTAAAAACAAGGAGGTTGCTTTAATGTTGTGATTGATTGGTGTACACCAAATACCTGATAAATAGCATAATAATTTACAGACCAGGAGAGATAAAGACCAGCCTAAACTGCTACTGACACACAGAGTGTGGGGAGAGTATTTCCTTGTGCGTTTTGGTGATAGCAAGTCATAAACAAGCCTGTTTCCATGCAGTTTACATTTCCCTGGCATCAACAGAGGAAACAACTCTTTCTGTTGCTCTTTTCATTGTCTTATTGCTCTCATATTAACAAACAACACAGAGTCTATCAAACCCAATAGGGTGATTATTCATCTCTCAGACTGCGGTGAAAGGCTGGGCAAAGCAAGAGTATCTGTTGAGATTTAGGACAATTGTGTAATTTTAAATATCAATGACATATGTGTTCCAGTTTTAGAATTGGTGAAACCACAGGCATCATGCTGAGACATATTTGCTGAGTTGAGAGCAGTGAGTAGGGAAAGTGTCTCAGTGGGATTACACACACACACACACACACACACACAATCGTACGTACCTTATACTGTCTCTTGCCTCTGTTTTTTTTTTTTTTTTTCCCCTGAGCCTGCATGTGTATTGTTAATAAAAGCAATGAGCACTTTTTAATAAGAGTGAAACGTGGTGTAGGTCATGGCAGATGCAGAGGCACCATCATCATCCTCCTCATCATCAACTTCTCCCTTTCTCCCTCTCCCTCTCTCTGTGTGTGTCTGAAGCAGCTCCCTGGGGAGCAGGGAGAATGAGATGAGGAACAGAATAGAAAGATCAGCAGTGTAAGAAAAAAAAAATGCAGAAGAGAGAAGGCACGCACAGCTCCATCATAGGTGCCCTGAGGGGTACAAGAGAGAAAGAGGGAGAGAGAACGAACACAGTAGGATAGAAAACACTGTAAAGTGGTAGAAGCATGAGGAAAAAGGGAAAGAAATAAAAAGTGAAGCCGAAAAATTAGGATAAAAATTAAGAGAAAATGTGAAAAAGAATAAAAAAAGAGGAGCAAGACAGATACCAGAGAGAGAGAGAGAGAAAGAGATGCTGAGCATCCATCATGTTTACTGTAGACCGCACATTATTAAAGTGTAACTTCCTTCCCTCAGCAAAGAGATGAGCCCACTGTGACAATACCAAGACCCTCTCCAACTGGACCTGAATTCACCGCTTAGCTCAACATATTCACTGAGCTGGGAGCAAACAAGACCACTCTGTGTGTGTGTGTGTGTGTGTGTGTCCTCAGCCTCTTTTGTTCCAGTCTGGGCTGAACGACCATGTAGAGACTAAGGAAAGAAGATAAAGAGAAGGGAGGATGTGTGGATGTGAGGGCCTCACTACATAAAAAAAAGAACTGTTCTTAATGCAGATCAGTCCTCACTAGGAATGTGATGGATTCAGAGGATGGTGTTCCATATTGGTTTTCAGCAGTCGTCCTGGAGTAACCTTGCACTGCACAGTTTTAAGCATCGTTTTGCTGCATTAACATTCCTGATCAACCTCACATGTAAATGAAAAAGCCCTTCGTGGATGGAATCAAATATGTTTCGGTAGGGACGCTACAAAACTGTAATAACTGCACAAGATTGATTTCCAAGTAATGCAGCCGATCCCTGTGTGGCATTTTAACCCGACACAGGAGCTTGTAAACAAGTGCATTGGTGAATTCTTCCCATTACCAACCTTCTTCTCTGACTCTTCTGTGAAGGCTTAATGTTGGACAATTATTTCTGAATCACCAAAGCCACTCCAACTCATTTCAAATGCATTGAACACTGCTCTATCATTCCAAAGAATGCAGTTCCATCGCTCCAAAGACCAGTCATGGTGGGCTCTAGCTGATAATTGGCATTGGGGAATGTGATCTTTACATCTGCTACAGAATGTTCAATTTATTTTCTATACAGGTTTTAAATTTTTAACAGATATTTCTATGAAGATTATACACTAAATGATCACTGGATTAGGAACACACACCTTGTATCTACACTCACTGTCCATTTTATCAGCTCCACTGACCACACAGGAGCACATTGTAGTTCTACAAGTATTGAGATTAGTCCATCCATTTCTCAAACCATTTCTCAAACCCCATTTCACCCTGCTCTTCAATGGTCAGGCCCACCACAGATATAGGAATAATTGGGTGATCATTCTCAATGCAGCAGTGACACTGATACAGTGGTGTAGTGTTAGTACGAGTGGATCAGCCACAGCAGCGCTGCTAGAGCTTTTAAAGTCCTAGTATCATTGCTGGCCTGAGAATTATCCAGCACCCAAAAATATCCAGCCAACAGTGTCCTGTGTTCACTGATGAAGAACTAGAGGACGACCAACTCAAACTGTGCCGCAACAGATAAGTTACTTTCTCTGACTTCACATTCACAAGGTGGACCAACAAGGTAGGAGTGTCTAACACTATGGACAGTGAGTGGACACCGTGTTTAAAAAAATCCAGTAAATGTTCGGTGTATGATGTAAGTAAGCTTTTGAAATACAGTGTCACATGAGTAAATACGAAAAAGGAAACGCAGCACACTCCTGCATCTGAGGACACTGAGCAGCTGTTCAAGTCAAGGGAGATTCAACAACACTACAAGGACAAACAAGGTCAGATTTGCCCTGCTGAGATATGTTGCATAAAAAGAATAATAATAAACAAACAAAACACTAAATAATTGACCAAAATTAGCAAACACTTATGAAATTGAATTGTAATTTTTTTTAAAGAGTGCTGGTCCCTTACATGTGGTGACTAGTGTTGTCACGATACCAAAATTATGACTTTCGATATGATACCTGCCTAAATATCTCGATACTGATACTGAAACTATACCATCGCAAAAACCTAAAACATTATAAAACGTAATGTACATTCTCAACAAGCTGAGAGAGGTTGGCAAAATCGCTGGTATCTGTTTGTTAAATGTGACGCCATACGTGACGTTTCCCCATTTCTTGGTCCAATCGTGCTTTCATACATTCATAATTGTTTACTGTTTGAATAAAACTGAATGCCTCAATCAATTATGTGATCTCAGTTCAGGAGGTAAGGAAAAGGAATAAACTCAAAATGAAAAGAAGCAAAAATGTCTTGGGCAGCACCTTTTGCACATTGGCAGCTCATTCTGATCTGCGCTGCCGTGCGGTGCTGCTCCATCTCCAGAGCAGAAGAGCTGCATCGATGGGGGCAGTGTCTCTCGGCGCTCTGTCTCCAGGAGCAGAGAAACCGCGGAGAGAGCTGTCTCTCCCACTCACGGTCAGTCCCGGTGTTCTAGCTAGTTGTGCTACCAGCGATTCTCTTCTATAAATAGTAGCTAAGTTTTGTACATAACGTTGCCAGTGCTAGACGGGGCTTTTTTTAATAACTCGCAAGAAGGTCTGAAAAGTCGCTAAACTAGCAGCAAAATCATTAAGGGAGGGAGAGGAGGCACTCGTTGGAAATACACCCCCTCCCCCCTTTTATCCAAAGCGACTTACAAAAGAGGATCTAACATTCAAACTACAGCACAATTTATACAAATTACCTTACAATGAGTGCAATATGCCAGGAAGTAACAAGTGCGTTAAAGAAAGACTTTCAGTGCAAGAGATACTCTCGGAAGAGCTGGGTCTTCAAGGATTTCTTGAATGCGGAGAGGGTTTCTGTTGCTCTGATAGTGCTGGAAGCTCGTTCCACCAGCGTGGTACCAGAAACGAGAATAGCCTCGACTGATCTGTACGGGGGGTTGGCCGTGTTAGTTGGTGCTCCTCTGAGGAACGGAGAGGGCGGGCGCTAACATATGGTTTTAAGTGTCTATTGAGGTAGATGGGAGCAGAACCAGTGAATTATAAAATTCTCCTTCTTAAAGTACTGGTACTAATTATACGGGGTATTGTTTTTAATGACAAAGTATTAAGATACTTTTCTAGTATCAGTATACCGTGCAACACGAGTGGTGGCCATATTTCAGATTTAGTACAGAAGGCCTGACACTTTCAGACCATTAGGTGTCAGTATAATAAGTATTTTCTGACATAAATTACTTCTTACTACTCGATTGACCTTGCTGTTTCATCTTGAGAAAATTTCAGAGAACCAACCTGGGAAGAAAACTGAACCTAAGAGAAGTTGCATGCTACTGACCCAGGCTTGTTCAGGGCACCGGTTACAGACACACACATACACACCCTAGACATAGAGGAGTCCATCAACCCAGGCCTGACAGACTGTCACTCTCCATGAGCATCTCTGTACTTCTCCTAAAGCCTCTGAATATGACACTGCTGTCATCCTCAATTCGAATGTCACTCTCCAGCGCTCAGATCATCAATGTGAAATCCCCTCACGGCAAACCCACCAACACAGGGCAACCCCCACTGCGGGTCACGGCTGCTGCTGCTGGAGAAATATGTTCAAAGCACCTAGCGCTTAGCTGATTCATACCTGTGCTAAAAGAAACAGGATTCAATGGGAGTGTTGACATAAAAGCAGCAGAGTTCAAAAGTGATCCTTGCACTACCTCACCACAAGCACTATTCATCTCCTCAGTCACTGGAATAAGTGAAGTAAACATACACGGATGTGATGGTGGCAACTGCTGTGATTTTACAATGTTAAAATTGATTATAAATTATTTTCAAAATGTTAAAGTATGCGCTGGAAATAAAGATCTTAAAGCGGGAGTAGGTCATTTAGGAGAATACTAGCAAGTGTAAGACAGGTCTTGAACAATTCCAACAAAAAATCCTAACCCAAATCCACTCCCCCAAATCACATGATTTCAACTTGCCTGACTACAGCTGGAGGAGTCCTTCTGTAAGAGTGCTGGGAGGGGGGGGGGGTAATGACACACAGAATACCATTCTACTTGTCTTTCTTTCCATTGTTTAGGGGTGCAGACTGTTCAAGTGTATCATTCTTGCGCAACTATCTCAGTAACTCATGTTGCAACAATGTGTGTGTGTGTGCAGAGCCTTGTGAAGAACATGTGCAGAGCATGCGCATATGGGTAGGTTGTGAGGTCAGTATGCAGACAGGCAGGTAGTTCATCCAATCATTTTGTTCAGGCTGAAAGAAATCATTAGACTACATTTTACAGAAGTACAGTACCGTTTTTCTTTATATATCAGAGTAAAAAAATGGCAAAAAACATGCTTAGTGAAATAAAGATCTAGTCAAACTTTACTGCATTTCTTAATTTAATTTGGAGGAAATAAAACTGAACTTTAATTGATTTGAATCGTTCAGCGGTCAGAGATTGCCATCCCAAACAATTCATCTCCAGGCTCTGAACAGTGAATAGAAAGCAAGGGCACTGGTGGCACATCTGAAATACAGCACTCCACTTGGTTCCTAAGCACTCTCTAATGTGGGGAAACTGCTAGATAGCACCTTCCCAAACAAAAGCCCCATGGTATCTCCTTTACAATGGTAGCCACAAAAGAGTAGTGTTCTCCAGGTTTAGTGGGCAGTTCCTGCTCTGGCGCTGCCGCGGTGTTTTGTTTCATTGTTTCCTTTTGCAGACAATACTCACCACTTTCTCAGTGCCAACGCTGGACTGTCTTTCTATTTCTCTTCCTACATCCCTCCTCCTCTCTGAATTAAATGTTTCTATGTACATCTCCATCCATGTATATGACCTATAAAACAATTAAGTTGCTAATCATGCAGGACTCGCACTTTTTCTCTTTGCTTCAGTGTCATCTGTCTGCAGTTCTTTTCTCTTACTCAAGACATCTGTCTCTCTATCATACTTTTTTCTTTATCAATCTCATCAGTCTCTTTTTCTCTCTCTCTGTCTCACTGAATCCCTCTCTACATTGCTGTCTCTCTCCCCCTCTCTCTACACTATTACTTTCTACATCTGTCTGACACTGCATTCCTCTATTTCTCTCTGCATATGACTCTTCCTCTATCCGTCACTACTTTTTATATCCCCTCTGAATTTCTGTTTTTCTTCTCTGCACAGCTCTGTCCATTTTTTTCTGTCTCTCTTTCTCTACATTTCTCTTTAAGTCTATTTTTATTGTTACTCCCCCCCACCCCTTTATCCACTTTCCATGTCTTTCCCTCTTCCTCTCTTGTCCAGTCATGTTGATGAACAGGATTAACAGAAAAAAAAGAGAGGGAGGCAGTGCGAGCAAGCGAAAGAGTGTGTGTGTGTGTGTGTGTGTGAGAGAGAGAGAGAGAGAGAGAGAGAGAGAGAGAGAGAGAGAGAGAGAGAAGAATGAAAAGCTGCTGTTTTTGGGGTTGATCAGACATAAGCTAGAGAATATTACAAAGTGCTGGACAGGTTTCTCTCTGGTCTAGATGTTTTCTTGAAGGCAACTCAGCAGGCTCCGAGAGCAAGGCCTTAATCCCTTTCCCTCACCATTAATCACAGCTCACTCAAACCTCACACGGCATCAAATGTGGGTTTATGGAAAACGTTACATGAGTGTGAAGTGTATTTGTGTGTGATTTTTCACATGAGTATCCCTGACCAAGGCAAGAAAACAACAGTTTCTTAAAGTTGAGACAGCTTGAGAGTGTGGGAGGGAAAAAATGCAAATCATATTTTTACCAGCACGGCGGTAGAGTGTGTAACAGATTACTGAATTAAACCCCCACCTTCTTCCATGTGGGAAACCAGCAGGGGTCACTGCGCCGAGAGCTGAAAACAGCCTCTCAGCACTCAGAACACAAAACTACTACATTTACTATCAGCCATTCACACAAAGGAGGATTAAAGCTGCCTAGTTACAACAAGAAAAGGGCCAATTAAAAACTCAGAACCTTCTTAATTCCCTGCTTTTAAATAGCAGTACGAAACAGGTGTAAAAGGAAAACAAACAGAAGTCTTCCACAGCATCTGATATTCATTGAGAAGATGTCAGGCCCCCCCAAAAAACAAACAAAAAATATGCTATATGGGGATAATATTAATAATCATAAGTTAAATTCATATAGCCTTTCAAAAACCCAAGGGTGCTTTACACCATCAAAAAAACCTAAAAGGTTTGGATGAATCCAAAGAAGGAAGACGTTTTTTGGAAAAAAAAGGAAAGATTTGAAGGACCAGCATTTACAAAAAAAGCATTCCAAAGTTTGGGTGCAGCAGCATTGAAACATCTGCCATCCAAAGTAGAGTCTAGTTGAAGGAACAGTGGGAGACTGCAGTTACAGGATCTAAGGATATGCGAGAGACAATACAGAGAAATGAGATCAGAGAGATACACAGGTGCCAGACCATGAATCTACTGACTAATAACAGTACTGTCCAAAAAATAAAAATAACATTCATTCATTCCAGGGTTACGGTGTGTGTGTGGATTCTACCTGGGGTCATAGGACACAAGGCAGAATCACACACTGAATGGGAGGCCAGTCCATCACAGTGCACCACACACTCGCCCACTCACACCTATGGACAGTCCACCTACCAGTTTGTGTCCTCTGGACTGTGGGAGGAGCACCCAGAGGAAATGACTGAACTCAGGATCCCAGGACCTTGGAGCTGTTTTCCAGCTGTTGCACCCGCCACCCAACAGTATGGCCAGCATAACTCACCCCTATATCTTTCTAATATTAGGCAGAGTCACACAGCTCAGGTTGTGGGTTCGAGTCCCGCTCCGGGTGACTGTCTGTGAGGAGTTTGGTGTGTTCTCCCTGTGTCGACGTGGGTTTCCAGGCAGGTGGATTGGCAACTCAAAAGTGCCTGTAGGTGTGAGTAAGTGTTGCCCTGTGAAGGACTGGCGCCCCCTCCAGGGTGTGTTCCTGCCTTGTGCCCAGTGATTCCGGGTATGCTCCAGACCCACCGCGACCCTGAACTGGATAAGCACGTACAGATAATTAATGAATGAATGTCAAATATTAATACGACTTTAACTGCATATACAAAATTCCTTTTTTCTTATAGAGTTTAGATTTTTGTAAAATGTTTCTCACTGACAAATATTAATATCAAAACTGATACATGTATCAGGCCTTTTTAATAATGTTTAGAGTGACTGGATATTTTATTTATTTATTTATTTTTTTTTAAAGTGGAAAGGTCCATCTTTCCACTGTGAGAAGAAAACTCAATGCTAAGGGTCTGAATGAATGTGGAGATGTCAAAAAAATGTCACTGAGAGAAGAATAAAATAGAAGAAGAATATAACACACCATGGACTGGCCACCCCAGAGAGAAGAAGAAAAAGCAACCTACTTCCAAATCAAAACCTGGAGTTGTAGAAAAACTGCTCTTCAACTGAAAAACTGAACAGAAGCCGAGGGACTGAAAAGCAGTTCCGCTGCCCTGCATGCCCAAATATGGTCATTTCCAGTTGTACAGTGAAAAGAAAAAAAAAATCACCTTTTCCCAGCAAACGTCCAAAGCCCACTGCCCCAACTCCCTGCCACGGGAAAAAGCCCATAAGCAGGGAAGCTGCCTTCCTGTTTTCAAAGACGACTCCTATGGCATGCCGAGCTGCTTCCTGTGCTCACTCACTCTCCCTCTCTCGCTCGCTCTCTCTAGTTTCACCAACATCTGGCACGCTTCCAAGAGCGCAGCTGTGTCATATAGTCAGATTAAACCATGTTACAGTCCAAAGTCTTAAGACAGTGAATTTGCACACCATATAAACTCAAACACTGCCCTGCTTTGCCAGCTTTAGGAACTAATCTAACCTGCTTTAGGGCAAAATTAGATTATCTTTTAGAAAGTAGCTTCAGGGACATGAAAAATGACCTGCTGACAAACAGAACCATTCAGCTTTATGGGAAAATAAAGTGAATTACAAATACATGCCATTATTAGTGTTGTGGTACCTCTATAAAAAGTAACCAATTCCAAATAGTTTTACTACTCACATTACATAACCCACACACACACACACACACATCTGTACCGGCATTACAGGAAAACCCTAACAGCCCTTTTCAGTCATTTATTTAAAAAGAAACAGCCAGGCACTACAAATATATAAAAGGTCTATTATTAGCCTCGTCTTTGAACCGAACACCGATTATTATGCTTCATTAAACGTATACAGGGTTGATTTATGTTTGATAAACCAGAAACTAACACGTATAAACTAAAAAACATGCTGTGTGTTTGGGTGAGCTTCAGCACGGGACATTCGGTTTCCATCAGTTACCTTTTAGCATATTTAGATGATGTGACAGATTCCCTACGAGCGTCCCTTGCTCATACTGCAGTCCTCACATTCACAGCCAAAGCTTGTAATAGGCAAATAATGTACTAAGAATATCCAGCGTTGAGCGTTGTGTATATTTTTTGCTGAATTTCTTTTGCTCTCAGAGAAATGAGTACTGCATGTAACAAAACTCAAATTCATAAGGTTACATTAAGCAGAAGTGCAGTTACAGGAAATATGACAAAGAGATATATTTGTTGTTGTATAACAAACTAACATTAGTGTGGTGGCAATTTAGTGTTTCTAGCCAGTTTAGATCTGCTACAACACTGTCCTTGATACAGCTTTTTAAACTAGAAACTCACCACTATATTGCAAGTATAAGACATCAAAATATCAAACTAAATTGGATCATTTGTTTTAATACCCACTCAAAAACACCTTTCAGTTCCCAGCAGTCAGTCATTCATCCTTTGTAACTGCTTCACTGGCTGTACGACAGTAACAGTCCATCACAGGACATCACACACTCACACCTGTGGACAATTTCACACAGCCATTCCACCTAATCACAATATTTTGTTTGGATCGTAGAAGGAAACAGGAAAAGGCTTAGAAAAACAATGCAGAAAACACTCCAAACCACTCACAGTGACCAGAGATGAGGACAGAATGCAGGGCCCGAGACCTTGGAGCTGCGTGACAGAGAAACTACCTGCAGTTCCACTGACTCCCTCAGTCCTTGCAGTGTTACTTAAATTTGGCTTACTGCAAATATAGTTATGAGTTTAACTGATAAGATCAGGACACTATACAGCTATTGTATGTATGAGTTCTTATATATTTTGGCCCCTTTCCAACTAAGCTGATTCTGTTAATGTGTACGTTATTGCATGCTTTAATGCTGTAATGCTCCATGCAAATCTGCATGTGCATAAGCCACCTATGGGAACAGGACACAAGGGGGTTAATACTTGGCTCAGACTCTGTTGTTTATGTCTTGAGAGCTCCCAAAACTTGTTTCGACAAAAAGACACGGCAAACAGCATGGGAGAGATGAGCGTTTGAGTCTGGTCTGCATGTATTATGCATAAATTTCAAGCTTTTACACGCACACTCGCCTCATGAGCAAAGTTACCTTTGAGCAATATTCAGCCATAAAAAAAATCTCCCAAGCTTGTTCTCAACACAGTTAAAAATGCTTACTCTCATAATACTCAAGTTTACAGTGGAGTCAGCTCTCAGCTCCCCTTTGGCTTCTCTCCCAACATAACAGCCACTAAATCCAATTCTCTGACTTCAGGGGAGGCACAACAATGGCTACAATACAGCCCATATAGGCTAATGCTGAATAGGACACAGCTTTAACAAAGAAGCGCATTATGAGATGATTTCACAATACAGAGAAAGCGAGGGAGCTGTAGGAATTGAACCCCAGTAAACTCCCACACACTTCTTACATTCCGAATAAGGGCTGCAGACCAGTATTGGCAGCCGCATTCACAGGCCGCGGTGGAGCTCCTACTGAACGCAGCCAAGAACATGGGAAAATAAGAGGTGCACTCACAAAACAACTTCTAACCCCACCATCCATCAACCTGCTGACATTTACCAGCATTAAGCAAGCCCGGCAACTGAAAAAACAGCGTTTTGAGTGGTCCCGTGTTTGTGACCTGTCATGTTTGAGGTTCCCGGAACTATTAGGTTTATTTAATTTTTGCAAACCTTGATTGTATTGGGTGAATCGTCTTCTGAATAATCCACAGTGTGTAATTTAATGTGAGGGTTTATATATATTTAAATATATATAAATTAATATATAAATGTATTTCTCATGAAGGCCAACATGTCCTCATTTTCATGCTTGTTTTTTTCAATTCTGTATGAAACAAGCTCCCGGTTCACATGCTTTGTATTTATTAAATTAAATTTCCCCCCAAAGAAACATTGGAGAATCTGAAGTATAATTAAAATGATACTCTTACACTGTGCGGTCGATCTAAAACTGACTGCTTCTGCAGAGTTACTTGACAGTTACTGCAAGACTTCGCCTGAGGAGGAATGAAATAACACAAAGGAAATGTTGTATTGTACCCAGGCTCATGGCCATGACAGATACAAAAGGTCTTTTTATTGAGAAACAAGTCCTGAGTACTGTCCTCCTGAGCTTGTATCACTCCATTAGTGCATGCTAACTATTAGTAGTGTTTGTCGTTTTTGTACAGCTGTGTTTACACTGTGCCAAGGGAGGTTCTGACAGTGGCACTGAGAGTTCAAGGTTGCAGCAGTTTATCAGAGCGTGTTTGTGCATGTGGTGCTGCCCCCCCTTTTCCCGGCAGGCGGACGGGCAACTGCGTGTGGGCTTCATGTGAACCAGAGAGAGAGGGCGTGAGTGAGAGTTAATGCGATCCTACAGACATCAGTGTTCACTACAAGCAAAACGGCTCATAAAACCTTTCCCAGTCGTTATTACATTTATTACAATTCCTGCCAGCTGACCACTTGCTTTGCTCTTAATAATCACAGTTGTTGAGAGCAGCAAGACAACAGCGGTGTTATACTTTTCTCCCATGTCCTCCTCAATGTGTATTTTTGTCTGTTGCACCCACTTACTAGGTTCGGAAAGCCCGGGGCGAACACATGCTTTTTCCAAGACACCTGAAGCCAGCCACAACTTATTTTCAAGCTTCTTTTCACTGCAATGATATTGAGGCTTTCAGGTTAGCTAGCAGGTCCATGCATTGGTAAGCATTGAACTGAGTGATGAGGATGGGTGGGGGTGGTGGGGAGTCCTGATGACAGGACCATTGCAAAGACAGGTGTGCCACCAAGGATCCATGACGTGACATAATGTAATATTAATACTCACTAGTAATTAATCCTTGATCACTCAGAAGACTAAGCCTGGTTAAGAAATTAATGGATGCCTGGATATTTTTGATAATCTTTTAACATTTAAAGACTGAAGCAAGATCATTAAAAGGTCATTACCCGTTTGGAATCATTTGAATACATTCATGTCCTCTCATTCCTAAACTGGTAGTACTCCCAGTGGTCTTGATCAATGCAGGACCAGTTACTGTTATGAAAGTCTGGTAAAGTGCTTCCCACTGGTTTCATTTAAGTTTCCATTTTCCATTCTACAAGAAGATCCTTTATATCCAGAGTTAAAAGGTAAAGAATAGGCAGTTTGGGCAACGTAGATCTATATTATGATAATGACATGGTCTGTTTGTTGTAAGAGGCTGGTGAAAGCTTAGTTTGACTACTGTGTCAGTTTACTGGTCAATCTAGAAATGAATGAATGAACTAATGTCCTTTGCCAAATAGCAAGCCTACATTTTTTACCATCAGTTAATAATAATAACAGAAATCCAGTTCTTTTAGATAAGTGTTGTTCAATAATGAATGAACTGATCTTACAAGGATTTTTGGATTAATTTGGCATCCATTTATAAAAATCAATGAACTGTATCATCTTGTAAATGTTTTATGATTTCCAAAGCGATTAAACGTAAAATAGAAGCAGAGAAACTGTTGGGACATCGGTAGCTCATTTTGCTTCTCACATTAGGTCAAAGGGTAGCATATGTGCAAAGCAAAAAATGTATTTTAAAACTGTAAAAGGTTTGTACTAAGACATGAAGCTCTGGAAACAGTCCTCTCAGCTCATGATGAATTACATTTCTGATAATGGGTTTCACAACGCTGCACTCTCACATTATTGTGGGCAAAATCTGAATGAAGGAAAAATATGACTCATGACACAAGCTGTTACACAATCTACAAATGACACAAGGCCGCACTGGAGTGAGTTGTTGGTCTGTGATAACTGTTTGCAGACCTTAGGCATGAGTAACAGAATATATTTTCCACAATGCATTGTCAAAACTCTATGACGGCAAGTTTATATTAACATTTAATGTCCAGATGGACTGTATGACTTTGAATATGTATGACTTTTAAATCAAATCGTTCGAATTCAAACAAGCCTTCCGAAGTAGTACTTGGACAGGGCTATGTTTATTGCATATTTATTGTATCCTGACTATTCTTGGTAATTGTTGATTCAACTAATATTCAACTGGTAGGGGGAAATTGCTAACTTAATTGTCCTTGCAAACGCCAGATATTAAATATTTATCAATCCCAAGGAACAATCCGGGCCTGTGCCAATCTCAGAAGATTAAATATTGATGATTGTTTTGCCTGAGCTCCTGACCACAGTGTTTAATGGCCATTACTGCTTAAGAACAACAGCTATTTGCAAAGATAAACATGTGAGACATTGTTAACTTAGAAAATCCCATTAAAGGATAATACCATAGGCTATGCCCTGATATAAAGAGCCATCTCTCTCTCAGCACTGCAGCAGGAGATGAGTTTTAGAGAGAGAGAGAGAGAGAGAGAGGGGAGAGGGACATTTAGATGTTTTATGAAAATATTTGATCATGCCCCTGTAGCCTGCCACGGAAAAGCGTGGAGTTAGGATATGGCACAAGCCTCTCTTTGTTGCCGGATGTGGGGAAAAAACATCCAATAGATGCTAAAATAAGAACAGGAAGGAAACAGGGGGTGGGGTGGCAGCAACGAGCTGAGGGGGAGTGCTGGAGTGGGAGTGAGAAAGGAATGTTCCCTTTTCACTCGTTCACACTAATACACACGCAAACACACACAGACCCTTACAACAGTTACGAAAGGAATGTAACATCACAATTATTTACTGTTTGAACGGGAGGTTACATGAGCATCAGCGCACATGGACCTAGTTCAAGAAACACCCAATTGTCTACAAACACTATCACATGATAAACCTAAGGGGCCAATATCTGGGAAAACCAATTTGCCTTTGAACATCAGCACATAAGTTTAAAGAGCAAATACCTTAAAAATGACAGTGTATTATCATTACTCCCCAGTCCACAAGGCCCATGTAGTAGCCACCTATCTTTATTATGTGCTTTTTATAGGCCCCAGAAACAGAGCAGGTGGTGAGGGTGGTTTGGTGTTTGGTGCTGATGTGTGACAAGTCGCTTGTTGGTCAGGTAAGTTCACTGTGAGCCCGTGAACTGCCCGTTTCCTTGCTCCTTTCTGCACTGCACCCGTTTAAGGGCTGTATAAAGGTTGCTTATTGGCAGTATGTCTATGTCTCAATCTCCATTCCCACATTTGTCACACTATTTATATGTTCTTTAAAAAAATAAGAAGCAAAAGCATGCTTCTTGGTTTGTTTAATATAAATGCTATTTTCTTTATACTGTATAGGTCAATAATGCCTTACTGAGGCTGTAAAGATTCATTTAGATAGCAGTGACTTTGCAGATAAGAATATTCAAACTGGTGCAGGCACACGGCAGCAGTGCATTTGTGGGTGAACTCCTGCAGACTCCTGGCTCCAGCGCTCCATCCGTTACAGGTCTGACAGCTACTAGACAGAACAAGTTCTTCTTTTTGATGAGTCAACAAGTTATAGTGACGGTGGGGTTGGAGCTGAGGGTGCAGAAGAACACACTCGTTTATCACACTGCACTCTGCCTGCTGCTCTTCTGTCCAATGTAAAACCGTTGGACTGGGACTCAAACTGCGCACCTGAACAAATCCTCTGAGAAATGCTGGAAGACCTGTGTGTATGTGAATGGCATGTACAGTCATGTAAAAACTATGAACACTCTTGAACATCACCTCCTGCCCTTAGAACATTTCATACAGTCATGGCCATTATTACGGATTCTGTCCCCTCTTTGCTGCTTTAACAGCCTGTAATCTTCAGTGAACGCTCTCTTTCAGATTTGGTAGACATTCACTTCCACTCAGTCACAAAAACATAACAGCCCCAGACCATTATTCTTCCTCCATCAAACTTTACAGGCACTATGTAATCTCACGTATTTGGTATGGAAATTGTGTGTATTTGATGTTAGGCTGAAGCACCACTTTATGGTTTAATTTCATTTTATTTTATTTTTTTCTTGTAGCTCACACTACACTTTGCATATTGAAGCAGCACATAGTGAGAAGAAACATGGATTTGAGAGCCACAAAAGTCAGTGTGGTATGCTTAGCTGATATGTGGTAAAGGTACAGGATGGAGTCAAAGTGAGAGAGAGAGAGAGAGAGAGAGAGAGAGAGAGAGAGAGAGAGAGAAACTTGGAACAGCAGAGTCTGTGTGGTGTGTGTGAGAGGGAGACTGAGGGCAGCAGGCGCCAGAGCTCAAGCCTGCCAGGAGCCTACACTGTCACCTTACACACACACACACTCAAACACACACACATACACATACACACATACACACACACACACACACACACACACACACATACACACACACACACACACACTTCCAGCTGTTATTTCTCACCCATCTCTCCCTCTTTCCTCTGTCTACCTCCCTCGCCTCTTTCACAGAGTGTCTGTTTGACACTTTTTACTGTAACCCTCTAATACTTAAAGGAAACATTCACGATTGTAATCAAACAACACTTTTTATAAAATTTAGAAGAGGTTTCATCACCATTTACTAGCTCTCAGGTCTGTTTGTGTGCTCAAAACCTGTCTAATGTGTTTATGAATCCCTAGTATCAGTAAATGCCTGAAAAACACTGCTCACACCAGTGAAAAGGCATCTCCAAACGTTGAAAAGCATGAACCAAGATGAGGATATCCCTCTATTCCTGTTCCATAGGTGGGTAACACACACACATATACACACACACACGTACAACAAAACTAAACAACTCGGGGTACAAATGAGTTTCTGTGATAATGCAAACGTAATATTAAATGTAATAAAACTTCAGCAACCTGCAGATGCAGTCATTTTTTCCCTTCAAATATACCAATCCACCTTAAATAATGCAGCGCTTCTGAATATAAACAAAACAGGGAGGACAGTGTTTCCCCGCAGTCATATATGTCCCCTTTAACCGCTGCTGTTATTTCCAAACAAAATGGTGGTTTCTTTTGATATTTCTCATTCATAAAAAAACCCTGGAGTATTCTGTGCAAAATGCAAATGAGATTGTAGTTCTGTCGTATAGCAGTTAAAACCACCTCCCTCAATGTAGCAAAATGGGGTTCAATTCCCTGCTTAGATAAGTATACAATGGTATACAAATAGGAGACAAAACAGCATTTGCCTAAATTAGAAAACTTGTCCTGAATATGAACATCCGATAAAGCTTTAATTTAAAAGATTCATGTATAAAGTCTTTGTTGTGCATAATGTAGACTTCTAATTTTGCTTTAGATCACAAATGCAAATGTAATTCACTGCATAACTAACTTATAAGAAAATATATTACATAATTATAAATTTAAAAAGAATCCAGTGATACTCCGGTGAACCCTGACTTCACTTGTATAATCTTCACAAAATGCTTCAAAAAAATGAAGTCACTCTGGAGCTCATGCGCACAAGCTATTGATGGATAAACTAATTCTATAAAACCAAGGAAATTAGTATATGATGAAAAATAAATAAAAACTAGAATGTATTATTTTAACATTTCTGAAATAGCCGGCTGCTCAGTTCTCTCAACTTCCTGTTCCCTGAATAAGACAATTTGTGTTCACAGAGTCATGTACAAACAAAAGTGTGTGAGATAGTAAGACATACACACTGGCTCTGTGACAAGAAACGGTCAGATGATGAATGCTGATGAATGTGGTTTTAAAGCCAGGAAACAGTTGTGCAATGTCAGTGACTTACTACATGGATCACTTAGGGAAGTTTCTTTTTTTTAAAGCAATAAACTACACAGTAAAGTAAGTTAGTTGATGCCTTTTTATTTTAAATGTGAGATAAATTAATGTAATTAATAAGTTAGCAGAATGAAAATTATTATTGTATTTTAATTATGATTTTAACTGCTATATATTTTATACATATATTACTATCCAGGCCTGCTTTATAACCAAGAAATCTTAACATTGAACACTGAATGTCGGATTGACATCTAGTTATGGTTGTTGTCGTGTACACAGCGTAGTGTTTGGTTGCCTCAGGTTTTAACAGGATCCTCTATAAACAAACTAACCTGAACTTGTGTTTTCACTGTACCTTTGAGACTGATATATAGAAACATGCTCTGATGTGTTGACACAAATTGCATAAAGTGTCTTTTTCTAAAGGCTTTTGGTGCTAAATGTTCCTTATAACATCAGTGTTAAAGCGTGGGACTAATCTGCTCACTCAAATGGGGCTAATCTGCCCTCTGAGGTTTATTGCAAAGGTACTTGAACTTGCAGCCTTTAACGATCATTGCTTTTTATGAAGTGGTGTGAAGTGAATTAAACACTTTTTTTACATTTATCCAGTTTTTCAGCCTAAACAGGACACAGAATACTGTATAAGAAATGTTTTAGGCTTCAACAATTACAGAAAGGATGTAGGGTCAAATCTCTTTGCAGTGCACTTGAGAGATATGAAAGACATTTGTGTGTTCTAGTATCTGTTGTGTTATGTCACTCACTGCACCAAGGAATAAGGTATATTCCCAGCTATTATATGATGTAAAATTTCTTACAAAGCCACAAGGATGGATTTATTAAAAGAGCAAACACAGGTTTGAATCTCCGATACACTGCTTAATACCATTAAGGCCTCACTTGGCCCTGAAAGTAATGGTAGCGTTTAATGTGATTGATTTAATGGTTTGTTATTTTCAAAGGGGCTGACTGCAGCGCTAAGTGGCCCTTGTCCAAGCTAGCTATAATTTTCTTCCCACCTGGAGCCTTTCTTTTTTTCCCTTTTTTCTAAGGCCATGGTTCACAGTGCCCATGTGCTGTACCCAGACTTAAATATAAGCACATGTAAAAAGAATGCAGTTTATATTAACATGACACTTCAAATTTCACACAGGGATGAAGTAATTCTGTTAAAAATGTTTAGGGTGAAAAGCACTTCACCCATCATAGCATCCAAAATACTCAGAGCCACAAATCCAAGCATGTCTTTAAAGGATGTGTCCCAAGACCAGGTGTGAATGAGTCATGAATAACACACCATAAGTCAACCACCAACCACCATACAGTGAAATCAGAGTATTTGAGGGGGACTCTTTTTACTGTACTTACTGAAACTGTTTAATGTACCAATTAGATTTACCTATGGGAGGGCTGTCATTTATTAGGTCTTAGTTTATATTTTGAGACAGACCAGAAAAGAATCAAAATCCCCCCCCCTCCCTAATTTACATACCATATTGGTACTTAATCAGTAACTTTCCACTGTAGTGTTTGTAAATAAACACTAATAGACTAAAACACTGAAGATTTATAATATACATGTACAACATTGTTCTGTTTGTTTTAGAGAGCCATGAGAGAGATATAAGCAATACCAAACACGCATTATTTCTCACAGTGATTACAGAGTGTTTTAAGAGTGATTAGAGAGTGTTTTAACGGTTAAGTACAGCATACACGAAAAAAATCAAGGTGACACAGATGAGTCAAGACAATTATCATTTTCCATTTTAAATCAACAATACCCTGCATTGTGATCACAATTCCTATTGCTTTTGTCTGAGTCATGACAGTAAAGAATATGCAGGAAACATTATATATATATATATATATATATATATATATATATATATATATATATATATATAGACAGACTCAGACAGGTAGACAACGAATGGCATCTGAATTTACATGCTGAAGGCTTCTTCCAAAAAAAAGTGACTGTGACAAAAAAACTGTGACTTCACAAAATAAAAACACACACACAGAGAAGAGTAAAAACAAACACTCCCTCTGCGTTTTCATATCCCATGTTCTAATGCAGAGCAACACAGAACCGGCTGCTTTGATAGATTATCCACATAGAGAGGCATGTCTGTCATAACAAAGTTGACCTCACAGGGACCCCTTTCCTCTGCAAGAAGGCATCAGTTTCCCTCTCTGTCATGAAATAAATAAATATCACCCAAAATAATAATAATAATAATAAAAAACCCTGCTCTATTCAAAAGCACAAGAGGCCCAAATCCTTCTCCTTTCAGAAGTCCTGTCCTAATTTAAAGGCTGGTTTAGTAAACACACTCGTAGACTTGTGCGTCTCAACAAGCATAACCCCTTCACTCGGTGACGCATGAATTTACTAAAAATGCAAGAATATTTATAGAAAATTGTTCCAAGGGCTCTCAAGTGGTGCAGGTTTCTAAGATCACTGGGAGAATGTGATCCTCAGTGATGTCACTGCCATCAGAGACAGTGTAATTGGCCTCAATTTCTCTGTGTGAGTAAGACGGCCCTCCCACTCCCCCCCCTTAGCATCATGCTCGCCAATGCAGGGATCTGTTTGCCAATATAACAGCTAATATAACAGAACGTGTGCAGTTAGCATTCTCCTCAAACATGTTGAGTTGTCCAGTGCAGGTGTATTAGCTGCAGTTCAAAAAGAAAGGGTGGCATGTACCTAAGCAAGCGAATACTCCAAAAAAGATAAATTATTTTTTGGAACAGTCTTCCAGGTTTGTCATAAACTATTAATGTTTTTATGGCTATACACCAGATAAATCAGCTATGCAAATTGATCAAGTGGCTGCTTTTATACCATTAATAGATGTCCATCATTTGGCTGATATATACACAGGGTGAGTCACAGTACACCCATTTATCTGAATCCCCCAGCAAGCAATGGTTGAGGGGGCCTATCTTTTAGGCTGGAACATGGCCACCAAATTGGATCAAGGCCAAGTTTTTTCCAAATGGAAGCATATCAAAGAAATATAAGCAACTTTTGACTCACCCTCTAGAGACATCTGTGGCTCTGGATTACAGTGGAAGTTATTGACTAAAGAAAAATCCACCCGCTGGTAACCTATGAGGAAATATTTTTTTTCTTATATTTACCATAAGAGATGTTAGCAGCTCTAGAAGAACACCTTACGTTCAGAGAATTCTATGTTAATTTTAAAAAGTTGAGCCGGTTAGTATCTGAATTAGAAAAGTTTCAGTGCCCAGGCACCAATAAAGAGTTCCACATCCTGAGTGAGAATGCATTACAGTCCTAGTATCTTAGAGAGAGAGCTTATATAGAATTAATAAATTATTGAAACTAGTATGTCAATAGTAATGTACTGATTAGGAGTAAAGAAATCCACTAGTTTAGGCATTTGCACTTGAATTCCTTGTTTTATGTATCAGACACGTAGGCCATTGATTAAAATGGTACCCATAATATCTTACTGAATGTATTATTATGAATTATAGTACTACTTTTCTGTGTGCCATTAATAATCAGATGAATAATAATCACTTCATACATTCTGCATATGTCCAAAGAGTAATGCCCACAGATTTTTTGTTCACTGGACTACTCTTCCCATATTGTAATATGACTTTTTTTCCCCTTTAATCCCACTTCATCTGGAACTACCATCTCTACCGTCTCTATCCACTATCCAGGTTCCTCTTTTAGGACTTAGTTCCCTCTCAAGGTTTCTTTCTCAGGCTCTTAGGGAGCTATTCCTGTCACTGCCAGTTTCAACTTGCTCATTCACTGTCCATGCACAGATTTCAGGTTTAAGATGCCTTGTGATAACAACTGTCAGAATAAATACCACGCATATACACTGAATTTGAAATGCAAAGCCATTCAAATGAGTCAATGATTTTAAACTTGAAAATATTTAATGCTATGATAACTCAGGAAATGATCTCCCAATCTACTATTTGCCCTACTATTATTTATTCATTTACAACTGTCCAAATGTCCTTTTCTAATTAGTGAATTCATCTACGTTAAAATGCCCCCACTGGGGACGCACATGTACCAGACAATTAAATGAAATGGAACTCTCTGCATCAGAAGTGCATGAAGTTAAGGTCACTATGCCCAGTGTCAAGTGTTGGCCAAAGGAGTATAAATCTACCTCGGCACTGCGCTGTTAAGCTGTGATACTGCAATCTCTGGACTACTGAATCCTTTTTCAGTAGCATTGTGGTGAGTTGGAACTATCCAGAACTAAACATCCAAAATCAGTTCTGGCACTCACTAAGGCTTTTGCACAGCTGAATATCATTAAATCCTCAAAACAATGTTCCAACATCAAGTAAAAACCCTTCCAAGAAGATTAGAAGCTACCACTGCAGCAAAGAGAGGCAAATTCCTAAAGCTCCTATTTTGAGAAGAAATGTTGGAGTGTCTAAGAAAACTCTGTAATTCTAGTTTTCATATGCCTTTCTGCAGGTGCTAACAGGGGTTAATATAAGCCTTCATACTTTTAAACAGAAAGACTAACAACAGCGAAAAGAAAGGGTCAATCTTGGACAACACAACAGCCAACTGAGGTCAAATGACACAAACTCACTGCTGAGAAACTCAATAGCTGACTAAAGAACAGCAGCCGTAGTCTGATGACTGAACAATGCAAACAAGGAAAGCGCAGGCCAGAGACTGCATGCTGAAAAGCTCCATAACAGAGAGCACAGAGCATGTGGTCGGTCTCTACAGCATTAAACAGGAAACCTTGTAACCTGATGACACACGCTCCAATTGCTTTGTTTACACTATCATCATTTGTAAACATGGGAGTCGCAGGACTTTATGTACTTCCTCGTGGGTATATCATATTTTACTGTGATCCTGAGGTGAAGAGAATAAAATATATATATATTACTCTTTACCTGTAAGAGTAAAATAATCAAAAAAAGGTAGATTCCTTTCATTAGAATGGACGTTTATCACTAGAGATTTAAAATGACCCATTTGCAATTTTTCTAAAACATGGGCCAGACTGGCTTGATGTACATTTGAGTAAATCCGCAAAGTTTAGTTTGATAGCGTCAGTACTGAAGTGCTGAAATTGCTCATGACTCCAATGCTGGTTTAGCTTGAAGAGCTTTAATCAAATCTAACCTGCACAAGTTTGTAGAAATCCCCATCATTACATTTTGCACACAACACTCCCATCTAACACAGAACTGACACTTTAAACAGAACTTTTGCTTGTTGCAACTGCTTGAGAGTATAGTTAATAGCTTCTAATTCCCCAGGCTGCTTGTATCAAGGAGAGGAAAATCACCACAACACAAATGACTTTGACCTCAGAGGAGCAGGGGAGGGGAGCAAGGGAGGGGACGAGCAAGGGAGAACGAAAAAGGAGAAAAAGAGAGTACTTGTGCTCCTTTTCATGGCTCTGGAAAGCTGAGAGCGTGGAGCCTGGGAACGGCGGGCTGTTTGGCCGGGCCGCGAGAAATATCCTGAATCGTAGTGTAAACAGTGCTGAACTCTGATCTAGCCAAAAAGCCCCTGATGTGACCCAGCATTCCCGACCAGGGGTCTGCCGCTGACATCAGGAGCCCACTTTCTCATTTCCTGGAAGAGGACGGTGACATCTAGAGAGAGTGGAGTATGTTTGAAGTCCCCCAAATTACCACCCCACCACCACAAGGCTCTCATCCAAGTCTATTGTCACACAACAATGTGAAATGCAAAACAACTGAGCACTGATCATGTTCTTAAATCTGGGAAATACAAAAATTCTTCCTTAAGTAGCATGAACACTAAATGGTGAAAAGTGTTATAGCTGTTTATACAAAATATGGACTTTTCAAAAGCACATTTTGCAAACATCAATACTCTGCCAGATATAAACAACATAAATGTACTCCCAGTAGTTTCACCAGGGCCTTACAATCCAGTAAGGAACCTTAAATCCTTTTCATTCCAGAGCAAAAGGTGCATATTTGCACCTGAATTCAATGAATTTCTTTAGTGTAGATGTAAATTAAAACAGAACGGCTATAATCATGATAATGTGTATAGAGTTAATGCAGCTTTAAAAATTAACTTTTAAGGATTCTGAATGATCACAGATGCAAATCAAAATGATGTCCCAGTCTTTTGAAGTTGGAGGGTTTAGAGAGGACAATTAGCCTTGCTCTCTGCTCTCTCTACATGTAATCACACACACACTGGTGAGATGCAGCAGACAAACGCGCACAGCATACTCTCGACCAGGAACGACCGTCCACCTGGAGGACCGCATCGGGCACTAGGGTTTCACCCAGGACAGAGCGCCAGTCCATATCTGCGCACAGATACATTCATTCCCACACATTCAGCCATTCATTCACTCACACACCAGGAAAGTTATTAGAGAAGCCAATTCACCGAACCTCCATGTGGTTAGACCCTGGAGGAAACCCATGCAGACAGAGAAAGAACATGGAAACTCCACTCAGATGGGACTTGAACCCAGGATCCCAGAGCTGAGAGGCGAACGTGCTCACCACTAAGCCACCATCTGGGCATTTTATGTTCTCCAGCATGTTAAGCTCTTCCGTGCTCTTGTGCTAGTGGCAGTTTGAAAGAAGCAGTCTCACTTGTCTTAGAGGAAGCATGTGTTCACCTCCACACTCCTGAGGTGGGTGGCAGTGTGTGTGTTTGGGGGAGATTTAAAAAGGGTGGCATTAGAGACAAATATTCACTTTTGGAGATGTGTGTGTGTGTGTGTTATTACTTGCTATATGTACAGTACTGGGATATATACCCTGAAATGTGTATACCCTAAGAGTGTTCTATTACTCAGTAAATCTTTTTGCTGAAGACCAATGAGCTGTTTGTAAATTGCCCGATGATGAAGCATGGTTTAATTTCTCATACCAGAATTTAATGCATTTTTTTTTATATATATTAACTTATAATAACATCTTTGTAGCACTTTATATGGTTCAACACTATTTTGGAGCCTTTGAAAAGCCTTTCACAAACCAATGAATAATAAATGAAAGATTATTCATTTACTCACAGTTAAATATGTAACGAGTACTTTGTGTATATTTGAAAAAACTAAGCAGGGGATAGAACCACGTGGTTACTGATGTACCATTGCTCAGATATACTGCTGTTTATTTGTTTATAGCTGCATGAAAGTAAGGAGACTAATGCTTTTTTTTTCAGTGCCGAGATTCAGAGATTCCATCAGGCATGCGTGAACACATGCACACCTGAACGTTCCCACAGGGGTCGGATTTCTGTTAAGTCCGACAAAGCGCCCCGCTTGTCGAAGGACATAGTGAGCCAACCCCCTTTTCCCCTTTCTCCTCATCCCTTTCTTCACACTCTTTCCTCCGATCCATCTTATTTAGTCAGGCAGGAAAACCCTGATGGAGCTCAGAGAGCTCTCTGTACTAAAGAAATCATATGGAGCATGAATGGACTGCTGTGCAGGGCGTACTGAAACATTCAGTGCAGTCCTTTTCTGCTTTATATCCACAGCTTCACATGAATATTACAGTGCAGACAGCAGACCCAAAAAGTTCATGTTCCACCAGCTTCATACAGTGGCCATTTTAAAGTCCACTAAACTGGCCACACAACAATGAACGAACTGAAGTTCACACGATCCTTAAACCGTCTTTCGTAGCGCAGAAGTGTCTTGCACAATCCAGTTTATCAGCTCACTGTGAGAACAGTTCAGTGCCTGCACTGCAGCTCATTGTTAAGTTCAGACCTCAGCAAATTCCTGCTGCTGTCCACAACTCTGTCCAGCTAACAGCCTAACGCACACATCAGATTTTCCACCACTTTAACCCTTTAATTCTCTAGCCGTTTAACCTACTTTTCTCAGATAACAAGACCTCACACGTTTTATCACAAAATCTAACTATAAAGGCAGTTCATGCTTCTTTTATAGGGATATTTTATATAAGGGAGGAAACAAAAGGCTCCAAAGAGCAAAGTTTCACATGCTGATCATTTTTACCATGCTCAAGATGCACATTCGCACATGCCATCTACTCCCCGGTAGCAGATTTACAGCAGATAAAGGGGATAAACACAAAGTCGGCGAAAGTAAATCTGGTCAAATATTGCTTTGGATAGTGCTATTGAACACATTTGCAGATGAGTAATCCATAAACAACATACTTAAAACAAGGGTTTCAATGTATTTTTCCACTTATCAGGAATCACTTGCGTAGAGCACAACATAAGAACGTCAGCATGCAGGCTTCTCCTTGTCTGCCCATTCTTAACGACCAAAGGTATTAAGGGCACTGTTAAAAATCTTGGACCTGAATCGAGGATCGCTACCAGATGTCCATGGGTTAAAATCTAAGCCCTCAAAACACGACTGGCATCCAAGTTGAGCCACATGCTGTTGGATGAAGCAGATGACAGCACTGCTCTAGCACATATGAGACGACCAGCCTGCGCTTCTCAGAGCTCGCTTCCCACTGATTGCTTTCCATTGTGTGGAGCTGGAAGAAATCAGCCTTTGGTTCTTATCTGAGACCAGTTTAATCAGCTCTCTAATAACAACTGAGGCTGGGATTCTTTTTTAGGGAAAGCTGGTCCTGGATCAGAATTTGGGGGGTGGGGAGGTGCAACGTTGAGCTGGAGCCATTATGCTGTGCAAATGGAAGCAGGGGATGTATATGCTGAACGGTTTCAGTGCTCTTCAAAGCCTCAGCCATCTCACAGACCGTGAATAAAACATGAGGCGTACACAGGGGGCGCCTCACAAAGATGCCGCTAGGAGAGCTAGCACAGATGAGACCGGAATGCCTTTGATTTCGGCAGCGCGAACAATCCTGCTGGAGTTTTTCCACCAAACTCCCCTTATGCACGTTCGCATTCCTTAGCGAACTTTTTCTTCTTCCACTTTTCGGCTTTATTCACGTTTCTGACTCAACCCTTGTTTCTTTACGGCTCAATTTGTACCTTCCTCTTTAAGGTGGATATGTTTAGAGAGGGGAGTCCTAGAAGGTTGAATAAAGAAGCGAGGAACATGAGACGGCAAACGTGTCGCGTGGTTCTTTGCAAGCTACTGACACTCTTCCTGGAGAAGAGGAAAAATGAATTTCTGTCACTGCACCAACTCAAAGCCTGTGAATTCCTCCGCTCTTGGTTAGTGAAGGAATAGAAGGTCTGGCGTTCGTCCAAGTCTGAATGGTGCTCCGTTTAAGATTAATGTTATTCCATGTAGAGATGAAAGTCAAGAGCGAGAGTGTTCCTGGGATCCACTATGAGATCCCGAGCTAGGTTCTGGCTTGAGGGGTAGTCTCTCAGGACCTGGACTGACTGCTTCAGGCCACTGGAGAGTTCATCCAGGGTTGGGCCAAGCTCCAGCTTTCTCTCCTACAGCTTCAGAGCCAAGAAACACCACAAAACACTTAGGCATTTCCTCCTTCCTCATATTATTTTCAAGCTTGCCATTTGGAGCTTAATTAGAGCCAGTCATTTTGCAATATCCTAAACATCCCATCGCAGGACACAATGTTTTACAGGAGCACTAATTCCTCTCACTCATGTTTACACAGCACAAAGGTCTTTACTCCTTTAAAAATCTTTATACAAACAAACTGTTATGGCTCTACACCGTAAGACAAATCTGTCTGAAATGCCAGACATGCGAGGCATCATTTCCAGTAGCTAATCCTAGGGGATCGCTGCACACAGCTAAAGTGTCTCCTTCTTCGTGTCTGTAGTCTCTTATCTGGTCTTGGATGAGCAAACACAACTGTTCACGGTCTCCTTCCGTGAGAGAGTGTTCCGTATGCCCTTCCCTCTGTTCCCAGATCTGTCACTACGCTGAAATTAGGAAATAACAAAATCATCCCGATGCCCAGGGCGCTTAATTACTGGGCGGCCCCCAACAACTGCCTTTTCAAGGCCTGTTTGACTTTGAGTAAACACAGCCAGGAAACCTATTCAACGGTTCTAAACATGTATGCACAGGGACGCATGTTTCAAACACTTTTATGGTCAGAGAATCATTCAAGTAGATGCTTTGAGAACAGTCTGGTCAGCCTCTGATAATAGCCAATGACAATGGATGGCACAGGACAAGGCCGTTTAGTCTTGTGTTTGCTGAACTGCAACATCCTGAGGTCAGTGCTTATGTCTTTTATGAGGACCAGAAGGCAGTAATGAATTGGTGAGTTTATATTAGGTTTACATTAGGACTGTCAGAACAAAACCTTGTATCTCATAAATGGTTTCATCACAGGATATCAAATAACAAAGGGAAAACAAACAAAAACAAACAAACAAACAAAAACTATACCCACATTTCAATGCAAGTCATTTTGGGTCACGTTTAATTTTGACAAAATATAAAAGACTGCAGTCATGTTCTTATAAAACTTTCTCATATGTGAACTAAACCCATCAAGACACATCATAAAAACGATATTTGACTGTGATTCCAGCTTTGAAAGCTGTCAAACAGGGAAAGTACTGTGGGAAATAAGGGGGCAACACTGACCTACTGACCTCAACAGCTTTCTCAAGATCTCAGATCTACGGCAACAGAAAGGGGCTCCTACTTTACAGATTTGGGTCATATTCTTAGCTCTTTAGAGTTGAGGTGACTATTTTACTGCTGTATAAAACCTATAAAATTAAATTACTTTGAGTAGAGTAGACTTGGCCTGTATGTGGCTCTCAGTCAACAACAACAGCAACAACAACAGTGACTTATAGAGCACCTTTCACAAACCCAAGGTCACTTTACACTGTCAGGGGAGGGGGTGGGGGGTGTACCCATATTTCAGAGGGAGTGAAAGTTTGCAGAAAATAGGTAGGTTTTGCTGAGCTTTGAAGATGGAGAGAGAGTTAGAAGAGCAAATAGATGAGGGTAGAGAGTTTCAGAGGGTGGAGGCATCGACAATAAAAGACATGCCACCCATAGTGGAGAGCTTGATCCTATAGAAGGCCGGATTCTGAGTGCCTTCGCTTGCACAATGAGGCATGGAGGAGTAATAAGTCGGAGAGGTCGACAGGTACAAGGCCATGCAAGGCTTTAAAGGTTAACAGGAGGATTTAGTATCGGACATGTTCAGACACTGGAAGCCAATGTACCTGATGAAGGAAGCTGTAAACTGGGCAGACTCTTATGAATATGTATGTATTCAGTATAAATTAGAAGCAATCTCGGCTCATGTTTTATTTTTCTCTTTCGTGAGTGCTTTGAAGGATCAGGTGCACTTGAGTGACCCTACTGAACAAAAGCTCTTTCTCTGTACTCATGTGACAGACTGATGGACAGAGTTAGAGATGCTTTTAATGTGGAAGATGCCAGTTATTTTTTATATTTATATATTTTTAACACAGAAGACACATAGATTAATTTAATACCAAATCAAAATGGCCATGACTTGTGGCAACAGCAGGATCTTTATGGTGTGATAAAGAACCATGCAGAGCATGTATCCCAGCACAGAGTTGAGCCATTAACCACAGGCCAAGAAGCAGTAATGCATTGAAATGGATTTCCGAGAGGCCAGTTTTATATGTAACCCCTGCCAAGTTTGAAAGGGTGTAGTACTTCACCTACTGCCATACTGTGTATGCTTAACTCTCAGGACTATCTTTCATGCAGCGGTTGATTAAACAAATGGAATCAGGGGGTGTGTCTGCCTGATTGGTTTGAAAACCAATTACAGCCCTTTGTGGATAGGTTTGGAGACCTCTGAAAAAAAAAGACCCCACTTGATTGTAAACACACATTTCCCCCAATGTTTCTATTAATGAAAATAGACTGTGCTTTGCATTACTCTTCTTAACATTACACACTGGAAGACTGCAGTGAGGATTTGATTGCACTCAGCCACGTATATGTAAGTGAGGGCAGGTACCAATGTTGGGTGATTAATTCTGCCCCCAAAACACCACCCCATCTCATCCGCTTTGTCCAGTTCTTCTATATATTCTCTATCTACCTGAGTGTGCCCAGTTGAACATCTCTGACAGGTGGGGAGCATCTGCCCCTCGTTAGAGGAGGTGTCTACAAGCTTTTGGACAGACGGGGCTGCAGGGTGTGTGTGGTGTCCAGTAAAACTCACAGCGATCCTGGTACTGGTTTTGCTGTCCGTCTCTCCGGAGCTCTGGCTCTTGCTGTGATCCGTGCTGGCTCTGCTGCTGTGGTGCAGCGCGCGGCCGCTCTTGCTCCTCGGGGCCGCTCCGCCGTGCTGCACGAGGCTCAGCAGCTGCAGCGTGTTCTCGCGCTCGCGCTCCGAGCTTTCCGCGCGCCCCCGTTCGTAGCGGCGCTCGCACGTGGAGTGATGGCGCCGGCACAACTCGATGCGCGCGCGCAGCCGCTCCACGATGGCGCTGTGCAGCGGAGGAACAGCCGCCGCCGTCCTTCCAGCGGAGCCCACCATCCCGGGGCCGAGCAGCGGGAGAGCCGCGTGACCCGGAGCCGCCTCGCCCATTGAACTCAGAGGTGGGAACAGTAGCCTAAACTCATACTGGTGTTAAAGTACAGTTACTCGGGGTTAAGGATTTACTCAAAGTAAAAAAGTATCCTCCTAAAACATTTGAGTAGAAGCAGCTACCAAAACACTGCAGGCCACAAAGGTACACAAGAAACAAATACCTAGTTACTTGTTTAATTTATTTTTTTTACCCTGCAGCCTTTGCGCGGGCTGATTTTGACACTAATTCTGTTATGTACTGCAGGTCTAACTGTGTAGCCTTATTTTTTTCTTACTTAAGTGCAAACGTAGCAGCTGAAAAACTACTTAATAAACTGGGTAACTCGATATCCAGCATCTATCAGCAGAGTAAAAAACCTCGACTCCAGGAAAGAAAAATGTACTGCGATTAGACTTCATGCACTTGAGTAAACGTAGGCTAACTACCCACCCCTGTCTACACTCCACACACCGCGGAATCACAGCCTCTCAACCGCTTCTCGATCTGCAGGCAGCCCCCTCCCCTCATCACAGAGCGTTTAATTAACACTAAAGCTCCAACCTGGTCACTTCTCAGACTGCAGCAGCTGGAATGAAACACAAACTCCAACCGTCATTTGAGCCAACGCTACAACAGCTCTAGAGTCCAGCGGAAACGCGCCGTAATAAAGTGGACCACTGATGTTCCTCTAGCTCTGGCTCCGCTACCGACAACTACAGCTTCTACCGAGGGTCTCCACCGCGCAGTTATAATCCTCCAGAATCCACCGCGAGCTCTGCATCCTCACAAACTTCCAGCGGTTTCCCTCCCTCTCATTGTCTCTCTCTCTCTCACTTACGCACAAACACACACACAAACGCGTTACTTCACGCCTTCTTCAGGAAAAACAACCCAAAACCCAGAAAGCGAAGTCCACGGAACCAGGCGCTGGAGCGTGAGAACGCGCGCGCTGCTCGCTGCTGGTTTGTTCGTATGGAGTCACGTTCATCCGGGCTCGTGAGCCGGGGCGCGCGTGCACGGGCGCGTCACAGTAGATAGTGTTTGGGGTGAGTTGTAGCGGCGCGCGCTCTAGCGGCGCTCACGGAGAAACACACACTGAAACGCAGCTGAAGTGTTGATAGGAGTTGTGCTTGTAACACACAACAACCAACAAAAACCTTCAGAGCTCACGGTTTCTACACACTGTCCATTCTCCCAGCTCCCATCAACGTAGTTGTGCATTAACCGACTGCATATTGTGTTTTGTCCACTTTCACCCTGTTTTTTTTTCAATGGTGAGGACCACATAAGACCGCCACAGAGCAGGTTTTATATGTTTCATTCTCAGCACTTCATTGACACGGACTTGGTGGTGGGATGTCAGTGTGTGTTGCACTGGTACGAGTGGATCAGACACAGCAGTGATGCTGGAGCACTATGAGCACCTGTAATGTAGCATAAGTGGAGTTGATAAAAAGCACAGTGCGTGTAGAAAGATGTACATAATATCTAACATGACCTATGAAAGTCCAGCTGTTTTATCTAGTAGTTGGAGTTGAATGCTTTTTGAAGGAAGCACAAAACACGATCAGAGTTTATTTACATACAAGATATAGCAACCAAAACAACCTGTTGATTTACATCTTCCCTTACGTTTTGTGGCATTAGAGGCCTTTTCTTTCCTCTCCAAGTCCCTCTTAACCTTGTACAGGCTCACATTAATGTGAAACTGATCTTTAAGACTGACAGCCTTTAAATAAATAAATAAACTTCTTTATTTTCATATGTATTTTATTTTTTAGCTATTGGGCAGTCAGTCTATATAGGGGATTTCTATTAATTATGACATGGGAATGATTGTAAGAAGTGAATAAATATATATATATATAATTTTATTTTATTTTTTCCGTGTGGTAGCTATATAGCTAACATGTACACAACCTGTACTTAGCAGTAAGCCTATATCTCTTAATTATCCGACTTTATAAATTCAGTTTTGTGGTTTTTCACTTTTTAAGGGTCAAACTTGCCAATAAACAAGGGGGGAAATGGAAATAGTGGGAAAATAGAGTATGTTTTATAGACAAGTTGAGCAACAAAGCTAACCTGACGACGTTTTAATTATGAATTCAAGACTAGGCAGTTCTTTCTAACGTGGCCTTTATAGTAATACTCAGCATATTTTAATAATTAATTTAGACACTAATGGCTTTTCTGCATGTAACTATAAATAAACTTTCTTTTGACGTTAAATAGGCGATCGTTTGTGAGCAGTTCTGATTCAGAGTTGTTCATTGTGGTAGTGGTGAGTAAAAAAATGACTTCCGTTTAGTTTCAGAGTCCTCATTTATGGAAAAATCTACGTTTTCTTGCAGTCAACTGTTACCCTCCGATATTAGAGAAGAACTCAAGAGAAATCGCAGCTCTCCAGCGCCACTTGCTGAAACATTGTTGGAAGCACAATGGGGAATAAAAAGATCAGTGGAGGGATTTTAAGAGCAGCTTTATTCGTTTAATCAGAATACGCAATCCTGGAGGAAATTAGCTGATGGGCATTTAATTTGTACAGTCCTCGTCTAATCAGAAATCCTGTTTTGTGAAACACTCCATATTTCCAAGGCATGATAATGTAGGGCACATCAACATTTTGTTTTGGGGCAAAAGTACATTCTCTGGTTTTTACACAAAAAACTAATAGCGTTTTACAAGTAAAGAAGGTTGGTAGGTTTCAAACTGAAGCACTACATTTTATTACTGAAATAATTAAAACAAACAAACCCTCAATCATTAATATATCATAAAATCTAAAGTTATATATTATTGTGGAAAACTCATTTTTTTTTGTCTTCTGTTTTCTCTTCCTATATATATATATATATTCTTGCTAATTTAGTTGAAGCTGTGATTCTAAAACATGTTGATCATGGCATAAAGCGAGTAAGCACTAATTCTGCTACAGTGCATAAACCATCAAAAAAATCACAGTCAGATTTATTCTAATGTCTAAAACATTATTGAAATGGAGCCTCTGAATTAAAACAGCATTTTATTGTTGATATTGTGCACCTTCTGATAGTAAAACTGAAAGAAAGACAAGCTTTCAAATCGGTGGACTATTTGTTAAAGGAGCATTTTGTTTATGTACTTCTACAGCACTGTAGATCTTAAAGACTGCACTGTTTATTGTTTTCCTTGACATCAGTGCCAAGTCTGGTCTTCCAGACATTGCATTAGAAATCAATAGTTAGCTGATCTGTGTGAGTGTGCGCTTGAATTGAAACCTGGTCGTATTGCTTGACCACTCTTAAAGGCTGTGGCTTTGTATAAATATCAGCTGATTGTGTCCATAACAGAGTTAGAGCTTGGTCAGCACTGACTGGGCAGGAGTGGACAAAAGCATTTTCTGGTGAAAACATGTTGACGTTCTGAAAGCCTGAGTCAGAGAACAGGGAGATGTTTTGTAGGACCGATTGAGTCATGGCTGTGGCTGCCAGAAGAGGTCAGTGGGGGCCAATGATCTCTGTCAGACTGGGAGTGGCCCACCACAGTCAAAACCATCGTGAAGGGGAGCATGTTTACACCAGATTTTGCATCTAAAGTTTTTCTAATGTGTTCTAAATTACATATTTCTTTCAGGTGTATTGTTTTTGTATTAAAATACATCAGTGAATATAACCGAAAGTATGAAAATCATAGAAACATCTTGCGCACACACACACACATATATATATATATATATATATATATATATATATATATATATATATATACACCCACCCACACACCAGATTTTTTGGATGTTTATGTGATGTCTTATTTATTGCCTCTAATAGGCAACATCTCATTAAATTATTATTAAAATATCTAGGAATATGATGCTTGAGACCGTGATTTACGTCTCAAGTGTCTATTTCTGCATTGTAGACCTCATCAAAGTAATATAATAAGTAAAGGTTATAGTTTATTTAACATCAAAGCTCTGCCAATTACATTTCACTTGTTGTTTACATCTTATTTCTGTTACCTGCTCTGCTTAACTCTGCTTAAATTCTGTTTTAATCAAATTAATATTCCTATAAATATATCCTATAATAATGATATAATGAATAAGTCTGAGACTTGTAAAATGTGTTTTCCCCTTCACAAGACATTGCCTGAGAGCTTGTGTTTTGCACTGCAGTTTATTTTCATCAACATTATGAGTATATAATATGGAATAACAAAATGTATTTGTGTATCCCAAAAGTACCACATTTCACCATTTTACTGGCTTTACTTGGCATATTGCTTCACAAAATCGAGACACGTAGCATAAATTAAGGTTAGTAGAGCCACATATTGTCATTCTTACAGGTTTCCTTCCTGTGAGCACATAATAAATTAATAAATTAATTCACAAGCAGTCAGATAGAAATGCTTTACAGTAGTATTAGAAATAAGACAAAATGTACAATACTCAAAAGTGAACTCAGTAAATGAAAACTTGAACTTTTTTTTTTCTTCTATCATTTTCAGACAACAGGTCTTTCAACACACTACAGCATACACTCTACCACAACACAGATATTCAGTTCACTTACAGGTACTCTCCTAGAACAGCACATTACATATTCATCAGAGAAAAAAAGGCATGGAAAGAACCTATTTCAGTCATTTAGCCATCAGCAGAATCACAGTTCAACGAGGGCAATGCCAGTGCAATGTTACCACAGAAATCCATCCCCAAAAGGTTTAAACATAAGTGTTATTTAAAAAAAAAAAAGACAAGGCAGTCCCATTATCCACATTGCCACCTGTTTCTGATCCATATACAAGGTCAAGAAGAACCTGGACAGAGTAACTGTAGATCCAAACCCACTCCCTCTATCCCATCAAGTGTTCAATAATGAAAAGCTCACAAACAATAAATAGAAAATGGCTGTGAATATTATGAACATGTAATGCTGTCTTTCAAAGGCATAAATAAATGTCTTAAGACATTAACCGTTTTTAAAACATAATACAAAATGTATATTTTGGAGGTTCCAGCCTACCATTAAAACTTAAACCTGACTGAAATGACAATATTTTTTACTCTCTCCTGATTGAAAAAGCTGGATTTGATGATTTATCATGTGGGATATGTGACTGTAGCTGTGCATATCCTCATTCCAGCCACAGGTCATGCAAGGACATCGTTAGTAAAATCTGAAGGTGTTTTAAGATAACGATTGCAGAATGTCTCCAAAGAGAATGCAAGCGCATCGCTAATACAGGAAGCGGTTCATAGTTGGCACGTCTCTTTGTTTTTTCTCTTGAAATATTCCCACAAAGTGTTTAAAGTCCTGACCCAGACTCATACCTAGCTGTGTATATGCAGATTTCACCTGCAGCCTCAGTAGACATCCGACACAGAACCACCCAAACTAACTTGCATGGTTCTGTAGGACTATCGTAATGCTTGTTTCGTGAGTCTCCAGTATGCGCTGTCTTGACTGCCCAGTAATCTGACTTAAAGCATTAGCTGCTAGTTTTACATGGAGCTGCTTCAAAAACGACTGACTGGAATGACAAGTAGGTCAGTATGACTTTACTTTCAGTCTAATACAGTTGTCGTGCAGGAGGAACCAGCGGATTGCAAGCCGAAAATACTTGTAACTCGTAACATCAATTCAATTTATATCTCACTGAAAGATAGCTTTCCTCCGGGTGCTCCGGTTTCCTCCCACAGTCCAAAAACACACATTGGTAGGTGGATTGGCGACTCAAAAGTGTCCGTAGGTGTGAGTGAATGTGTGTGTGCGTGTGTTGCCCTGTGAAGGACTGGCGCCCCCTCCAGGGTGTGTTCCCGCCTTGCGCCCAATGATTCCAGGTAGGCTCTGGACCCATCGCGACCCTGAACTGGATAAGGGTTACAGATAATGAATGAATGAATGAAAGATAGCTGTAAATAAATCATGTACTCACAAGTGTATTTAAAAAAACAGTAAAAAAAAAAAACAGTCATCTGCAACAAGTGAACGCATGTGTTTTCCATTCCGTCCTTATTTGACCTTTCCTTACACGATGGCATGTGGCCTAGAATCCAGTTTAGTAAATGGCCCATATCGGTGAGAGAAAACAGGAAAATCTGGGCACCACATTCTTTAGAACCACATCAATATTAACTGCCTCTTATATTGTAATTTTTTTTATACACAGATGAAGCCAGGTTTGTCCATGAGCGCAATCTTTTGGCAAGGACAAGAAACATTCCAATTTATTGCTGAATCTGTAAAGCAGGAACGTTTCAGCTTTAATCTCTTCAGTGTCTTCTCCACCGAACATGCACAGCTAAGCTAAAACTGGACATCTGCATGAAGGGAGACTTCTTAATGCACAGCTCAGCTAAAATGCTTGACTATAGTTTTAATGAATGGAAAGGCGTGTTCTTTACCCTAAACACAAATAGGTTTTAGCCTTCGCGCTGAGTCTCATGTTTGGGGAACCATCTTCCTTCCTCTTCACAATTGGTACATTTCAGATGTGACTGGCAAGTTGTCATTGTAAACTCACTCTGAAAAGAGCACAGTTCTCTAAATTTGCTGCAAGGCCTGTTTGTCATTAGTAATGACACCGCACCAGATGACTTTCTACAAATCGATGATCTTTGTGACCCATAATACACTTCCAAAGAAAATGATTCTCATGCATCTGCCCTAATTAAGATTCATCTTGTGTGTGTTTTTTTTCCTTTTAAATATGAGGCAGTCTGCTCAGAGAGCTTTCCTTTTTTTTTTTTTTCTTCAGTTGCACATTACTCAACTTACATAACTCAACTCGGAGATGCCAGTTGTTAGGCAAGGCAAGATTTAATGATTAATGGCTGTTTTTTTCCTCATAAGACCAAGTGATTGTTATGGCTTTGGGTTCCATCTTGTAAGAGTGTTTTTTTTTTTTATGTGTAACACTCTGCTGTTTCTTCCGTCTGTTTTGACTAAGTCTGTCCTTAATAACATGGCACAGCAGTCTGTTGGGAAGGAGGTGATGAGGCCCACGTGCAATATGTCGCCTCGCTGCCAGCATTAGCATATTGACTTTTTATTATTCGGTCAGGACTTGATGCCTTTAGCAGGTTCGCTGGACTGCCGTACATCCGTCCACTCCTGCATGGTGTTCTGAAGGGCCTGTGTCTTCTCCTTGTCCACCTGGACATAATCCACCTTCTCATCAGATGTCGCTGAAGAGGTGGAGGGCTGTGGGAAGAGTGGGAAGATTAGATGGGAGGAAATCTGATTCAAGACAATTTCTGCAACTGCATAAAGGCAATAACAGATGAATTTACGGTATTTGGCAGATGTATTTTTCCAGAATTACTTTTATTTTTACAGGGCTAAGATAATGCAGCAGTACAAGGACTCTTACTGGGGTAGCGCTGTGTCCCTGCCTGAGGTGGGAATTGAATTCCTAGTCTGCTGTGTGGGGAGCTTTCCCCTAAATCACAGCAACCATGTTATAACCTTCATGCTGTTTACAGTAGAAGGGGTTTTTGTCTGAGTTACCTTTCTGTGGGGACCAGGGGAACCAGACTGGAAATCCAGAGCCAAATAGTCAACATTAACACATTTCCTAGGAGCAGGGCTGCTGGTACCACTCACTGCCGGCGAGGTAGATGCTGGGTTCTGCTACAGAGAGAAAAAAGAAGTAAAGTCAGGCATAACATCATGGAGGTTGCCTGTACAAGAGAACAGTTTAAAGAAACATGCTGTTGCTGTCCAAGCTACGACCCACATAGGAACAACCTTTAAACTAAGTCAATTAATTACATTTTTACGTAAGTTTGAATAATCTATCAGTCAGTTCATTAAAAAAATCAACACAGTTTAAAGAACAGCTGTAGTTTGCTATAATCAAATGGTGTAAAAAAACTTTCAGATAGTAAAGTCATAGTGTAAGTAAAGCCCAAAATCAAAAACCATCTCCCCACTTTACACTTAGTTGTGTGGTGTGAATTTTGCTATTCACTCTCTTCATATAAAGTAGTTAAACATGTTTGTGGAGAACACACAAAGAAACACAAAACATTAATTTAAGGAAGGCTTAAGAATAGTTATCCAATACATGACTGGGTCTAAAAATGTCTTACCATGGCCACATAATTCTCCTCGCTGTCTGCAGAATCAGTACTGGTGATGCTCTGGGTGGAGATGGGTCGACAATTCTGCGAGGAGATGGAGTTCATAACAGGCCTGCGCGTAAATATAAAATGGAGGTTAGTCACTCTCTTCTGAGTGTTTTCTTCTGAAGTGCAGGCTTTTATTGGCACATCCAAAGTGGTGTATTCACCCATTTAAGCTTTTTCTATATAGATCCCCTGCAAATTCAGGCATATACGCTTCCACCTCTATTTTATTCCAGAGAATTAAATGTAGATTTATCCATGAGAAATATATCTTACATATTACAGAAGAAGCCCCAACAAAGTCCATGTCATGACACAGAAGTTTTGATTATCAACTGCAATAATGTTCAAATATTTAAAACCCCAAAACTGTATAAGATGGAAAAAAGGAATACTGAGTATAGATCTCATAAATGTAGTGTTTAAAGTTTACACTCACATGGGTCTAGTCCAGGACAAGGTGACAGGGCTTTTGAAAGGAATCTCATCAATGATGGCATTGTTTCTTAGGTCCAGTGGCGTTGGCTTTGCTATAAATGACGAACAAGCAAAATCAACTTTAGTACTGAAAATGTAACTTTGGTCTTAAATTGAGAGCCCTTCTGAAAAATTTGGCAGGGGCAGGAATGCTCATACCAGTGCAACATACAATGAAAAGAGTGAAAACTGTCCCTCACCTTTTCTGTTGGGTTTAAGGTTGCGGTTGATTGGTGGAGGAGTAACGTCACTCAGACGGCCCGGTCGGTGGCACAGTGACGCCGAACTGCCTTTCCTTGCTGGCAGCGTGGCAGAGAATCCTGGGAAGTCAAAGTGGTGTGGGCCAGGACTCATGGGAATGTAGTTGTTTTTGGGACTGTCTGCCAGGGCAGAGTTGAGAGGAGAGGAGGAGGAGCCAGGGTTCATGGGTACGTAGTTATCATCAGAATTGCCACTGTCTGAGCGAGTCAAAGGAGCTTTTGATCTCTGTAAAAAGAGCGAAGCACGGATCAGATTTTTCTAAGAACAGACAGTATTTGAGTGTACACTGGAAATAGATTAAAATACTGTTTCATTGTATTTCTGCGCTGATTCTACAGTAAGAAAAGATAACGTAATGACAACTAAAGGATTTACCAGATAGGAGCCGTGGCCATCGTTCACAGATTCTACAGATTGACCAGTGTTATTGAAATAGATTGGACGCTGATGAGTGCTGGTCTCGAATGAGGATCCTGAGAGGATGGGGAAAAAGGAATAAACATTATGTCAAATAAACACATCTTTCTGCAGCTGGCCCCTGTAATTTAAATTCTCTAATATTTGTATGTTTCCTTGATATTCAGTGCTTGAAAGCATCCACTGGAAAGAGCCTTTAGACGGAACAGTGATTTTTATTATAAGGAAAATTTCATATTGAGGAATGACTGCATTTATGCTGGACATCCATTTAAAAACGAATATTGTAGCAAGACAATCACATCTAAGTCATTTATTATCTTTGAAAATCAACATAAATTTGGAGTATATGATTTGACTGGATCTCTATGGACACAACGAGCACAAAGTATGTACAGTGTGAAGCACGAAAAGGACAACCCTAAACATAAGTAAGTGGCTCTACCTTGTGGATAATTTTAGGCTAACTGTGCATGAGTGAGTAAGTATAGCCCCTTGCAGACATGCATGGTACCCCAGACCTTTTCTGGACATTACTCAGAGGAGTTGTATGTGTGAACGCAAATGTCTGTAACAGTGATACAGCCATCAGCCTAGTACCAAGTCTGGGTAATATCCGATTAGGCCCATGTGTGAACAGAGCTGGTAATGTTCTGGAGTCACAGTGAATTCATACCATGCCTCCTGCATGCAGTGCAACAAGGGCTGCCCCATTTCCAGTTGTGAGAACACATCTGACACACAAAATCTCATTCTGTAAGCTACATGTGTTAAAGGTCAAATCTGCAAAATGTTTGGTTATTTTCCAGAGAGATGTGAAAAAAAAGTAATTTTGACAGATGCAAGTCTATCTCAACTAATGTTTACTGAAACAATAGTTAAACTAAATATTTTCTCTATCAGAAGAAGCTTCTATCATCTTTCATTACTGAGGTGGATATATCTCATATTAGTAACAAGAGGAAAGATTCAAATGAAAACTTGCTGCAGGTCACAAAGTATGTGTGAGACTCCATGACTGCATTATTAAAGAAAACTCATTCCTGCATAAATTTTCAAACAGTGACTAAAACTTTTACAGCGCAGACAAATGCATGCAACTATTTCATCATACACTCCATTGCCTGCTGATTAGAGTTTCAGGGGAAAAATGGCTGCCAAGCACAGGTGCATGAACAGACTGTGAGTGAACCGGCAGGGTCAAAAGGTCACTTCCTGTTACTCCAGACATGCTGGCCTGGCCTGACTGAGCGCAGAGCCACCGTGGAGGCCCAGAATGGAGCCTGCTCATCTGTTTTTTTCACTGCTTATCAGGCCGGAACGAGCCACTCTGGGACTGCCTGCATGGCTTGAATTTCATTAGCCTCCCAGCAGATCAGAGCAGGCCAGGCCAGATTGCCTCTTTGTTTCAAATCAGATGCGAGCATTGACGAGAGAGGGAGAGGGAGAAAGAGAGAGGGAGAGATTTTAGAACAGAACCAGTACTGTGTGTGTGTGTGAGAGAGAGAGAGAGAGCGAGAGAGAGAGAGAGAGAGAGAGAGAGAGAGTGAGAGAGAGAGAGAGAGAGAGAGAGAGAGAGAAGAACTGGACTAGCCTATGACAGAATAATGCACCAATCAAAGAAAGTCAGAGATAATGAGAAGTAAATGCTTTGGTAGGTCTGGGTGAAATTAAATATGAAAAAAATCAATAGTTTCCACTTTAATTTAAGAAACAATGGTGAAATAATAACTTAAAAAACAGCAAAGGAGCCCTATTTGACTAAGGACCACCTATGTTTCTAAATGCCATTTACTTTTTAATACTGCTTTATTAAAGTGTTAACAAAACTCTAACTACCTCTGTGAAGCCTGATGTTCTCCACAGCTGGAAGTGTGTTCCTCCTTGGAATGACTGAAACATTGGCAACCTCCCCATTCTGACTGCTGAGGGACTGGGGGCTGCCCCAGTGCATCTCTGAGTTTTGGCTGGGCTTGGGTGGTCGGGGTGGTGGTCCTCCCGTGGAGTCCGCACTGGACGGTGTCAGGGCGTTGTGATTCCTGTCAAATGTGCGTGGGATCTGATAGAAGGACCCAGGTGTGGTGGGCAAGTCATAGTTGTCTGGGGGGCGTTGCTCATTGAAGTGTGAGGTGGCCAAGGCGTTACAGGGAGTCTTGTAGGTGTAGACTTCCTCAGAGTCCAGGTCGTAAGCCCCTTCTGAGCTATAGCCACGGGGCAGGACATAGCAGCCGTCGCGAGGGGATCCGAGTTGTTGCTGCTTGCTGGGTTTTGGCAGGCTGTAGGAACCATGCTGGGCCCCTGTACCGTTTTGACAGTGGGAGACACCGTGAGTGAGGCGCTGAACGGCAGAGTCACTGCCTACCAGTAGACTGCCCCGAGAAGCCTGAGAAAAGCTGGCACTCCTGAAGGAGAAAAATTCAGTACGTTAAACACAATTAAGTACTGATAGCAAATAAAATGTGGATGTCTGATTTTATTCCTTTAAAATTATGACCAAGACATCTGTTATGTTAAATGTTTGTACCTTTGTAAAGCTGTAATTCATAGACAGGGCTGTCATACCAATACCAATCAATATGCTGCATATAATAAGCAGATATAATACCTGGAAAATTTATATTAAAAAGAGAACATGTCTATAGTGCATCTCTATACATTTATACATCTAGATTCAGCCAGTGCCGGGTGAGTTTGTGGAATAAAGTACATACATATTACAGGTTCTGTAGTTAAAAAACTATGTACACACATTCCTGGGAATAATTATTTGAAGAAAGGCCAGAGGTGCCCAGCCCTGTAATTAGCTCCATCCTTAGTCTAACAACACACCTGTCCTGAAAACGTTGATTATTTGTAGCAGGTGTGTTTGTTAAATCAGCATTTGATTCCTATTTACTGCTATAAATGTCATCCAATTGAATGCACTGGCATTTATAAAGTGATGTTTCCAGTGTCCACAGGGGGCAGTGTTTCCCTGTTTTATTGACAGCAAGGTGAGTTTGATGATGTCTTTGGGAAAATTGTTATAAACACTATGGTACATAATAAGACTCAAATGACATCCAGCATTAGCCAGTCAGCCTGTTAGTCATGATGTTGTGCAGGTTATAATATGAGTTTAAAACTGAGTGCATGCTGAATATGGGGGTGCATGATTCCCACAGTAAAATGGGCAGTGCCTGGTCCCATGGGACCTGACTTGCTGAGTTTGCTTACACTCCCCTGTAGGACCTGAACTAACAAGCTTTACTCTCAAGACCACAGAGTTCAGCTTATTTTTGTCATAATAGCACTGTGTTACAAGTTCAGATGCATGGCAACATTTCAACAACAAAAAAAAAATAATAATAAAAAGAATGCAAATACAATAAAAATGAAAGCTGGAAATAGTTGTTTAGTATTAAATTGAAGAATTGTTTAGACATTATGATCATTTTAGTAAGAGGGTCTGGTTAGCATGTCTTAAGCTTTCCATGTATTTTCAAATAATATTAAATGACATGAAATGTTTTATTATGAAGAAGCTCACAGAGTAAAATTTATCGTGGTTGTTATAGGAACCAAAAATCTAAGGCCTTACAGAATGTTATTACATGGAATGATTATTGCCTGAAGCATTGTTTTATAATGATTTTACAATGACATTTAGCTTAAAACAATGCTAACTATACAGGTCAAATAAAGGAAAATACGTTAGTATAAGTCATTTTTTTTAAAATGTATTGCATGGAATTTTTGTCTATTCATCATATACATGACACAGTTTAAAGGGTGGCTGGTCTTTTAAAATTATGTCATAATCAATAAAATATGACTTTGCTGTGAAAAGCACAATCTTTATGGTGTTGTAAGGGAAAATACTGCCCTAAACATTTCCCTGCTATTGCGCCTTTATCAAAGTTACATATTGACAATCACCGAAGGTATGAGGGATTATTAGTCATTTTGGAAGGAAAATTCAAAATGGAATGTAAGACAATAGGATGAATGAGATCAAATACGGAAGACTGCTGCACACATCCTGTATGTGGATCCCTCTGCAAACATCTCTCTACATCACCGCTTATGACAAATGCTCAGAAAGCTTTTTTAGAAGTTTGTTTAAGGACAAAATGCTCTACCTGGAAACATTTTGCAAGTTATCTGCAAATGTGGCATAATGTCAACACTGTGAAGAAGTGGCCTGCCTCCGCGCTGGTATTTCAAACCTATTAAGTCAACTGCACCATATTTGAATGCATTGTATGATCGTACTCACAGAATAGCATCTCTGAATCTCAGCTGAATCAATTTCATAGACTGCCTTCAGTTTGCTGTGTTTACACAAATGTGTCTGCTCTAAAACCAGGTGCGTCAGCAAATCCTTCACAGTGTAATGAAGAATCAATACGTCAAATAATATTCATTATGCACCTCTGATCCATGTGCTGTTCTCTGAAGATCATTTATCAGTCCATGATAAATGGGGTATCATCTCTTCAATCTCACTTTGACTTGATGAATGATGTGTCAGTGAGAAATATGGATGAAAAACGTGTGGGAGTGGGTGGCAGAAATATCTAGGCCTGCAACAGCTGAGATTGTTGCAAGGGGTTTGCAAGATCTGATCTGGAGTAAAAGCAATAGTCAAAACCTGCTGATGGAGTTTTTACTGAATTAGCATCATTATACCATTCTTTGTTTACGTCGAGCAAGAAATTCTGAACAACCGTTTTTCTTCAGATCGTTCTAGAAAAAAATCGAAGGCTGTGGGTGAATCCATTTTATGACAGAAACATTTTAAAATAATGTTTGACACAGATGCAGGGAATAATAGAGAGAACAAGAATAGGCACATGAGTATAGCAGAAGAAGGAATATTCTACTATATAAAAATATAAAGCAAATATTAGTAGAGAAATCAGTTACATAGTGGTGACAGCTGTCTTTTTGCCATAATAAATGATTTCTATATATTTGCAGAGTACAATCACTTTTTACTTCTTAGAACAATAAGCCATTTCACTATTCTATGTTATCTACTCAGGTGTTTAATATGATTGGTGTAGTGGTACCATATGGTACGTACCCCACATTATACCAAAAAAAGTTGGGCCAGACTATTATTAGACTACTTTTGAAGAGTGTCTGCCAAATGGCTTAAAATGTAATAGACATTCATAAACATTACACTTTCATTTACACATAAACATGGATCAGTCATAACCTGAGCAAGTAAACTATAGTAACAGATACATTTGTTAACCACGCTTATAAAACACATTAACTATGGATCCATTTGATAGCTTTTTTTTTTTTGAAGCTGAAACTTAGTCAGCCGAAGCTGAAGTAACTTTGTGATACAGGCCCCTAGGCTGTCCTTTGCTGTCCTCATCTACTGAGATCAAACAGTTGCCTCTCACCTGTGTACAACCAGGTTCTTTTGTCACAGAGGGTTAATAATGGGTGTGGTTTTGGCCTACAAGGTTGTGACTCCAGAACCTTAAGGCGATGAGGTGTGCTCAGTTAAAAGCAGAAGTCAGTTTCAAATAAACTCTGTGAAAATCTTTGATTCTTGTGACTCACGTCACAGAGAGAGTTTTTCTGAGAGAGAATGCGCAGCCGTAAAAGAGTTGGACTGAATATACACAGTAGAGTGAGCTGAAACAGATATGAGGACACAAGTCCTTCATGTGTTGTGGTGTTAGTGATAAGTTTATTGACTAAAGTGTTATAATCAGTTTATTGAGATGTACTGTAAAGTAAGCCAGGGTTTGCAGCTGCTAACTTTAGCCAGATTACTGCCGTTGTTAGAAATCAATTCTGGTTATAAGAGCTTTTCTCTGGTTGCTGTGTGGATTAAATAGATACACTTTGTGTCAGTGGAACCCAAACTTTGTTGAGGACAGTGTTATAATCCAGTTTTGAGAGTTACTGATGAACTAAGGACAGTGCCAGTGCCTGCTAACTTTAGCCGGATTAGCTTACTTTTTAGCGTTGGACATAAGATTCTGGTAATAAGTGCTTTTCTGTTGCTGTGTTTATAACAGCTAGAGTACCACCAAAGTTACATTTTATGTTTGTAATAACACGGTCCAGTGTAAATTCTAAGCAATATATGGGTTTTTTATCATGTAGTCAACATCAATTTATTCAATGACACACACTCCCCTGACTTACCATCAGCTGAAACCAGAGAGCTGTTTGTGACTTGTGTAAACATCACTCGGTGTGCGCATGTGAAACTGAGGTAGGGGGAGCTCAGGAGACAAAAAAAGCCCATTCTTACATTGTATTCCTTTAAGTATCCTAAACATCTGTAATTCACTGTATATATTGTAGTTTTCTCTATATACCTCTATTTATGCCTTAGCATTAAATAGTAAGTTTTTGTTATTGTTCCTTTAAGATTGAAACACAAATTCCCTCTATATAATTTCAAATTGAATACACAGTGCTTGAATTTGAGTTGTCACCAAATATATAATTCAAAATAGGCTGCTTATTGCAGTTTAGTTTTCATATATAGACTGTATGGAGTACAGAGTGTACCGTACATTTAGAAACCAATTATATAAGCATATTTACTAATGTAATTTTTGAAAATATTGAGAGTACTTTGAGAGTTATTCTAATTAACAAAACAGATGTTTAACTGCCACCAACCAGTGAAACTAGGACTGCTGCTGATCTGTGATAAAAACACACTATGGTCAGAGAGCATATTGCACCCCTGTGGCGCATGATGTACAGACTTACCTCAACTGAACACATATCTCACTTACCCTAACCCAGTTATGCATGGGGCAATTCAGCAACTAAATGCAGATGAAAGCCTATGATAATAATCAGTTTGCTTTCATGTCCTATGGACAATATTATATAACATTTCTGTTTAATGTAGTGTTCTAGCTGTTCTGCACAAGTAAACCATATTATTATATCTTTCATTAAATGTTCAAGGATCTTGGTATTAGCGATTATATAAGTCTCAGTTTATAACATTTTAAAAGGCCCAAAAGGGGTCAGTGTTTGTTATGTTTCATATTAATGTGCTTTACAATGTCAAATTTCATATTGTGTAATAAAGGACCTTTCATATTTGGATATAATACATTTGGATATGAAACAAATTTTCTGAAATTGTCCATTAAGACCATTCTTTTAAAAATTCTTATTATTTCCATCCAGGTCTCTCCAACTAATAAAAATCTGCTTTGCGAAAATGCTCTTAATTGGAGTTTTAAAATATATATTTTCTTGTTCCTTATGTGCTTTGTGTACACAGAAAATCTATTTAGAATAATTGGTGGCTAAGAAGTTTACTTTTAAACCAATGTCTTCAAGAAAACGTACGTCACAAAGCTGACGTTAACACAATGTCTTTAAAAATCGTTGTATGTATTTCTACTGCTGTGTTGTGGTCTATGATTTGTGAAGGAAATGTCAAAAGACAACAGGAAGTCCACCATGTCATGACCCTTACCGTGCGCTCTCGCTTTTCCGGCTCATGCACTGGTGCAGTAGGAGGTAGTCCTGGGGGGCGCTGTTGGACAGGGGGCCTTGGGCGTGGCGTACGGGCATGTCAAAAGTGAACAGCATTGGCTGGCTGGAGTGTGCGGGTGCAGAAGATTTGCGTTCACCAATCAGAGGTGCCAGAGAGCTGAAGTCACCAGCAATGGAGCGGGGCATGTGGGTCGTGGACGGCCTCTCATCTGTGTTATAAAACAACAACAACAACAACAAAAAGATTTTCAGACAAGGCATTTAGAAATCTTTTTATATAACTTTCATTTTCACTACGAGAGAGTCACTGGACTTGATTGGCAAGTTGATGCAAAACGAAAAACCAGCACAAATCAAAAACATCACAAGGTAACAGGAAACAGGATGTCCTGAACATTATAGAAACAAGTTCACTTCAATGGTGACCTAGCTATTTTGAATTTATTGACCTTAAGTGTTATGGCCCATTTTGCATGTCTGCATGAACAAAGGACAACAGCCGACTTGTCTTTTCCCGCCGTGATCAATGAAGTCAAAGGACAGGGAGAATTCAATTGAGCACTTCAAGCTGTAACATCCATGCTGGCAGCTTGTATTCAATAGCTTTCAGTGTGTGCCCCGATCTCAATCACTTTTGATGGCCAGTTCGTCTTTTGGGGAGGGGAGAGTTAACAAAAGGCGGAATCTTTAGGCCTTTGTCTCCCACCAAAGGTCATATTTTATGGCACGTTTTCACTGCTACTTTAACAAATGAGTGGCAAAAATTATTTAGCCTCGGAACTAGGCTTCCTACCCTCTATAAGCCTTAACACTGAGCCGTGCGAACATCGTGGCCTTTTCTTTGGGTTGTTTTTTGGTGACATCTCTGATTCCTCCAGCATGGGTCTGACGAGTGAAGGCAAATCTCAGGCCACAGAACTCAAAATAGACTGGGCAAGGATCCAAAAACCAGGAAGTGCATATGACCCCTTTTTCCCACCACCCATCAGACTCCTAATGCTCAACAAGCGAGAGAGAGCGAGCAAGCGAGAGAGAGTGAGTGTGGGCGGACTAGTAAGTTTACTACGTTACTCCATGGGACCTATATTTCTGCATGTTTTTTCAACAGACTGCAGTGGGAGGCAGTTAAAGTTTCCTCTTCTTCTTTCTACATTCAGGGTTTTGCAAGCTTCAGCTCATGGATTCACTAATGCATTTAACACATTATCCATCAAATGATCAAATAAAAACAGTCCAATGCTGTGGGCTTACCTCCCTTCTGTCCAACACTTGGCATAGGCCATGGCCACCCTAAATAGTGCCCTATTCTATTAGTCAATGCATTTGTATGGAGATTATACAGTCTGTATGTGTACAGTACAAAGCAATGGTTGCACTTTAAATAAAGATAAATCACTCTTGGTATCTGCAAACATTTGGACATGTGCATCTATTTCAGGATATTTTAACATGTAAAAATGAGAGGAAGATTTATATTTCCAAGGGAACTTATCATTTGAACATTTTTTTCCCTGATTAAAGGTCATGACATATTAATATATTCAAAGGACGTTAATGTTTATAAAGTTCTGGATCTTAAATAAATAAATAAATAAAGACTAGCAGCACAGCCCTCAAGATTAGATAATGACTGCTAAGCTTGAGCAATGGACATGACAATAATTCAGATCAGGACTGGGGTGGTGTGGGTGGGGGGTTGTGAATGAGGTCATATCTCTGCCTTAGGCAGAGGCAGAAGGAGAATGAGGGAAAGAGTGGGTGGTGGAGGGGGTAGGGTGGGGGACACGTTCCTTACTTTATCTGTCCATTTAGTCAAATAGCAACAGTCCAGGCCACTGTGTCAAGGGGTTCAGTACTAGCCTTCAATTAGTCCATTGTTCGGTGGACACACTACCTCTCCTAAGGCTAGTTTCGTGAGCGTTCTTCCAGCAGCTTCCAAGCAGTGTGTGAATGCTTTGAGCTGAGCCAGTGTGCTCTAGGTCCTCTAACAGTCGTACATGTATTGATTTACTGAGGGAGTTTGCTCCTCCCCCTCTCTGGAAAGAAGATACACTGTAAAGACAGAACACAAGTAAGGCTTCATATCTGTTTCCGAGCGTTTTTGCTTCAAGCTATATGGAGGTGAAAATACATCAAAGCCTGCAGTGGCACTACACCTGAACATTTATGTAACTCCACAGGATTTGATGGGCTTCACTTTTTGATTCTGAACAGAAGAAGGAGGCATGGCATGGAATGACAGCGATGAGGCGACCCAGCCCATAGAGCAGCTGTGATGGCTCATCACTGACACTAATGGGATGTGTGATCAATAGGGCTACTACAGTAAAGTGATTTGTACAGGACAGAGAAAAAAAAAAACAAAAAGCAAGCAATTCGCAATCTAAATAATGACTGTTGTGACTGTAGATGGAGGGACCTGCACTTATATCTCTGGGACTGCGCAAAGGGCTTAGAGGGAATTCCACTGATTTGAAAAAGGTTTGCGTAATTCAATTATCAAGATATGAACAAAATATTTCAGTGAGGCTTCTTGTGAATATGTTTAGTTGTAGATAAACTACCCAACTTTAAGGTATCATTTATACATAATTGAACAAATCCACAATTAGCATACATGAAAAAGATGTATACAAAGCCATACTAATAAATACTAAAAGATACAAAGTATCATTCATACTAATTATGGATTATATCATATTATGGTTTATACACATATTTATATCATTCTCAACTGAACTGACAAATGTTAAATAAAGAGCCCAATGCTCACATGGCAAAGGGTGGAAAGAGGCCAGTGAGCATTAATTAGCATAATGTTATTTGCATGATGCTTAGTGGTCCCTGTTTGTTTTCTAATTATTTTTACTAACATTATTTTTCTTTAAGAATGCAAATAATAAATACATACATACATACATACATTTTCTTTTCCGCTTCTCCACTTCAGGGTCGCGGTGCAAATAATAAATAAATAATTAAACAAAATTGGTTCAATTATTAACAGCTTTTATCCAATGTTATTACTGTTAGCCTGTTTTGGAAAGCATTTCTTAAGGTTACCATAGAAATACATTGCTTAGTAGGGAAGTGACGCCATTGTTGTTGCTGGAACAAAACAACTATCTAATTTCCTAAACCACATCTTTAAAAAGTTGGGACATGCCTGAATTGTAACACATGGAGGTGCTGTCAAAGAGCAGTTGAGCCCATGCTATAATACTCCTATTATGTCAAATGATACATTACCTACTGTCTCACTGGCAAGGCTGCCATCATCTAATAAAATTAGACTGTTGGGTTTCAGGAGTCTAGAATTAGTAAGTCCGGTGTGGAGAGGGGAATAAGGTAGTCTTTTATCAAGACCTCATTTCCTCTCTACATTGTAAAAGTCGTCCAAGGTCAGAGCGTAATGTGATTTATATCTACACAAAAATAGGAATAGGAAATGGCCCAATGATTAAATCTGATTATTCTGTATTAAAAACAAAAACAAACAAAAAAGAAATAAGATATTGCTATATTTCCTATTAGGTGTCAATGGTCATTCTTCTGATCTTTATTAACAGTACCTTTCTGTGGGAAATCCCTCTCATATCAGGCCAACTAGTATCAAAACACATTGTAAAAGACCTGCTGTCACTCTCCTGTGGCTAGTTTTCACTGGCTAGATTAACGTAATTTCCTTAACAGTTTCAGGAAAAAAAGAGACTATGCTCATGGAAGAGTGCCTTCAGGGTCTGACAAATTGACTTCGGCCACAGCCTCGTTTATAGCAGACTGCAACCAGACAGGACAAACTGCTTTTGTCTCCAGGGCCCCCATGCTCCCACAGCTAACACCCGCACAAAGATAATGGTGTATCCCAAATGACATGCCAGGAGGCATTTGCGTTCCTGCAGTGGGGGAGACACCATTTGCTTAATGAGACTGACGTCAGTAGATAATAACATCTCTGGTCATTCCAAGGCTGCTCTGGAGGCCACTCAGAGGATGACAATAGTGGTGGTGTTATGACTGAATCTGTCCATGTTTTCCTTGGGTGTACTTTTCTCTACACCAGTAACACACATCAGAGTAAACAGTCCAACACACTTCAAGGGTTTATAGCGTGAACCATGGATTCTGTTTAGAAGAGTTGATAGAGGATGTTTTTTTGATATGTGGTTCCATACTGCACCTTTTTTGAAAATGGTTCTGTATAGCATCAAAAATAGGTTCTATTTTAACAAGTTCACCTTTAAAATAGAAATACATGCTATTTCGACCATATACAACACATTCTCCATGAATCTGAAGAACCGTTTCACCATATAAATGGTCCTATAAGGAACTCATGGTTCTAAACTGATCCATATTCTTAATATCTCTTGAAAAACCCTGTTTTGAAGAGTGCAACTAATATGTGGTGCCTGTTGAGTTTGAGTGTTAAGTAGTACGACAGGAGAAAAACAAATATGACATGCTGGGCTAAGATGATTGAGGCCTATCCCATATGAAGCACATCATTAAAATAATATGAAAGGTGTTTGTATTATAAAACTAATCAGTTGGGTTTTTTTCCCTCATTTTATATTCATTAAGCAGTGCCTTACTGCGAGTGGATGAGTCGCTCCTGGGCTAAACAGATTTGTGTAAGCTCCTGAACTGATCGAGATGGTCAAGGATTCTAGCTCTGAACACTAAGTAATTAGCAGAGTGACACAGCGCGATGAGGGCCATGTCCCTGGAGCCGCCCATCTGATCACATTACCCACAACGCCCTTCTCCATAGTCTACATCATGTGAGCGCTGGCTGCGACCACACAGCAACATCAATTAGCCTCAGCAGTTTGGAATGATCAATCTGCAAGAAAGCCCTGCCTGGTCGCAGCCAGTGAATCACTGTGTTTTTGTTGATTTCATTTGTTCGGAGACAAAGCCAAAGGAAGGGAAGCTCCTAGAGTCCGCATCTGAGTTTCCCAGAGATGCTGCTTTAGGATACAGCAGCCACTACTGCAAAGCAGCAACTAGTTGATCATCCACAATCAGGGAGGAAAAAAAGAAGCACAAAAAAGAGGGAGAGGGAGATGGGTTCACTGTGGAGAATTGGAGGATCGCATTTCATTCCCTCAGTGGAAAAAGTGAGAGTAATACCTGGAATTGAGTACATCAGCTCTCTCAGCCAAGGGTGTGGAAGACAGAAATATATAATCAGACTGTATGCTGCAAAGCTGATAGAGATGGTGGAGTCATTGAGTTCATGCTTTTACAGAGAATAAACACGCTTAAAAATAAAGGAGCCTTTTCCAGCTTCTCAGCAGAGCCAAAGCTAAACCCCTGTAGTCGATTCTTTAAGCTAGCACTATGTAAGATGTTTTGTTACAACTGGAAGCAGCAGACTTATTTACTTGGGAAGGGAAAATCTGATTAAGCATAGTGACTTGCACTGCTGAGAGTCACAGTGGATGGTCTAAAATGTTAATTTAAAGGTCAAAGTGATGGGGTTGGAATTAGCAGGCTTGTTTGACTATATCCTACATCTTTAATATCACATGTGCAGCCTCAAAATGACAGTTAAAGGGTTTATAACATCATCTGCTTTTGAATGGTCTTAAAAAGGGAAATTTATTTTTTGAGCTAGGGCTGTACAATAATTCAACATCAATATATATCGCAATATAAAATGTTTAAATAACATCAAAATGATTTTTAAACACTTTCAGTATTTTAAAATATATTATTTACAGCATCCGCCACTGACTGACGGTCATTACAGGGTGCTGTCGACAGTTCACTGCATTCAATTTGAAAGTTAGTTTAAATATGTTAATATTGACAAAGCCAAGAGTTTGCTGTTAGATGGCATATTTTCTGTGGCTTTTTTATTCTTCGTATGGATATCGAATTTATATCTTGACCGAAATTAAGAAATATACTGTAAATATACTACAATTTTGGCAATATCGTCCAGCTCTAAATTGAGCCTTTCTAAACACAAAGAGAGTGATGCCCAAATGCTTAAACCATTTGTTAAAACTAATTCAAATAAAGCCCATCTCCATTCCTACTGGACTCCACTCAAATACAACCTCAATATAACATGCATTTATGTACACTCCTCAGCTGATGCGCACACAAATGCTCCTTAAAATTATGATCATATTTATCTAGTGTCAGGGGTACTTCCTGGCTATTGCTACATGCTAGAACAGACTAAATCATTGCAAGAGTACAGAGAACATTGCTGCAAGTAAGGTGAACTTCCCCTGTAAATGCAAATACAACACTCTACTGATTAGGACACTGGTAATCCATTTTGTTTAAGTCTAGCTTTAATAATCCTTTCAACTATAATGTACTTGAAGATCGCAACAGATTTTACAAAACAACATTACAAACATGACATTCTGCATCCCCAAATATACATAGCTTTAAATAATCATTTTTGTAAATAAGATCAGCAAGCGTAAGAGTCTTTCAAAAAGAACCTTGAGGTAATGTATTCTATTAACATTTTCTCCTTGAACAATATGCTCATGCCAAAAGATTCATGCCAAGCCACCACTCTATTTTTCTTTAGAGTGAACTCCAGAGAATGTGATGAGGCATGTCCAAATCAGATCAAGTTTGACCGAAAATATCACCCCAGTGAGCCATAAGTTGAAATCCAGTTAAGCTGGTTCAAGGAAGGCTGAAATGCAGAGGTGGTGTAATTAAAACAATTAGTACTGAAAAGACTAAAGAGCAGTTAGTATAAGCAACCTTGGCAATGATAACAGACATATGATCACACATTTTTTTCCAAAGAATAAGCATGGAAGAAAAGAGTTAAACTGTAAAACTGCTTGATGAGGCTTAGCCATTGTTAAGCAAGTCTACAAACTGCTATGCTAGACTCAAAATGGATGCTCTTGATGATCTCATGATACGCTTTCTGAAGCATGTAGTACAGCCTAATGACTCATATTATGGACACCGTGTGTATTTCAGAAGCAGCACATTAGATCATTCATCCTCCTGCTTTATTAGCATTAAATGGAACCATATTACATACTAGTTCTTGCTCAATGTAATACCAGGCTTTAGATGGTATCCAGGCAAATCCAAAAATAGCAAAGAGCTGTTTTCCTTCAACCTAATGTTATGTTATTAATCAGCCCAGAATTTGAATAATGAAACAGACATGTGAATATGTAAAAAGATGTTACATGTATATTAGGACTGGGAGATCTGGGGCAGATTGTTATATTGTTAATGTCCTTGAAGAAACTTAAAGTAAGTCATTTGTATTCAAGTGGTGATAAAATGATGTTAAAACAATCAATCTTAAAGAAAAATGCAAGAGCAGCAGACATACTGAAATACTACAGAGAAAAAAAAAACATTAGAAGTGCTTTTAAATTGAGGCCTGATCTTGTGCAGGAAAGTATTTCAGACAGTAATATGACACATCTTTCAGTAATAGCCACATGATTAGCTGAATCAGATGTGTTAGATTAGGATTGAAACTAATCTCAGTAGGCCTCAGAAGGCACACTTCCAGGAGTGGGTTAGGCATCCCTGGCCTACTGGGACTGGCTACAAACTAATCTCAATTTCAGCCAAGATGATTCACAGTCAGGTCTGGGTTTGATATTGGAGCATTGTGGGGTGAGGCATGCAAGGAATCAAATCTGACTGTTTTGACACCACACACAGAGGAAAAAGAATGTCATCTGTAATCTGAGTTCATATTGTAAATGAAAATATGCCAACTTCTGTTTGAATTTTTCTTTCAAATGTGGTGTTATATTGCTTTGCAGTCAGTTTTGTCTGAATCATATTGTATAGATTGCTTTATGGTAGTATACATTTTTTCTTTAGTAACGATAAGGTGTTTCACTCTATCCTGGGAATAATACTGTATTGTTGAGGTCATTAAAGACGTAGTGGAAGTATAGAACGTAACTGGAAAGAGAGGGTAGATGCAAGGATCTCTATATTGTAATAAATGATATGGCCTATGTATTTGACCCTTGAACATACATTTCTGTGGAATACAAGGTTGGTTAAAGCTTATTTTGAACATATTAGAAATAAGAGAGTAGCATTGTTTGAGAAAAAGGCCTTGAGATTACTGCTTACAAGCTTAAATGAGAAATTTAAATGTGCTAAGTCAGGTTGTGAAATGATATTGTTCAAAAACATGTCTGTGCCAGTCACAAAATATTGAATCTGCAAGAGGTGGTGCATTCAAGTAAGAGAATGTTGGAGCACAGGGATGTTTCAGGGCAGGTGTAAAGGGGAAGGGAAGTGTCTTGGTCAGGTGATATGTGAAAAGCATTTAGAAAGGCACATCACAAGAAAGAAGGCAAATGATTTCTAGTTTTATTTGAGAGCAGGAAGAGAAAGTATGGTGCGCAACAGCAGACTCTCAATGAAAACGGGGACAATGGCTCAGAAAGGAGAGTGCAAAAAAACAGAAAATTACCTGGCTTGAGCCATTGTCCTGGTCAATGGATGCAAGTTGGATTACCTTTTTTTGGAGGGGCTACTTTTAAACCTTGTGCAGAGAATGAGACACTGAAACATTTTGTCATTGTGAAGAGTCAGTTTTTAGCAGGGACATGACACATGTATACACTGCATTAATGGAGCGAGTGGGGCTACTTACAGCCCAGGGAGGCCAATGTGTATCTACATATAAGTCTGTCTATTTCACTGTAGCACTGTCTATTTTAGAATAAGTGATCTATTTAAACTGCAAATTATTTCTCAGAAATGCTACTGTAGCCGAGGATAAAATGAATATATTTATTTTGAAAGCACAGTTTAAAAGAGTAATTATTACAGTACAATAGCTGACTTTTTCATTTTAGTATATATACAAATTATATTTACAGAGTTTTGGGCCTGGACCTTAGTTTGTAGAATTAGATATTTGTTAGATAACTGATCAAGATCAAATCTTGATGCAGACTAAAATCTCTAAAAATGTCTGAACCTTCTGAAAACATTGATCAAGTTGTAAATTGTTCAGTAAATGCTGTGATTATAAAGGGCATGAAATAAGAAAAGGCAATATATGTTTACTGCTCTGCAACGCAGGGTGTGTGCTGCCATGCCAGAGTGTGTGGGTATTCTGGGATGTTATAGCAGCAGCAGTCTGAGGCAGACAGCTGAGTGGCATCAGCAATTTGACCCCACATCACCATGGCGTCTCGTTATTTCAACAAAAATCGATGGATGTGAAGGGCACTTTGTGTGTGAGTGTGTGTGTGTGTGTGGAATGGGTACAGAGGGGTTTGTCTAGGTTGCCCTTGCATAACCTTGGTGTATGTCCCAGGAGTAGCTGAGCCCCTCCCTCCCCCAAACAGCCTAACCTTGCACTGCTAGTCTAACAGACAGATCAGAGCATCGATACCAGCCTGCTGCTGCTGCTGTCATAGACCATCCCCCACAGTGCTTCTATTACACACCACAAACACATATGCTTTTCCTGAAAACCAAGTCCTACAAAGCCCCATCACTCACATAACACACAGCCACTGTCCAGTGCTGTAATGTTTGAACAATAATGTACAAAGAGTGTTCATTTCAAAGTTTCACTGGAATTCACATAAGTTTGTAGAATTTCCTTATGGGAATGATATATACCGTAAATACAATTTAGTAGTAGCCATTAACATGTTTTTCTATGTGAAAATTTTATACACATCTGGAATAAGTAAAAAAGGACTAATATGTCCTCAAATATTGTTACATGATACTTTTGCACAACTTTCACAACACAGATTTTCCATCACCATCTCCCACTTCAAGCAGACAGATAAGCGTCCAGTCAGACTCTTAAAACCCTTGCTGTGAATCACTGTTTTGACTCTGTTTGAGTCACTGTTGTGTGAACTGTCTGGGCCCTCCAAAATAAAAACAGAATCATCTGTTAGCTTTGTCATCCCTGGAATCCCCCCACAGCTGTGCGACTGTGGAGCCAAATGTTTGCAAATGTTTTCAGTATTATGTACACATTCATCGCCTGGAGTCAAACTAAAACCCACGGGAACAGGTGCAATTGAAACAAGCTAGGCGCTGAGCAAGATGTTGTTGTTTGTTGTCCAAACAGACAAACAGACATATGCCTACGCAAGTATCCAGACAATAATACACCTTGTTTTGCTTAGAATGATACATCTACAGACAAAATATGGCTAAAAAAGACACAACATCAGTGTAATGATTCAGCTGTGATTTGAGGTAAATGGGTATTTGTAAACAGCAGTCTGAATCTATGAGGAAAAATATTTCCATGATGTTATTTATTATAACTTTTTTTTTTTTTTTAATAGAGATGACTTGTGAGACACAAACACACTATATGGCCAAAGGGTTCTGGGCTCAGAAGAGTATTTGTAAATAATTTGCCTCCATTTGTTGAAGTAACATCCTCTGCACTTTTGGGATAAAAAAAACAAAACAAAACAAACAAAAAAAAAACCTAAACCTAAAACATTAGTGGAGATGTTAGTGATTAATTTTGGATCACAAACATTACCCCAGGTATGGTATATTGGTTTCTCTTACTGTAAAAACCGAACTTCCAATCAAAATGATTTACCTCCTGGGGAGAACCGATGTTAAAAAATGTTAATTTGTCAAAATGATCAAAAGAATCCCAATGTAATCAATAGTTATATGAAATAAATGCTTCAATATATCACAAAAGACAGAAATCCCCAACTCATTCCTCAGTGTGTGCAGTGTGTACGCACACTTGTGAGTGACTGCCATTGCAGTCCCTCAGAGGCAAACTGGTCTGTCCCCATTTTTCATGGCATACAGTGCATCTGACAACTTGATACTAGCTAGGGGAAATAAGAGGTCAACCACAGCATTCATCTAGAGAGGGAGGGGAGAGAGAGAGCTGCTCTGATCTACATTGCAGTCCTGCTCTACGTGTGTTTTATTCTCCAGAGAATGCCACGGCTGTAGCTCATAAAAACAACTCGGCTTCAAGTTAAAGTATCAGCCTTTAGCCTCAGGGGCCATTTGGACAGGTTTGTATGAGGAGGTGAAAATGTTAGGGAAGGGCCCCTTGAAGCTCTTTCAATAAACCTAGGTTCTAAAACCACACATAGCTTTATAAAACTGTGAATGGTCACAGAATATGAAATTCCACTGGTAAAAAAAATGTTGGACACTTGAACACAAGATGACCTTCATTTATTTTTGGGTTAAACAGGCCATTAATTAAGTTGTTAAATTTACATAATTAGATATAAGATAACCAACCTTTACAAACAAATGGAAAGTCAAAACAAAAATTAATCCAATATAAACTTGTAATTTTCAAGAAGCTGTTATTTTAAACCAAATGTATCGCTATTACAGCATTTGAAAATGCCAGCTAAAACGTATTGGAAAAATGTATTGGATCTCCATTAGGGGAATAATTCAATATCATGGGGTTAGGGGGTTAATACATTATCAATATATAAATCGAAATATAATGTTTTAATAACAATGCTGTTATTTTTAAACACTTAACATTTCAATATGCAATTTTTTTACAGCATCTGTTATTGACTATTGCTGCTATCAGTTCATTGAACTCAATTTTAAATTTAATTTTAAAAATATTTATACTGACAAAGCCAAGGTTTATGTTTGACATAGGGCTGGTCAATAATTTAATATCAATATATATCGCAATATAAAATGTTTCAATAACAATGATATGATTTTAAATATATTTAAATATACATTATTCACAACATCAGTCGCTGCCTGACAGTCACTGCCTAGTTCACTGCCCTCAATTTTAAAGTTAGTTTAAAAATATTAATATTGACAGATTCAAGATATTTATGTTTGACAATGATGTCATCTTCCTTGTTTTTCCTGTGGCTTTTATGTTTTTATATTGATATCGGAATTATATCGTATTGACTAAAATTTAGAAATATACTGTGATATAAATGTTGGCCATATCGTCCAGCCCTAGTTTAATGTCATGTTTCTTGTTTGTTCTTGGCAGTTTTTCTTTGGGATTTATATTATTCAAACTGATATCAGAATTACACTGTATAGAACAAACTTAAAAAAATTATTGTGATATAATTTATGGCCATATAGTCCAGCCCTAATCTCAATGATATAAGGTTTTGTTACAATAGTGACTACAGGTAAAAAGATACCAGTTAGGGAATAAGGTAACATACAATTCATACAAAGCTGTGTTGTTTAAAGCATACATCTCACCTGAGGCCTAAGGATCACAGTGAGATAGTAACAGTAAGGACATCCCAACAGCACTATTAGAAAAAACCTATGACCACTTCTATAAAACAATTTAGGTTTTTACTTTACGTAAATACCTTAGGGAAATATTTAAGCAGTAAAATAAATCACTCAATTGTTATATGTTGCAGCTGTCAAAAAACAAACCCTAACACCCAATCCTATTATGCATGTTGTTCTTGTTCTACCTGAATATGTCCCTGAAGAGAATTTACACAGCTCACTGAAAAAGCCATAATTCACCACTTGCTGTTCAGCTAGTATAAGCAAATACATTTCACTTGAGGAGCCACAAATATATAATATGTTCAAAGTGTCAGTTTTAGCCATTGTTAAAACTTACATACAGCACATTCAGATCCATAAACCATCGATATCCACCCTGTGATTACATCAACTAATACAGCAAAACAATACAAATCACTCAAGGCCAAATGAATCATTGCAAAGGGATTTTTTTTTGTATGTGTGTGTTCTCAAAACATCTGGATTTGCTATGTCCTACACATGTATTAAATCACACCTTATCAGCTGCCATCAAAAATATTTAGAGCTCTCCTAAAACCTGGGAAAAGACATGCTAAAGCATTTTTATGCCTCAGTTATTTGTGTTTTCACAAGCAATACCTCCACAACAATGCGAAAAATAGCTTTAATATCCTGGGAAAACAACGCCTTAAGTAGAACCAAGCAGAGAACGGGAAAGAGGAAATCAAATCTAGGTTTAGATGAATGTATTTAGGCTAATTACAGTGCAGCAAAACATTTAACGATAACAACAACAGCAACAGCAACAACAACAACAGCAACAAAGATCTCAAATCACTTAACACACAGCTGTTAAAATGTAGACATCTATGATAAAAGCTTTTATAGACAGTTAAATCAACTATGTGATATCAGTGTGTATATCTATAAGGATGCTTTAAGAAGAGATTTTTCCAAGAGTCAATGTATAATGTTAATGAGGTTCCCTAGTACCACTCCTGTAGTACACCGTAAACACGCCACTGTTTTTCATTCCTGAAGACCTAATGACCACCAAGATACTCTCTATTGATATTACAATAAACCAATGGCAGTCTGGTAACCACTCAGGATCCCGCGTGCAGATACATGCTGTTTGTTCTGCATCTGAAAGTACAGGCTGAAATATGCGAGCTGTCACAACGCTCCGACACAAAGTTCTCTTTATGCCTCCCAGAGGCAGCGTTAAAGACTGTCTTCTATATAAGCACTGCCATTGTGCTGGCCATGATGGGCAGCAATCACTCCCTTTCTTTAACAAAACAAAAGAGAGAGAGAGAGAGAGAGAGAGAAAAAGAGAGAGAGAGAGAGAGAGAGAGAGAGAGAGAGAGAGAGAGAGAGAGAGAGAGAGAAAATCAATAAACCTTTCAGATGCTGCATCCATTTAGCAGGCTCATTCCAGCCCAACTTTCTCAAATAACAGAGACGAGAAGCATCAAGGGGAATAATGAACGCAATAAACCATGATATCATATTGCCTTCCAGTGTATTCTATCTGTCTTTTTCATCAATTTGGAGAGAACATTAACACGGGCCTCTCGACCAGGGCATGGTCTTATTAACCCACAGAAAACGTGAAAATTCCCTATTAGTTTAATGTCTCAGCACATCTGTAGATTACCTGTGTACAGCGAAACAACAGAATAATTCAGAGGTCACTTTTCTGCTGTTGAGAGAAGCACAGGCAAGAACACAATCTGATGCAATGATCTTGAGGCTGTCATTATCGATTACATTAGTGATTAAATTTACAGATGACTAACTGATTAGAGATTAGGCCATGTTCTAAGAACTGAAAATAAAATCAAACCATGTATTGCCTTTCAATAGGAGCATTAAAAACAAAAAACTGACTGTAAACATGTGACTAATGCACAATATCATTTGTTACTATACAATACATCATATAGATACAATACAGGTACATCCCTACATTTCAGCATATTTTAATATTAATATATAAACAAGAGAGCCTTAAAAATACTTAATTTAAAATATCTACAAACAATATGAAATACATAATATGGGCATTAATCTGGGTGTTACTGTAAAAAAGTGTGGTGGGGAGCATTAAATATGAATGACCACCAAATGTCCTTTTTACATTTTAATTCAGTAACTGTGTCTGATAGCCTTGGAATAGGAAAAGAGAAAGGCAATAAGCAATGATTACCGATTTCCTAGGGCAAAGAACCAGTCAACCACAAAACAACCTGCTCAGACGTGGCCAAGCCAGCTGTCCAGTTTAAAGGCCTAACATCATATTATGAGGAGATCCTGTCTATTAATTGGTCTGAGCTGACATTATAATACAGTTCTGGGGCATAGTTTAAACTGTAGTCATGTATTAGTCATGATCACGCACTTTCAAAATTACCACCTACAATAACACTCTTCAACAATTAATATAAACACAAAGAAAGTGGTGAGAAACTGGTGGTTTAAACAGCAGAATGTGTTCTTATATTCCACAGAGGCCATTTTTAGTATATCATTTCTTGATGACCTCAATAAAATCATAGTGGTCACAATGGTTAAAACCACAGAGATACTGCAATCTGAGCCAGGGACATGCTAAAGATCTTTGAGAAGATAACGGCAAGCTACTCTGAGTATTTCTTAAAAGGCAATTTACTTTCTATTCTTTAGCCATTTATATTTAATTATTCATTCCTTTTTAAAATGTTCTTTTTTGCCATTAGCCACACAAATAGATTTTTGATACTAAAACATCCCAAATTAGAGTTTCCATTTTAATTCTTTAAGGATTTTAGTCCTCATTGTCATTCTTTAGTCAACAGTCATTCTGAAACTGAAGAGATGTCTCCATACACTATAAAGAGAAGAATCCGAAAAACAAAAGCTTGGGGAAAAAAGCTCTTTTCTCTATATTTACATATACATCTGATTTATGAAGAAAATGTGTTTTACATGGCACTGTTTTACACTTTGTAATATTTTCAGTGAAAATAAACAGCTTTATTCTGACTGTAAGAGCCATTTTCAAAAAAGCTGTGTTTTTCCTGTCCTGCATTCTTGAAAAATTTCATTAGTTACTTTAAAAAATGTTTACATGTGTGTAAGTGGCCAAAATGCTAAAAAATAAGTTTTCTAAAATATCCAGATTTGTGTGGGCAGGGCCTAAGTAGCGATTTAACAAAGTTGTTAAACTTTTCAAATGCTTCGTTGATCAAATATTTGATCAGAATAAGACACAAAATGTTAAGGGTTTTCATGATGGTATTATCTTCAAAATATGACTGGAAGTTGTCAAAGTTATTACCTGACTGCTTCTCAATCTGCTGCTTACACAACTTTTCTGTTCTCATTCAGTGCCTCAAATCATCAATCCAGAGCTGGATTGGATTGTAAGTGTCTTCATTCCAATCTAATAAAATGTTCCTATTTTGTATTAGGGACAGTGTGTGTCCTTTTTTGCACGTGGAGTTCTGTAAAGTTACCATTTCAGAGATACAATGCTTTTCTCACCATGGTTGTCCTCAGACTGGTTGAATCCACAGAGATGGCAGATGGAGCGAACCCAGCGGTTCATCTCTTCTTCTGTCTCTGCCACAAGATAGAAGGTTCTTTCAGCTGTTTTGATATCAAACACAAAGCTGTCCTGGAACTCTTTACGTTTGAAAGTAAGGCCAGCGTCCACCTGCTCGCAGCAGTGCAGATCTATAATGCGAATGGGCTTTTTGGCATGGTCACTCTTGTAGTACTCCAGGACATCTGGGTCTCCACTCATGCGTCCACTGCGGAGGATAAACCAGCGCTTCTTCCACGCCTGAGGAGCATAAAAACAACAAATAAGAAGAGAACAACAATGTTAACAGTAAATACACCATGTTTATAAGAGCCATTTCCAAACATTACTGTTTTTAAAAAGAGATATTCACAACAAGTAGCAGTGAGACATGCTTTCAGAAATTAACAAATTAATCTAGCATAGATCATCTAAAATGTGGCTGAATTATTCATGAAAGTATAAAGACTGGTTTGACACAAATGCATGGCAATTCTAAATTTCTACAAATGGAATGCTCTTTCTCAATTCTGCTGATGTGCTTATTAAATATAAACAACATGAAATTACAACTACATTTAAGAATTTGGAAATATATCTGTCATGGTTTATTGTTACATTTGTTTAAAAAATATAAAAATAAATACACAAATTCCAACTATTAAAAAACAAACAAAAAAACCCCAACAAAAACAATATAATAACCATAAAAAAAAAAAAAACGAAATGCCCCAATTAAGAAAAAGAAAATGTGTGTCTTTTAAACAGTGAAAAAAGTAACACATGGAGAGCACAGATTCCACATATTGAAGTTGATAAAGAATTTAAAAAAATTACTGAGACATTTAAACAAATAAAGTAAGTTATTAACATGTACAGATAAAGAATACAATAATACAAAACAATGTCACAACAGACGTAATACAGAGTGTTTGAGGACATCATTTAATTTCTTTTATTATTAATTCTGTGGGTACCACTACATTCAATATGTAATAAAATATAAATGTAAATGATGAATTGATAATCATTTTAAATCACCTTAATAACATAAAAAATAAACACCGCTAAACAAATATTTTTACACAGAGCAGTTTGAGAAAAATGGTGACTACGTGAGGCAGACTGGAGCTGCTTTTTAGCAAAGTGACATTGCTCAAGAAAAAAAAAAATAAACAAAGTCTTCAGTTAGTGTGTAGATCACACTGATGGAAATGTAGATTAAGTTCTAAGGAAATGTGTATGTGTGTACGTTTGTGTGTGTCTTAAAGAGTGCATGTGGCTTATCTGAGACAGGTGTTACTCCCCCATATTGTTTCCTGTTCAGATATAGTTGTGGAGGAGGTAAACACACACTACAAATAGACTTACACAGAGACAGACACACACGAAGAGACATGCCGCCATGGCAACAGCGTCCCTGGTAAACACACCTGCGAAGTTATAGTCTGACTGGGAGCCAATGAGATTACGCTTGTAGTGATCATAAGCTCAGTAACACAGACATGCACGTTTGATGTAGTAATGGATTATATCTGGGGGGAGGGGGTTAAGTAGATCTAGTGTAAATAAACAAACGCATCAGCCACATTTGACAAATCCACAGCTTACTTTGATAGAGAAAAGACATCCGTAAATATCATTATCAGCATGGCACACCCCACCCATTACAAGACAAAGGAGATGAAGGACCAGAAGCTTTACTCATGCTCCGCTCACTAATGTGTTCCTTTGTAGCAGCTGTAGCTAACTGTAGCATATTTTACAGAATGTTATCATCTCTTGTAACCCATATATTTTAATGAATATTAGTCAAATAGAAAGATTTATGTTTAAGCTTAAATCTGGATATTTAATCTGGAGATTTCAGGCTAAAATGCTATGCTACCAAAATACACAATAAATAAATAAATACAAATAAAATATAATGGCATCCAGGCTATGCTAACAGTACAGTAACAGAAGTAGGAATGCATAGGTAACATAGGGTGACCAGACGTCCTCTTTTACCCGGACATGTCCTCTTTTTTAGACTTAAAAAAATGTCTGGGCGGAATTTCACAAACGTCTGGGATTTTGTTTTTCTAGAGCTTACAAAGAACTTCGAAAAGCGTTTCGTTCACAAACTAGTCCCGCCCTCCCCTGTTCCGATTGGTTCGCTTGAGTGAGAAGGGGGCGTGGTGAAGTAGCCTAAAATCTTCTGATTGGACAGTCTGACTGTAGAGCTACCGTTATTGCTCGATAACCTTCTCTGTAAACATTTAATTGGTCAGTCTGCACGTCAGTAGTCCTTGTTTACGTCAGGTAAAGCTCATGTACCTACCCTCAATGTAAATGTAAGTTCTCGGATTAATTAAAAAAGAAAATCCCATGTTTTCCCATGTGTAGCAAATAAAGGTGTAAAGCTCATCCAACCACCCCCCCCAACCCCCCTGAAACTTTTCCTCCTTTTTCACCATCTCAGATCTGATCACCCTAGGGTTACAGAATATTCTTAGCAAGGATTGAGAATTAAACATTTCAGTCTAAACTTTGTTGTCATTATTATTTTTTCAGAGAATTCTGAAGCATATGTTAAAGCAAACACAACAATAATATATGATATATGATATGAAGCTTTATCTAAAGATATCAAGCTTTATTTATGATATCACATATTATTGCTGTGTTGCTGATAATTAGCTTAGGTTAATTATACCGCAACTCTGTAAAAATGTCTATGGTACGACCCTCTTTAATTGGTCAATCTTTTCAAAAAACAGAAATGTAAAAATCATCCCAATTGTCTTAAATGTTACAGTGTTTATATAACTTTGTCCACTGTGGTAGGGCTGGATAATATATATACCATGATATAAAATGTTTCAATAACAAATGAGTAGTGTCGCAGTCACACAGTTCCAGGGACCTGGAGGTTGTGGGTTCGATTCCCGCTCCGGGTGACTGTCTGTGAGGAGTTGGTGTGTTCTCCCCGTGTCCGCGTGGGTTTCCTCCGGGTGCGCCGGTTTCCTCCGACAGTCCAAAAACACACGTTGGTAGGTGGATTAGTGACTCAAAAAGTGTCCGTAGGTGTGAGTGAATGTGTGTGTGTGTTGCCCTGTGAAGGACTGGCGCCCCCTCCAGGGCGTATTCCTGCCTTGCGCCCAATGATTCCAGGTAGGCTCTGGACCCACCGCGACCCTGAATTGGATAAGCGGTTACAGAGAATGAATGAATAAATGAATGTCACTGACTGCGGCATTTGTTACAGGGCGCTGCCATCAGTTCATTGCACTAAATTTTAAATTTAGTTTAAAAATATTAATATTGACAAAGCCAAGAGGTTTTTTGTTTGATGGTGATGATGTCATGGTGCTTTCAGGTCTTGGCAGTTTTTTTCTGTGGCTATGTTATTGTTAATATCGATATCGGAAATTTTATCGTATTGACTGAAATAAATTGTCATAAAAATTTTGCCCATATCGTCCAGCTCTAGGCTGCGGTGTTTGTAGACTTTTTGTCAATTGTTTTTTTTTCTAAATCCTGAAGCTGTATTTTTCAAAAGGCTTAAATAGCATTAAATACATCAACAAATGTCAACCTTCAGTGAGGGCAGTGATCTGAAATACATATTACCCTTCAGATGACTTGTATTCTACACAGTGACCTTTGGGCTAGAATTTCTCATTAAGTTGCCAGGGATTTTGTCAGCATTTAGTAAATCTTTTACATCCTCACCACTGTTGTTCCCACATTTGTGCGAAGGGCACTGATAAATCCTTATAAACTTAATAAAGCTTCTCTGACTTTGTCGGCAGCAGAAAAGGCTGAATACTCTTGAGCTTTCGTAAAGACTTAAATATTTGAATGTTTGAGATGCTTGGTGAGAGGAGTAGTGTCTGAGACAGAGTGAGGGAGGAATGTTTTCTGTAGTGGAGAGAGGGAGGGAGTGATAGACTAGATGATGGAGAGAAGCTTCCTGGCCTTCTGCCAGCAATCCACTTCCGACCTCCCTCTCTCCCTCACACACACACACACACACACACTCCTGACACAGGATCCTGTAGGCCTCAGCCTCTGTCAACACACACACACACACACACACACACACACACACACACAGCCACCTCCGCCACCAAAACAGGGAACCAAGGACACTCTTTCCACTAAGCCCCTTCACAAACACACACACACACACACACACACACTCTTCCCCTTCCTCCATTCAGTCCTCCACACTGTCCGGCCGGCAGGAAGCGGAAAAGCGGATCCTGCTGCACATCCTGTGTTTTCTCAAGCCTGCTGTTGATCTCCCCTTCATTCGCTGTTCTCACACCATTCTCTTGCCCACGCTGTCACAATAAGTCCATTATCAAACCAGTCAAGCAGCAAAGATGGGTGTCCAGTTTCACTGATCCAAACAAAAAATGACTACAATGATATACCATTTGTTTTTCATTATAATTATATCAGCTTTTGCAATACTCAGGTTCACGTTTCTCAGGCTGCAATATGGAATATTTAGCATGTGCTGTGAGCATCCTGTCACAGGTGTTTCTAAGGGAGTGTGGATGAAGCAAGGGATTAAACCAATGTAGCAAATTAAAGGGTTTTGGTAACCCTTTTACATCTGTTTTTCAATTATTATAAATAATAATAACAATATGAATACACAGTTGTATATTTATATTGTACGTTACACAAATTAGGGAGGTTATTTAAGTATTGGGATTAGACGTAAATATGTAAATAAAGAAACGCAGAAAACACACTTACTGAGATACAGCATGGATTTGTGTAAACAAGCTCCAAGTTACTATTTGGTGATATAACACCTCAAATTTTTGTTATTTTATTTTTTTCTCCCCTAAGCTCAAGTTCTATTTCCTGTTGACTGCTAGGCAGCATGACAGCTAATTTGCCAACTGGCCACTTTAGTTTTTACTGAGACAGCTCTAACTAGAAACCCTCAGTGGTTCACATAATGCATTTATAAATATTGCAAGGCCTATGTCAATCACAAATTGCACCAATGTAATCACAGTATGGCATTTATTTATGTGCAGACACACAACCAATAAACATTTAAACTTAGCTAAAATGGAAACAACAATGGGGTTTATCAACATGACATCACTGTTATTTCCCTGTATATTTTAGCAGATGCAGCTTTGAAAAGATTCTGATATCGAGTGTCCCACATTTCCATCCTGACAACAAATGATTAATTGTGTTTATCAAACTGATCAATAACATACAGTCGGACATAATTTAAGATAATCTGCAAAAACTGTGCACTGGAAATTCATTATCATCTGTCACAGGCCTCATCAAAACCTGCGGAATGGAGCTCAAACTGCGTAAGTGTAGTCTCTGTTTTTCAATCACCCCAGTTCCATTTAAAAACAAAGCATCGATTAAAAGACAGCTGCCTCCTAAATAGTAATATAAGACTGTTTTGTGGATCCAGTGTTTCCTTCAGTGCCAGCTGCCAAAAGAGGCAGACCAAAAAGACTGAAACTAAGTAATAGCATCTATGTGTTCCTGCAGCAGCCTGCCAGGATGTTTTTCATTTCATTTTCTGCCCAACTGATAAATGACGGCTACCGGAGGCTGCGCACGCTGCTGATGGACCGAAGACGGGGAGTGAAGCAACAGTTTATCACGGCTGACAAAACCACACCACTGTTCCCTTTAGCTCTGCAGCAGCACTGACAGCAAAATACCTCTCTGTAATTAAACAGCAGCTGAAGTTTAAACCCTTGAAGGGTTGGGATGGGCTTCATTGTGCCTCCTAATAAGTAGATTGCATTCTTAATAAACCACACAAATACAAAATCCATAATTCCTCTCACATGTTCATGTTTAGCACTTTGCATATTGAAAGAATTGAACTATAGCAGTGGATTACAGCTCTAATGCTATGAATATCACATTCCCAAACCCAGATTAAGCCTATGCTTAGACAAACTGGGGTTTAATATTCAACATTTAAATTCAGCAAAGTCATTGTTCCAAATCATGGTTCTGCCTCTGCATAGTTTAGTGTTTACCTGCTGTAACACACACATTTCAACTCAGGGAGGGCTTCTTAACATGTTGACACATCTATTCAGGTGTGTAAGAGCCAAAAGAACAAAAAACACAGGTAATGTATCACTGATTGTGGACTTCATGCACTCAAGAGATGTTATTCTAATAGTGAATTCCAGAGTAAGTAGGTTGGATACAGAGTCTGTGTTGTCTAAATTCATCTGTAGTGGATACTTGTTTGTGTTTTCTGATCTTGTGGCTCCACCTCGGAAAGCATCTCTGGCTAATGTCCACTCTCAGTGTAAAACCCCACACTGCTAGAATGTGCTAGGACGTGATAGGACGTTCTCTCACCACGCCTCCCCCCTCCACACAAACACACACACAGCCTTCGCCGACAGACATGCAACTGGCACTGCTTTGATCTAGATCCTCACTATAAAACAAGGAAATGAAACACACACACACACACACACACACAGAAAAGAGAGAGAGAGAGAGAGAGAGGAAAGGGGCAATCACTTTACTGTCCCCATCTCTCACTGAAATAGTATATGGCAGTCTCACCGCTGGAACATGACTTAATGAGACTTGGAGCAATGCCCGGTCCACTGGAGGGAGGTCACCATGACCCACAGTGCCTCATTCCTGCTGCACTAACCACTACCATCACCACCTGGCTAACATCACAGAAGCCTGGGATGCTTTAGATTAAACTTGGAAAGAAAGCACAAATGTTTTACCTTAACGTGAAGCATTCCTTAAAGCAGGAGCCATAAACAGCGGAACAGGGGAGAACTTTATCTGAAGTGTTTTTGAAATTTTAATGCATTATTGCTCCCGGACATCCAAAATACTCACCATAACATAATTAATGCTCTCAAAGTACACAGCCTTGCACTATAGCATTTCTGGAACTCATGATTTTGTGTTAATATAGTGGTTTGATGGCTGTGGCACTTAAAAACCCAGACAAATATACACATATGCAACTACAATTAACATGTCATAGCGTTTCAATAAAGGTGGCATAGGTCAATTCATTGCTACATTAACATTCCATTAGAAATAAGAACACTTAAAGGAAATAGCTTTTGTTTATAAACTGGAATAAGTTTTGATAAGCATGTGCTAGTTGAATGTCAGTCAGGAGCTGTGATGAGCTTGACTAACCAATCAAAGGTATCTCCACACACAGCACCGTGTTTGGCTTTGTCCACACTCTGCTTCTAAGGCCTCGTGAGACCCAGGCCTGGATCAACAAAGCAGACAACAAACAAGCTAATCCTCCATCTCACCCCAGATCCATCTATCAAAGTCAGACACAGGAGTGAAGGTCTGAAACGGAGCTTTGACTGCCCCCGCATGTCCTTGGGCTTAGCTAGCCGCTCATGGGAGTTACTGGGCACTGGGGGCAAGAAACCTGATGAGAGTACATTCAGTGTTTGTCAAGGTAGCAATGCTCAGAGGGACAAAGCATTCCAAAAAGCTCCAGAGCGTTCCAAACAGAAAGACCATCCCATTTAAGGTCCGGTTGGTGTTATTTTTCCCTCTGAGGTAAGCTGCTGGCAGTGAGCGAAGAATTTTTCTTTTCTTTTTCATCTCCAGAGTCCGAAATGATATAACTCAGCTGTAGCTAGCCTTGAGCTTCCAAGCTAAAGGCTAACAGAAAGCATTTAGAAGCTACACAGATGAGATTCTTATAATGAATTCACTGTGATCTGCAGTAGGTTATAGCATGTTTTAGCAGGTAAAACGTAAGTGACAAAATCAAATTAGGTTCCATTACACCAACGATATCTCTATTAGAAACAAAAATGATTCAGCCTCAGGACATGCACAAAAGTGTCTCAGGTCACCTCACTAGCTTCTACAACTTCCTGGGGATGTCTGATAACACCAGCATTTTGAAATATATCTTTCCTTAAAACTCATCTATCATAGAGCCCTATGGAAAACCTACTCCGCCACTGAAGACATCCATAATCCTTAAACAGACATAATATTCAGGACGACTTGTGCAAACCTCTGTGAAATTGAATTACATGAATTCTAGCCTTCGTCTCTGATAAAGCACTCCTCCTCAGAGCAATGTGTGAAGAATGGATGAACTGTCGGCTGATGGCAAACCTGAAACTAATGAGCTTAGAAGAGGTAAGATCATGCATTCTCATCACTGGTTAGGAGCACGTATTCACAAATCCCTACTCCTTATCCCTGCTTTGCTCATTCTCCTAAAAAATTACTTCATCTCAGACTGTTAACACCAGGCTAACACCAGTTAGGAGTGACCAGGTAGAGTAACGTGACTTCATTTACACAGTGTTAAATGATCTCCTTTACTTCATAATGTCATCATTATCATTGCAACATATATTTCTAAACACAGTACAACGAGTCAAACCACACTGACACATGATCCATAACAATGAATGCTAGCAACATCTATTTCAGACAAGGAAACCGTGTGAAGACAAAGGAGACTAAAATTGGTTTGAAGGAATAGACTGTTGTTGTTCGTTCTCTGGTCAAAGCCTTTGACTCTATTATGTTAATAAGTCAACACAAGTTCTATTCTTAGAAAGCACAAACAATTATAGAAGAGCAGCAAACAAAAGGATGGACTCCTCTGGGGCATCTACAGAAGAGGAAGGAATACACAGCCTACTCTTCTGCAAATTTAGGCCACGATCGCAAGCAGAAATCTCGGTACAATAAACTTTGCATTTTAAAAATAAATATCTTAAATATTTTTCACACATTTACTTTATAATATATGCAAACAAGATTAAAGGGGAAATATGGAAATAACCCACCCAAGACGAAATGTTTTTTTTTACTGCCTCAGTAAACATAAGGTGAAATAAGATTTTTCTGCTTTTTATGTAGAGACAAGTTTAAACAGAGTAAAAGAAAAACAGTGGGCATGTAGAAATAAATAAATACAGCCAAAATTAGTAAAGAGAAGAAGGAGAACAAAGCAAAAATGGCTAAAAGAGGATGGTGCTGTGTTGTTTGATCCTTGTGATATTTTGACCAAATCATTAAGAAGGAACTGCATTAGCTTATGAAAAAGCTGTATCATATGTCCCTTTTAATGCTTTTAAGGAAGGAATATTCAACCTGCAGATGAATTCTGTTTTGAGCATCTACATTTCACTTCAAATGTATGAGAACACTTGGGGAAAAGGGAAAGAAGGTCACAGTGACTTCAGTGGCTACATATAGTGAGCATGCTGAAGAAGGCTGTGTGCTGAAATGGGTTGAGGTTTTCCTGTAAAACCAGTCATTTTATTTAATTATAATTTAATTTTATTATTTAAGATTTTAATTTTATTTATCTAATTATTTTTGTTTTATTATTTTACAACCAGTTCCTGCCATGAACTAAGTTGCATCGCAGGAACTGGTCCCTGGCCATTGGTAGATGTTGAGAAAAACTTGCTGTAGCTAAAGCAAAATTAAAACTAAAATTAGAAGAGGGGGAAAAACTTCACCCATTACCTTCATTTGGTAGAAAATGTGTCAGTGGCATTTTTAGCTTCCAACAATAATGAAGAACATTGCTGGTGTGGGCTGTAAACAGCAGGGAGATGGGTATCAGTCAGCATGTTTTTGCATGCACACTGAGTAAACATTTTAACCAAACAGCATCTTAAAGGGCACAGCCTTCACAGAGTGTGTGTGTGTGTGTCTGAACACTGTAACCACTCTTAAGGGGCGGAACTTCAAGGTCGAACTCCTCCCCAGCCCCCTCACGCTACCTGCTTTGTACAAACACACATGCACGCACATACAGCTGAGCAAACACAATTGCAAGCAGAGGTAAAGCAGGGTATTCATACCCCTCCTATTTATCTACCTGCTCTGTCTTTAAACATAGCCTGTTGTATGTAGATTAGTCCTCACAACAGTGTCTGTCTGAGGTGTTTTCGGGCGTGAGTTTCAGAATACCACGAGAACACAGTGTTGACTAAATGATCTAAGAACAAACTTTAGGCTAAGCAGCTGCTTTCCTATGGCTCAAAGCTACGGGTTATAATCGGTATCAAATGTCGATGTCTCGCTCTCTTTAACAGTGCCTCGAGGCCATAACGACTCTTTCAGGCCTAGCTGATGTGCACCATCAGATAAAAAGCCAAAAGTAACCAAAGTGACAAATATGAAAGATTTTAAATCAGTTGCTGAATTCACATTGTTCAAATATTGGCGCACAACTGTGCACAACATGACTGATTTATACAGTGGATTTCAAGTACTTTAAATATCTGCTTCAAATTGATCTCAACCTACTTCAGAACTGAAACTGCCTGTTCTATAATTACCTGTACAAACTCATGAGGAGATTATAAACACATGGATGTGGTTAAAAAGTGTCAGAAATGTGTCTGCTACAGGAAGAAAAAAAAGTGTTTATAGAAGATACAGTTCATTCTGAGTTGGGTCTGTTTTATTCTGGACACGGTGAGGAATCGGGTCAAAACGTACCTCCTCAAAGGGTCACAGTCTGCTTATTCAGTGTGCCAAAATGAGCCCTGCCCATGTGACCGTTAAAGCTAGGGCTGGTCAATACTTTAATATCAATATATATCACAATATAAATGTTTCAATACAATGATGATTTTTAAACACATTTTCAATATTTCAATAAACATTAATTACAACATCTGTCACTGACTGTCGTTAGTTCAGTGCACTCAATTTACAATTTAGTTTAAAAATATTAATATTGACAAAGCCAGTAGGTTTATGTTTGATGGTGATGTTTCTTGTTTGTTCTTGAAAGTTTTTTTCAGTGAATTTTACACTGTTGATATCAATATCGTAATTATATCGTATCAGCCAAAATTGAGAAATCTATTGTGATATAAATTTTGGCCATATCATCCAGCCCTTGTTAAAGCTTGTAGAATCTTATATTGTTTCTACTTTACTTAGTATTTGAATGTTTTTCACCTACTCCTGATCTTTTCTACTTCTGCTTTATATTGTGTTTTGGAAAGAAGTTTAACTTTCACCAACTGTATTTTAACTGAAGTACTGGCTTAGCTGGTTACCATGAAAACCATGTGATTCAAGATGTAGGCATTTAGCACTGTCCAGTCACGCTTTATTCTAATATTCAAAGTGTCATGTTGGAACATGCCAACTGACTCACAGGATTAATTGAAACAACTAATGATTTGGGCTGTGTGTCTTGTTTGATTGTATAATTATCCCAGTTAATGATAGTAAATGAAGCACTCATGCATTGACCTATTGTACTCTATCCACCAACCTCACTTACTATCATAATAACAGCGTACTGTACACACACACACACACACACACAAGTCAAATTACCTGCCAATTTGATGTATTCTGTGAATCAGTTGGCATGTTCCAACAAGTAGGATGGCCTGCTATTGTAAAATTGGCTAGAAATGCCATTCCTCATCTTAACTTAACATTAAAACATAATGCAGAACACAGCTACTGGGACTGTGTGTTTATTCATTCATTTTTAATTATTAGTACAGAATCTGAGAAGGCTGGCACTGTGGCTGTCACTCTGCTCCAGGGTCTTGGGATTGTTGGTTCAATCCCTGCCTCAGGTACAGTTCAGGGTGTTCTCCCTGTGTCTGTGTAGGTTTCCTCCCACAAACAAACAAACTTATAAACAAAGAAATAAAATAAAATAAAAAATATTAGTAGATGGACTGGTTATTTAAAAGGTGTGAACATGTGATCTTCTGCAATAGACTGGTGTGCTGTCCAGGGTGTTACTGACCTGAACCCAGTGATTTCTAGTATGCTCCAGATTTCATGTGATTATTACATGTGATTATACACAAACGGTGTCAGCCCACTCCAGTTTAGCCCTTTTTTGTTTTGTATTTAATAACATCATGTAATGTGAACAAAATATATATCATCTGAGATTTTGCAAATTTAAAAAACGTTTGACTTGTGAAAAAAATGTCCATATTTTCATTGCAAGACTTCTGGGTCTGTATATACACAATCTGTGGTTATGTAGATTTTGTCACAGGGTTAAAATGAGAACCCGTGTTGAGAGAGAGAGAGAGAGAGAGAGAGAGAGAGAGAGAGAGAACACAGTTTTAAATTGAAACTAATATCTATACTGTTATCTGTTATGAACCATGTAAAGCCATGAATTAGCATTTGATTTTCTAGGTAATATACAAAGTGGCTAGACCATCAGCTGACTCACAGAATACTTGGAATAAACAAAGTAATTTGTTTCTTGTTTCATTTCATCATTTTCCTGATGGTAAATGAACACTTCTGCAGAACCTGTTGTGTTGCCATAAATAACACAGTTTACTCCCAGGACAATGAAACGAGATACATAATGCTTAAGAGAATTTCCAGTTTCTACAGTTAAGTAGTTCCACCAGTATTTCAGTTAGTCATTACTGCTAACATTACATTATTTTTAATAATATTAGCATATTTGGTCAAAGTATTCCTTCTCTGAGACGGTTTAAATTCCCAGCCGTTGTTACGTTATCTACCAAACTATGAAAGATTAGAAACAGATGTAGATTATCTGGTGGTTTGACTATTTTTGGGGTTCCTGTTCTCAAGAAAGTGAGAAGCAAAACAAAAACAAACCAAGCAACAAAACACAACTCTGCAGTTCTTGAGACATCCTTTAACAAGAGTGAGTGTATAGTTAGTTGTTAATATAAACATGTAATGCCTGATACACAGACTGACAACGTAGTGAGAAGTCGTAGACATTTTGGTAAAATCAAATTTTGGTGATAGTTTTAAATCTGACCGTAATGACCGTCAGCCAGTGACAGATGCTGTAAACAATGTGTATTTAAATATTGAAAATGTGTTTAGCATTGTCATTGAAACATTTTATATAGGTGATATATATTGATAATGAATTATTGTCCAGCCCTATACTGAATGCTATATAAATTCTAAAAACATTGAGGAGACTATTTTAGGGACGTATTTGTTGAAATAAATCATGTTGCATAGCAATATTGTTGCCATTTTTCTAGATTTGAATATAGAAGTTTATGTTACATGAGACACATTAACATATATAACACAGAGCTCTACCTCTGGATATTGTGATTATGAGCTCTCACTCTCACTTTCGCTCTCACTCACACACACAAACACACAGCTGTGCAGACCTGATCCAGACAGTGTCTGATGTGCTGGTTCCTGCATGTGCAGGAGGTGTCATCTTTCTCTGTTTACATAGGTGACATGCGTTTATGTCATCGAGAAGTTAAAATAAACTCAGCGTCATCTCCAAGTGAGCGTGTATGTCCTAAAGAGGGCAAGGTGTTTACAGATAGCCCAGACAGACAATGGTGTGTATATGTTCACTTGCATTTGTGTATGTCTGACCTGATGGCCCTTAGAGACATGCCTTACGAACCCCCCACACACACACACATTCTTCTCAATGAATTAACACTACTGGTAATATTATCGTTCAGGCAAACAGTGGGCCAACAAATTGGCTTCATCCCTTCCTTTTACAGCTCTCGTGTGTAATCCTCCTGCTGCCTTGAAAAGATCCAGAGCCGCTCTGCTTGGTAATGGCAGCGTTCCATCCCACGTAGCCCAGGAAATAAACAGGAGAAGAGATTAAACAGAGCGGTGGAGGGAGCAGAGATGGAGAGTTTTCCTCAAAGCGGATGCATTAGAGTCCCACTGCAGCTCCCATTAAACCCCTCTGCTTCCCCAATAGTCAAAACAGAGCTTTGGGAAGAGCAGCAGCTGTGTGCTGTGTGACGTGAGTATATAAAGTGCTAACTGCACCCTGACACACACACACACACACACTCACACCCACAAACATTAGCTTTACATGGCAAGGCCATCACAGGCTTTTACAAAGTAGAAGTGTGGTGCTTTGGTGCATGGCATGAAGCACATGGAGAATGTGGAATATGAGGCAAGTGCAGAGAATTCCTTCAGAAACAGGCCTTTTATTTATTTATTTATTTATTTATTTATCACTACACTGTTGACCAGCTAACAGGCTCTTGTGTTTCAGCACAACACAGCAGATGATTTTCCAGTGAACTGAGGCTTAGAACACACATATTTAGAGGATAAAGCCACATACCTGTGAGCACAAAGTTGAGTGAAGTGTCTTCTGAGTATTTCGTCTGTTTTCAGCTTCCTTCCTCTCTCTTTTAACCCAAACTTAGCACTAAACTCACAGCTGTGGTGGGCTACTGGGCTTGTGTTTGTTTCTTCAGGTTTGGTGAAGAGATGAAAATGTTAGAATAACTGCACTGACATTTTAAGCTATTCGAACAGTAAGATATATATTCTGCAATAATAATAATAATAATAATTTCATTGGTCTGAACATTTGGGGGAAAATGACACTGCTAATTTTTCTGGCTAATATTGTGGTTGCAGTTTAAGTGTAAATATTATTTACAGAACTTATGCTCCAGGCCTTTATTAGATGCAAAACACCTCACAGAACTGGCTTGTAACTGGACTCAGTACTTCACTCACATGCATACTCACTCGTGTATTTTATCTGCTTTTAATAATATAGACCGAAATATAAATGCAGCTGTTACAAACTCCAGTTGTCTTTGCAATATAAACAGACTCTCCCCTTCTCTTTCTCAAATGAACATGTTCTGAGATCTCTTACACACAACCAGCTGCACATGATGAGCACCCCATGCGCTTTTACAAGCATGCCAGCCGTACATAGGAGTCTTGTGATTTCGTGCAGTGTATGAAGCATGAAGAGTATGTGGTAACTTCATACTGCAACACACCGCTCTGAATACCTTTGGAAAAAGGCCTTTTTTTTGTCAGAGTGCAGGGGCCCAACAAGAGCAAAGTAAAGACCAAAAAAGGGTGAGTGAACTTTGTGAGATGGAGTCAGAAAAGTGAGTGAAAAAAGTTGAATTAAGAGTGCACCAGATTCGAATCGAGCTCTTTTGGCTTGATGAACAGTTTGGAATGATGCAGCCAAATTCTAAGAGTTCAGTCCAATCAGACCTATTTTGTAGGCAGCCACTTCCCATAAAGGGAAAAGGAGCATAGCTGTGAATGGGCTCTCGTGTTCATTCATAAAAGCTGCTCGGGCTAGAGCAATGAGTGACAGCACGGCATTCTGGTTAATCACGACTCTTTGTACCACTTCCTATGCAGCCCTGCCATCTGTGCTGCGTTTTTGTTCTAAAACTGTACCAAAATCAGTGGGACACTGGGAGTGAAAGTCAGCGATTCTGACTTTGTACATGCTAGTGATTTGATGGATGGGAGACGGGACGGAACAGCGGTGTTTCTTCCTCTCTCACACACACCTACACACATACAGTAGGGTTTATGTGCTGAGATCATAAAGGAATTAATGAAAGCTTAAATAAAACACTTGTGATTAAAGCAGCTGTTCTGAAACAATTGGAAAAGCATGTTCCATAACATTAGGTCTTATTAATTTTATGTGTCTTTGCCTTGCGTATTAAACTTTTGGCATTACAACTTTCTGACCTTGAGCTTACTGAGGTTCCAGTTCTATTTATTTATTTTACATTTATTATCAGAAATCAATAGCCTAAGCCTTTTAAACAGATTTGTATAGGCCTCTGTAAATCTTCAATTCTTTTTAGTTCTATTCTGTGGAATCGCTGTTATACAGCTCCAGAGTACAATGTCCATGGGCTTTACACCCTTCTAGCCCATGCTTGGCATTGTACATGATGACCAAAATCTCTTCGGCATCTGCTGCATCATTTCCAGCTTGAATTTAATGGCTTTAAACTTCCCATGGTTTTCAAAGCCACAGAGTCTTACATGAGCTTGTCACAGACTGTGTGTTATGAGATTTAACAGCCTTAACAGACCCTCACAAGGAGGAAAAGCAACAGCAGTGTTACGACACGTCACTTGATGTGACAATATGGGTGTACTAGCCATGTAAGAGCATTTTACGTGCCTGATGACTTACATGTGCTGAGCTGTTCAATTACCCAGAAAATCTCTTCACAACAATCTGAACCACAAAGCCAGGTTTTTTCCTCAGGCTTCCTCCATCTGCTGCCTATGTTCACTCTGTCCTTCACACATGGAGAGTATTTCCAAACACAAGTTCAGTGGGGTCTCTGAATGATGACAAACGTGTTAGCGAGTTCTGAATGTCTGCTTTAGAAGACTTCAACAAAGATCTGTATTTTTTTAAATGTGAAGAAGCTATTGGAACTGGGATTGTTTTAAAGTTTATTTAACAGACCAGTCTTCTTGCATTTCCAATACAATTTGAGTTGTATCCATAAAATATCACATAATTTTGGATTTAGGTGTTGGTTCCTATCAGTGAACACTTTCTATGGCTTTGACAGTTGCAGGTTTTGCAGATTTCTAAACAGTATTTCAAAAGTGACATGACGTTATATCCCAATTTCCCCATGACAACATTGGCTGTGTAACATTTTAAGTTTCATTGGTGGATTTTTAGAGCTGTCTTATATGTTATTATCTGATATAAATTCTATGTATTCTTGCTGTCCAGTTAAAAACATGTATGTCCATTTATGTTCATTTTTACTTAATTAATTTCATCATTTGAACAGCGGTTACAGGCAATGAATGAATGAATTAATGTTTTTCATTGGACAGCGACAAGATATATAAATAAAAAGAGATCTATATAAATTGCACACTATCCCCGCCCCCCCACACTCTGCTAAATAAGATGCTATAACGCACCATATTGCTCTAAAGGCAGTGAACATGTGCATATCCATAACAGCAGGCAGCCATCCCCAGAGCCAGAGGCTCTTATATTTGTATTACACACACAGACAGACACACGATATCTGATATATATATATATATCATCGCTGTCTGATTAAAAACATTCATTCATTCATCCATTGCCTATGCAGTTATAGTTTAGGTGCCTTGCTCTAGGGCACTCCAGCCATGGATGCTGAGGCAGGACACAGTGCTGTTCTCTCACTGCTTCTCTAACCATTAGGCCATAAGTGAAATAAGATTTCAACATCATGACTGAGCATTTCTGCTTTGAAACTGCCGCGTTGCAAAGACAGTTCCAAACACAGGTGAATTCCAACACTTCGGGTTTCTTAACTCAACTGATCATGTGTACATTTGGGGGGCCATAGAGGGGCTTTCAACCTTTAGATGAGCAGTAGAGGGGTAGGTGGAGATAGAGGTGGGAACTAACTGCATATAAACACAAAAGGTGTAGAGTTACTTTCAGGGAATTCGGGGAATTTCTTAGAAACAGGGATGTTTTTGTGTGTTTAACTGATTGAAGGGGTGGATGAAATGGTCAAAATTGGTACCACGATATATTTCTAAATTTCAATTGATATCAATATAAACAACATAAAAGCCACAGAAAAACTGGAAACATGGCATCGCTGTCCAACATAAACCTCTTGGCTTTGTCAAGACAGAATCACCCATTTTTAATATCCTGGATTACCTCAGAAACAAGTCATTGGAGTCAAGTAACAGTAAGTTGTATATAATCCTTTTCAGCCAAGTGAGAATGAAAAAACACCATATATATATATATATATATATATGTCCTTAAACCGTCCTTAAAGATACACTATTTGAGTGATGACACCTTCAAGCTCCACTTTTGCTGATCATCCCAGAGCCCAGACCTCAACCTTAATGGAACATGATATCCTGCAAAGTACAGAAGTTGTAATAAAGACATATGGTGGTCACATTTAGCCATTTTAACAGAAGAACGAAGCAATCAAATGTGGCCTTAGTCAGTTTTGTAAGGCACTGTACATGTTTAGTCCAAACCGCATTAGAAAGGACACGTTTGCATGTTTCTCTCTTCCAGCTCTAATCTGTCTTCCAGAGAAATTCATTCTGGTCATAATAACAGCACACAAACTTTAACCGTTCTCTAGATTGTTCACACCCTTTTACAGCTATGACAGGGCTGAAGTCATTTGCTTGGGGAGGTAATATTTCACACCAGCCTGTGATAAGTGTCTATTTGAAGACGGAGCCTTGTCTTAGGCTCAGGGAGCGATGGAGCTAAGCCAAGGCAACTCTGCCTCTCATCAGGAAGAAGCAGCATGGAGCACTTTTAATCAAGCAAGACCCTCCTGCTTAACAATCTGTCTACCATGTGACCCCAGTCATCTGCTGCACATACATTGACGCGCATGCGCCTGCTAGCACACACCCACCCACACATACACACATCTGGGCTTGTCCAATACCATATAATAGGCTCAAGATGACATCACCTGTAATGGAGCCCTCGGCTGTCAAAACAGGGCGACAAATCTTGTGCAGACTTTTACTAATAGCGGGGCACCTCTTAGCTCAACTGCCTACTTCACTCCACTGTCCCGCTTGTGTAATATTGGTGAGCGATTATTACATGACTGGCATACAAATCCTTTTTTATGTTGTAGAATCGTTAACTGAGAAGTCAAGGCTTGTGGTGTGTTCTGAGGAAATTATGTCAGTTCCTGAGAAATGTAATAAGTTGTATAAATAGACATTTATTTACATTGTTACAGTTATTAACTAGAGGTCAGGATGTAATAAAACAGCATTTTTTAAGCAATCAAGGAAGCTACAAATGCCTAGTCAGTTTAATATGTAATATTAGTATAAGGCAAGGGTAGGGATGGACAATAATTCAATATCAATATATATTGCAATACTGAATCTTTCAATAACACTGATATGATTTTTAAATCTTCAATAATTCAGTATTTATTATTAACAGCATCTGTCACTGACTGACGTTCATTACAGGGCACTGTCGCCAGTTCTGCACTCAATTTAAAAAATATTTAAAAATATTAATATTGACAAAGCCAACATATTTATGTTTGATGGTGATTTCATGTTTCTTGTTTGTTCTTGGTAGTTTTTCAGTGTTCATATCGATATCGCAATTATATTGAATCGACCAAAATTAAGAAATATATTGTGATATAAATTTTGGCCGTATCACGCAGCCCTAAGGAAGGGCATATATTCTCACAGCATTTTAGGGCGAATATTAATTTACACTAACTCATACACACAGGGAAAATGTCTGAGCCTTAGTCTTATCATAAAATCTTTGTAAAAGAGTTTCCAAGGATCAGGCAATGTCATATATCTGAAATGAAGTTATACACTGATATTTTAACGTCGAGATAAATCACACCTCAAAAATGAAAATTTTTATTGAACTATACATATACTGGGTTGTTAGCAATACAGTAATGTTTTGATCTATCACAGATTGGGCCACACACAAAAAATAAATAAATAAATAAAGTAAATTATGTTATAATATGGGATTTTTATTCATATAAATAAAAGGTCAGAAAGAAGAAGACAAGAGGAAATTATATTAATGACTGTATTGTCCCAAAGAAATCTTTCTTCAACGTGATAAACTGCATTTTCCATGTTTTAGCCACAGCTCCCAGGAAGTGCAGTCAGTACACGACTGAATGTGGTGGAGGATGAAAAGGTATGACTTGTAAAATATCCAGCACTTTCCACATTACCATTTCCAAGTATTCTCACTGGACCAATTTTATGACACAAACATCCACTGAAGCATGAGTGCAGATCTCGAGACCCTTCCCTGAATGTGACATTTGTTTAGCTATTGGTTGTATAAAGGCTGTAATGGTGACATCATAGTTAAGCCATGCTGTGAATTAAGCAGGATGCTGTATCTGAGAAAAGAATTTTGAGCCGTGTGCATGACCAGGTGATCACTTTTAAACAGATTTCACCCAAAATTGAAGCTAATGTTGTTGAAGCTAGTCTGCGCTCCCTCTTTTAACCTCTCCTCCCCTGCATCGACCACGGCACAGATAGATTTTTATATAATGTGTAAAAAGCTGAAGGCATGTGAGGTCATGACCCAGTTTAGATGAGTGTCATGAGCTTGATATAGTGAAACATTTACCAAATACCCATCTGCTCCACATAATCGAATTCATCTCCGGCCGTTCATAGCTACAACATGGAACAAATATATTTTTGTACCGATGTTTTCCAAATCTGTAAGTGTAATAATAAAATTCCTAATGTACTTGTTATAGCTTGGTCAGTCCATATTAAGTCAGCATACCTAACAAATTTGGAGGCCGCATGCTCTGGAGACATGCCTATGGGCTAAATTAATGACACCCTGTTGTAAATTAGGCCTTAAAATAGGCACTAGGACAGTGTTCCAGCTGAGAGCAATGGTAGGTCACTTCCATGTGCCATAACAACCTGTCTCAATGTTCAAGCAGTGGGTACAAAAGGAAGAATTAGAGTTTCATTTTCAATTTGTGCTAACCTCCTCATCTGAATGTGATGAGGGGAGTCCAAAACAGGCCATAGTTCTATTTGCCAGTTCATGCAAACAGCCATGAAAGAGGAACTCACCCCTACAATTAAAACCCCCGAGCTTGGGTCAAAGCTACATAATGAAGCGGCTTGAAGAAAAATATGGCTGCTAGGACCCCTGAGTGAGCTTTTCTGTCATTTCCCCTCACTCTGAAGACTCTGAGGCAGAGTGTTTCCTGTAGGTGCCATCCAGAGGAAGTCTGGAGCCTGCTACCGCTGCCGTTCAGCTTGGGGTAGCCACACAAACAGGTACGGTCACAGGACATGCTGAAGGACAGGAATAATGCTAAATAAAGATCAAACATGCCTGCTGTCATATCCTGGCTGAAGACGGGTCAGGAGAACTGTGTTCAGTCAGAGGCCTGTTTGAGGAAGCATACGTCTGTATAGATTAATGAATATAATACATCATGCATTTAACAATTTAACAGTTTTCCATTTTTATAATTTCCCACTGTTATGTCGTAAAGCATTTTAAACTTTATTTTCAGAGCTAGAAATAAAGCTCATTAGTATTCTTACTCTCGGGTCCAGCTCAAGTGTCGTCACAGTGTATATCAATGAAGCGTCTTCAGAAAAGATGTTAGGGGACTCAGAATGCTTTGATTTTTATTTTTTTGTGAGGCCGTGTAGCCTCAGGAACGGGAGCAAACCCTCGGCCCCCTCTGATGAAGCAGAACAAGGAAAACGTCTGTGTTGGCGCAATGTTGTCTGTCAAAGCAGGAACTGGGAGGTGTTCATTGTTGACCTCTAGGGGTAAGACCTACTCAGCGACCCTCAGCAAAACAAGAGCGCAGGCGGCAGCTGCCATGGACAGCCCTGCTTCTGCTCACAGTTGAAACTCACTGAACCCCAATTAGATCCAAGTAAGTACAGATAGGGGTGGCTGATATTAAAATGTTACAACATCATGATATTTCATTTTCCCAGACAAGACGCTTGAGCAAAACAGAAGTGGTAAACAGTAGTGTTTACAGCTTGTATACCACTGACCTATTTGTACTCTTCATATCTGTGTTTTTTAAATAGTATAAAGAAAATGTAGCACACGACCCTAGTGTATGCCAAATTTGAGACTGTGTAATGTGAAACAGTATTTATTTGGCCACGCGTGACAAGTCAAACTGGCATTTGGGAGTTTTCTGGGGGTTTTTTTGGCAAGGGAATTGATTATGTAATCAAGATAACATCAGCAAAGGTGGCAAGCCCCGTGTTGAATTTTCCAAAAGTTTGAAGGGCTTCAAAATGATAACGTCAGATATTATGAGAAACTTAAACTGGATTCTAGTTTCTAAAGCTGCGCAAGTGTTCCTATGAGAAAAGGCATTTGTGGCCAGATCATAGATAAGGTACGTTTTTTAACAAGTTTGCAACTGTTTTTCAACAAACACAGCATATCTCGAAGTGCCGTAATTCATCATGAAAATGAAAACAAGTCGTCATATCTTCTGCATCTATGTGTATAACAAATTTATCGTTCTCTGGAGGGGCAGAAAGTTTATGTGATGGGGAGATTCTGTACAACGTTTTACTAATTTTACTTAATCTGTAGCCCGCTATAAAATATGCATTTTATTTTCCAGCAATGCCAATACAGGTGCATATTTTATAAACATTCAAACACGGATCATTCCAAGACATTAAAATGAACTGTAGTCTATTGTATCACTTGTAGCACTCACCATATACATGTTTTTGTAATCCTATACTACAGGCTTTAGTTCACTCCATGCTCTGCGTATTTGTTAGACCACCACGGAGCAGGTATAATTTGGATGGTGGATCATACTCAGCACAGCAGTGACACCAACATGGTGGTGCTGTGTTATTGAGTGTTGCACTGATATGAGTGGATCAGACACAGCAGCTCTACTGGAGCACCACCCAAATCATACCTGCTCTGTGACGTCCTGGCAATTGAAGAACACTGTGTAATGGGGTTATGTAGCGCAACAGTGGGACTACGTTCTGCAATTGTTCAACTCCAAACTTCTCTATGTAAGGAGGGCCGTATAATAGGACAGTGAGTGCATAAACGATGTTTTGTCTGATCAGTGTATATCAACTTTATACACACGTATCCTATATTGTAACAAGCTCACGGTTCCTATATTAATGAATTCATACTCACACACATGGGCATAATTATTACTCGAACATGTTTCTAAGCAGCCCTGAACTTTGGAACTATGAGTAAAAAGGAAAGCACAGAGAGAGAGAAGATGGGCGCATTCACCTTGCCCCGATATGATCAGTGTGGAATGCTACGCTGGATTACGCAAACAGACGTGTTTGTGAAGTGATGTCAGGAGTGGGCGGCAGCCTCTGACTCTAGTGCTGAGCCGGGACTCAGATTACACACACTTTCGCTGCCTGATAGTAAGTCTGAGACATTAGAGACTACTCTTTGCGAACCACAGGGACGAGCTTTTGAGCAGGAGTGATTTCTGAGCTTGGTTTTAAAAGCAGATGATATAATAAACTTAATTTACATTTCATTTTTTTTTTTTTGTGGTGTACGTACTCATTTGACAATAGCTGCAAAATAATAATAATAATTAAAAAACATAAAGGATTTCTCACTGGACACGGCAGGGTGTAAAGCGACAATGGCGATAGGAAGAGGAAATGGAGAGCAGTTGTTGTGGGAAATGCCAGAACTGTCCCTTCACTTCCGATCTGTCGTTTTATTATAGCCATTGTGGCAGTGGAGCTGCGTGTGGCAAAGCTTCACAGAGCAAACTTTTAAATGAAAGGAATCAACAGATTCTATTTTAAAGTAACGATCGGGAATGGCGTTATCATTTTCTGTGTGTCATAATGTGCTTTGCAGATGTGCTTGTTTGATGATGATGATTAATAATGGAAAAAGACTACGTAGAGTCAGTGTGAAATGACTGTGTCGGTACAGGAATGTCTGGCAAATCAGAATTCTCAGCTACTACCTGAAAGGAAAACCTCTGCCTCAGATATAATGGGTACCTGATGGTGGGGGAAGATCAGATTTATTTCTAAGATGACTTGTGGCCATATACAGCACTAATTTGAAACACTACTACAAATAACTCTTCCTCTGAATTCACTGCTGCTTGAGGTGATTTAGTAGGAGTCACCGTGGCATGCCCTTCCTAATAAAGCATAGTAGGGGTGCTGCCGGTCGCAGGTCTGTGAGAAATGACTTGGATGATGAGTAAATTCCTCTGACAAGGCTGAAGTGTGGGATGCCACAGGATTACTCATCTATTTTCGTGTTTCCACAGATTGCAGATGATGCTGGAAAGGGGCGAGGCACCATCTCCAACTCAACACCACCCAATCCAAAGCACTACACAAGCGCAAAGGAACATCGTCCACATCATTTAAAAATCACCTTGCCATCTGTTTTCCAAAATGCAAAACCAGAACTTTGTGTTCTACTCAAAGACGCTGCAATGCCAATGAAGCCCATCAATGTGTGCCATGTTCAAATGAGTTAAATGAGCTTATGCCAAATTATAGGCCCAACTGTCTTCCAAGGTTAGCCTGTTGTTTCTTATATGGACAAGATTGGCCAACAATCTTGCAACACAAAACAACACATACTTCTATATTTCAACTCTTGCTACAGGGCACTAACTGACAAAAGTGGTTATGGTGTATATTTGCATATCTTTTGCATGGTATGACTGAGGTTCAGGTGATACCTTCTGAAATTACGGCAAGGTCTGTGTTTACTTCATGTACCACTGGCACCGAAAGCATGCGTTACACTGGTAAAGAAGACAATCTGTTCTCACACTGTGACACAAATCAGAGTTCTTCCTGATACTAATCAACAGCATTGATAAAGCCTGATACTGTTGAAGAGCTTAGCATCCACATTCAGTGTAAACAGAAAGGGGTCATATCGATTGTACTCAGTAGACCAAAATGAAGCATGAAATTACCATAAACTGCCAGTGGGAGCCTGTTAATACTGAGAAAATGAAATATTGATGATCTAAAGCATATTCCTCTACAAATTCCAAAAAAATAATAAAAACTGACTGTTAAATAGAAATTAAATAGAAATGATAATGCTTTTAAATTCATTCTGGGAAACCCTGAAGTCACCACACAAATAGCAGTTCATCTACGGTTGTACGATAAGACGATATTAATTTATATTGTGATAAACCGGGTTACAATAAAAAAATCATTAGACCACAAATTGTTACCAATGCAGCATAATTAGCCTCATTTTATTTGATACCATGAAGCACAGTGAGCTAATCAGTAAACGTATTGAAGTTTTGTGGTGTTACATTGTTTCTTCCACTGCACCAATTAATGATTTTATGTTGCCAAAAACAATGTAGACAACATAGAGGCCGGAGATTTCAACTCTTATTCCCACACCTCGGTGCTGGATCGCTGAAGTCCACAGCTGCTTAAAATATCCCCCTTCATTAGGATGTCAGCAATGTCAGATGACAGCAATCCTGACTGCTAAATGGCCTGCATTGTCCACCACTAGCTGTCCGAGTTCGTTTAAGTGGAAGGCATTTTCATATGGGACAATTAGAGTAGTTGCTGTTTCCAGACTCTGTCCCATATCTGCTATCTGCTGCCTCCTATATTCCTCCTCCACGGTCTCATACTATGTGGATAAGAACACCGTCTAGTATTTTTACAACCGCATCATTTCTCCAGCGTCTCTGGCATTTTAAGGCAGACAGGGGAATCAGAAGTGCAGGCATTTAGCTCCATAGCGCTATAACACGGCTCTCCTCTTGACTGCAGCTGGCCTGTTTGTTTTGACATGAGCAGTTCCTGAGTAGCCACACACAAGACAAGGAGGCTTTATATGGAAGACAATGAGGAAATGACCTAGTATGTGTGAAGACGTGAAGATACAGGCTCACCCAGATGAATCCGAGAAAGAAAAGGAAAGAAAGGGAGAGACAGTGAGAGAGAGAGAGAGAGAGAGAGAGAGAAATGACATCATGGCAAAGTTAGGCAGAAGGATGGAGAGGTTCTGTAACGTAACCCTGTAGATAAACATGGGACAGCTGTATTTATGAGTGGGAGCTGCAGGCCTTCCTTGCTTGTGAAAAGAAATAAAAAAAAAACCTGTTCTGGCAAACCGGAAAGCATTAGTCCCCAGTGTCCAGACACCGTGGCAGGATGGAAGGCACAATGGTCTGCAGCACCTCACTGCTTCATTATCAGCTTTACGAGATCAGATCATGCTCCCTCAACAGTAACAGTTGCGTGGCCAGCTGTCCCGAACAGAACTGGGAGACAGACGGTGGCTCCACGGCATCTTTAAACCCCATTGTGCATACAGTTTCATCACTGATGTAGTTAAATCCAGATAATAGTGCACAAGTTTAGCATTGCTACCTTGCTCATTTGCATAAAGCATGGCAATGTTTGGTATCTTAAGTTAAAGAGCCAATATATGTAGTGTATATACACTGCAGTACATATAAAGATACATTAACATATCAAAATAACATTAAAAACTGACCATAATACCCATCTCTACTTTTCCGTATATTCATATATATGCTCAGCCTAGTTTAGCCCCACCCATTAACACTGGATTTATACAGGTTTTATCACACTGCTCTTTGCAGGCAGCCAATCAGAAACGAGATCATTTACCTCATAAAGGCAGGTACATTTAACGGCTCCGTTTTAAGTCTTAAAGAATGGTGAAGAGTGTTTTCATTGAATATTTGAGAAATGTAACCACAGGGTCATTATGTTGTCCACTACAAGTGGGGGGAAATGAACGAGTCAAAAAGAAAGAAAAAAAACAAAAACAAAACAATAACAAAAACCTAAAATACACCCCCTTTGAAACGGGGAGGCAGAGCACGGGGGGAGACTACACCTGCTGCGTCCGAAAACAAGGATATATTCAAAACACCGCACGTAATTAACCACACTTCAAAGTCCCAATAACATGAGAGTAAACAAACACAGCTCGAGGATGATGAAGCAAAAGTCCGCCTCAGAAAAAGTTAAACACAGGCGTTTCTGAAAATCAAAACTCCTGATACTGAAACCGAGATCAAAAACCGAGAAAACGCGGAGGAACTTGTTTGCAAAAACTTACGTATCTCCGCAGTTTTTTCTCCGGAGGAGATTTCCTCAGCCAGCCTTGGCAGACGATCTCTCCGCCGCTCATCTTCAGGTCCAGTGGGTTTCTACGTTTCTTCACTCGGATTCAACTCGTATCCAGACGATGCGCTACCTCGCAGAGAGAGCCATCCGCCGACTCTTTCACCGATGCCCAAACTGCGCCAGGCCAGCGGTACCGAGGGCCATTAGTCCCCTGAACTCTCTGTACCACTCTCTGCTTCGGAAAACCAGGGACGAAAACTCGAGTCCGGACTATGCGCGGGAAGCCGTAGCTACGGCGTTATTTATTTATTTATTTTTTGTTATTCTCCACACCCGTTTTCCGACGGACCCCGTTCCCTGCGCTAGAACTGAAGGATAATTCATACTCACGCACAGTCGGACTTCATCTAAACACGAACTACCAGCCAATAGGAGCACGGAAAGGCGGGGCCTGCCTGAACACGGGTGTGGAAGAAAATCCACCACCTCCATGCCACGCCCAGTCAAGTCTGGGGACGAACGGGATTAAAAGGGGCGTGACAAGACCGGGTTTAGAGGCAATTAAGTACTGACGCAATTAAACTGAAATACTGTCTTGTTTTTACACTGTTGCACTCAGACAAGTGCCTGTTTTCTATTTGCTTTTATTTGGATGTGACACATATTCCCTACATAAAGCACAGCTCTACAGTAAAATTATTTGCAAAGGGTATGTTTAGGACATACACTTTAAAATAAATAAGCATTTAAGTTTAAAAGAAATAAAAAAAGCATGAGTGACCTGTTGATGAGTGATAGCCTCTCAAAATAAATTAATCACATTTAAATTTGATTTAAAATATGGGGGCCATGAAACTACGCCAAGGAAGGTACCATTAAAACAGCATTAATTAGTATGGGCTGTGCATTAGTAAACAGACTTTGGTAGTTGTTTTTATTTGTTTATAAACACATTACAGCAAATAGCTTAAATAAGTCAAGTCAGTTTCAATAAAATACTGACATTACGCATTTTTGAATGAAAATATTATACTAATTTAAAATGCCTAATTTAACGCTTATTGGAACAGCGCTCACTGCAGAACAATCCTATTTCGAGTTTTTGGAGCTAATCAAGCCAGTTATATAAGAATTTACAGCACTGAAGTATTAAAACCTATAGATAGAACCTATAATATTCAAATCATACGCGACCCTCAGCTCAGGGCAGTAAATTGGAAAAAGCCACCATCTAGTGGTCAACTACAGTAGTACAGCCTCAATAAATCCATCTATGCCTGTTTTTCCATTAATGCCTTTGTTAATCTAACTCTATGAACAACCTGAATGGGCACAGGTCTAAATTATATCCAGAAAAACAATTCACCTGCCATTTACCAAAAGTTTGCCCACTAGTTACAGCCTCTGCTCGTCTGAGGCTTTTCTCTACATGTTGATTCATAAAAATACACTCTATAAACCCGATTACATTCAGTCAGAGTAAGGTCAGGATATGATCATGCATTTATTTTCTATAACCACATCATCCACAGCTGCAGTGGGTCTGGAGCTTACCTAGAATCACGTGTCGCACACCCTGAATGTGGTGCATGGTCACTCACTCACACCTTTGGACACTTTTGCCTAGCCAATCCACCTTTTTTGAGATCGTGAGCACACCAGAGCACCTTGAGTAAACATATGTATGTATGTATCTTTACACTTATATAGCGCCTTTCTAGACACCCAAGGACGCTTTACAATCCACACTGCTCAGAACACTCAATCCACACACACACTGGTGAGAAGCGGCAGCCAAACGCGCACAGCGTACTCTCGACCAGGAACGACCGTCCACCTGGAGGACTGCATCGGGCACTAGGGTTTCACCCAGGACAGAGTGCCAATCCATTTCTGGGCTCACACTCATTCACTCACACACCAGGACAGTTATTAGACAGAAGCCAATTCACCTATGCTCCATGTTTTTGGACTGTGGGAGGAAACCGGAGTCCCCGGAGGAAACCCACGCAGACACGGGGAGAACATGTAAACTCCACCCAGATGGGACTTGAAGATCCCAGCGCTGGGAGGCGAATGTGCTAACCACTAAGCCACCGTGCTGCCCATATGCAGACACAGGGAGAACACACTACACTCCTCACAGACAGCAGCCTGAGGCAGGGTTCAAACCCACAACCCCAGAACCTTGGAGCTATGTGACAGGGACAATAACGGTCGCGACACAACGCTGCCCTAAAGCTCGGCTCTACAAATAGAGCATAAAATAAAGAATGTTCTGAGAAATCCACTTTCTCAAATACTTCCATCTGCTACTGGAAACCACAGATGATATCACACAAATATGATATATTTAGTTATAATTACATGAGCGTGCTTATAGCTAAAGTTACGGCAGCCCAAACAGTCAATACACAACAATATGAACAAAAACACTGGTAACACTAAAGTATATTAAGCGATGTTTGCGGGTTTTCATTTTCTCTCTTTATGATTTCGGTTCACCACAATCAACTTCTGTGCCACATTTACTTCGTTTGACCTTTAATTTGTTTGATGTGTCATTAGAGGTTTTTAAGTTTGAAACAAACATAAAAATACTCATGAAATAACAATGTTTACACATACACTAGTATTAAGTTAAGCAAACTGGAATGATTTATATAAAATATGCTCATGTTCATGAAAATAAGCCTTTTTTGCAGAAGATCATGACCCACACATTTCCATATTTTGTATTCGTTATGATAGAGTTTCTCTGATTTTATTTATTGGATTTCGATAAATTTATCAAGGAGCTTGCATTTTCTCATTAAAATAAACAACCGCAAAATTCTTAATGAAATCTGAAACAATTTACTACCTCTTACCATCTGCTCCTGTGCATTAGGAAGCCATTATTCAGAAGACATAATTCTCCTCCACCATTTGGCCACATTAGTCAAACTACGAGGACATATGCTGCGATAACAAATCCATGACGTCGTTTTTATAAGAGTTTTTGTAGGAGGTGCCTTCACAGGGGGCAGGAGTGTGAAAACCGTGCAAATGGAATAGTGTCTTTGATGTTGTCGACTCCTAAAACACACTGTAGGTATCTCTCGAAGCCCATCCCAAAGCCACCATGAGGCACTGACCCGAACTCTCGCAGCTGCAAATACCTGCAAAAGGAGAGACAAAGTGGGTAGTGAATTTGCGCTAGAACATACTGAAGTCTGAAATGTGATCTGATCTCACTGTGACCCTACCATGCATATGTGCTGTCCAGTCCAGTCCTAGTGAAAGAGGGAAGGACAAACAAACAGACGGTGAATCGTTATTGTACAATAAGTATGATAAGAAAGATGCATCATCCGTATAAACATGGAAAGCAATAAAATGACTACTTTCAGCTGGACTATTAAAGCTGGCGTACAGTACAGAACAGATTCACTGTGCCTTGGAAGGTCCCACATATCTCTAGGTTTATAAAAGGTTTAGAAAATGGTATACATTCAAAATATATTCTCAGAGTTGGTGTTAGGATTATGAAAGTGGAGAAACTGAAACTTATGGATCTAGTGACTTTGAAGACCACAGTATATTATTTACACAATTTTCATACTAATCCATCCTGTTAGTGACTCATACTGCCCTGGGGATGGGGGAACTTTTATTATGGAAAAGACTGCTTCTATTAAAATGAGCTAAATCACTTCATTACAAAATAAAGATCACTATTCAGTATAACATTATAATCATTAATAGTAACCTCTCAGTGGGAATAATTTAACCCAAATCATTCCAGCAAAACCTCCCTCCACCGTCACTGGACCACCTCACTGCAGGGCTCAAGCTTTCATGCCGATACACATACACTCTCTTGAACACACTGAAGGCTGAATCCTCTGACAACGCTGCTTTTTATTTTAACTACTTCTCTGTAGACCAGTACCTGTATTTCTGACATATCTGAACTCTCACATTCCATTTTGCAATGAAGAATTTACAATATTCCTCACTATATTTGTGCGGATGAAAATGAAATCATTATTAAATATTATATTTTAACAATAATATATTTTCACAGATATTTAAATGTTCCTACGAATGAAAAGAAAAGTGATCTAACTTACAAAACACTACCTTTCAAGCATTTATTAGTAGTGTTACTCTCACCGTGCCAGTCGAGTCTTTAAAAGCTCCAGTCTCTCTTCTCTAAGAGACCCACCACACAGCTCTCCCACACTGGGCACCAAGAGGTCTACAGCAGCAGCCTGAGAACAAAATGAGATGAAATAAATGGTTCGAATTAAATGACCGGGCAAAGCAAAAGGACCGTCCACTCTGACTAGAGCCTGTGAGAGTCTCAAAGATCAGTCAGAGCACAGAAGCAATTTCCACAGGAATAAAATAGTTTCCATTTACACCCCCTTCTATCTGAGGGATGAGAAACATGACAACACTTTCCTTTAGAGTCTCCCACGTTCCAGCTAAGTGTGAGATCATACTACTAGGTAATTATCTTGGACAAAATGATGGTGTGGCAACGACCCTGCCAACCCAGGAAGGAAGATGCCAGAGGCTCTTTATTTATACACAAAAAACAAGTCAAACTGAAACTAAACAGGCTTTCAGCTTAAAATAAACCAAGCAATAAGAGTTTTCTCTCTTCATCCATTCAGCTCTCTGTGGCTCTCCTTCATATACCTGCTGCAGTGCTTTCACCATGTGTCTGACATTAGGAAGATGCCATCAGGTAATTTTAGGATCCAGAGTGAGTGAGACATGTCATGTAGCTGAGGCAGGGCACAGCTGAAGCAAGCCCCATCCATCCACACTTCAGTCGCTCATGCAACATATATATATATATATATATGTACATATATAAAGATGATCTGTTTAAATTATGCAGAAATATCTAGGTAGTACTAGATTATTAAACAGATAAAGATTGTAGCACAATATCTGATAATAAATAAAAGTAAATACATATTGTGAGGGCGGCACAGTGGCGCAGCAGGTAGTGTTGCAGTCACACAGCTCCAGGGACCTGGAGGTTGTGGGTTCGAGTCCCACTCCGGGTGACTGTCTGTGAGGAGTTCTCCCTGTGTCTGCGTGGGTTTCCTCCTGGTGACTGTCTGTGAGGAGTCTGGTGTGTTCTCCCTGTGTCTGCGTGGGTTTCCTCAGGGTGACTGTCTGTGAGGAGTCTGGTGTGTTCTCCCTGTGTCTGCATGGGTTTCCTCTGGGTGACTGTCTGTGAGGAGTTTGGGTGCTCCAGTTTCCTCCCACAGTCCAAAAACACACGTTGGTAGGTGACTCAAAAAGTGTCCGTAGGTGTGAGTGTGTGAGTGAATGTGTGAGTGTGAGTGTGTGAATGTGTGAGTGTGTGTTGCCCTGTGAAGGACTGGTGCCCCCTCCAGGGTGTATTCCTGCCTAATGATTCCAGGTAGACTCTGGACCCACTGCGACTCTTAAGTGGATAAGCAGTTACAAATAATGAATGAAATATTGTGTAACAACAAAGTACAAACTTGTAATATCACACATTCAACCAGGAAAACACCCTGGAAAATACCTCTATATGGGATAGAAAGGCAGTGCAAATACATGAGTCTTACATTAGTCTCAACACCAGGTTTGGCTCTCCATCTGGGCATCCACATATTTCTTTAACTCAGTTAATGACATTCAACTTACTCTACTCCATTCAGTCAAACTAAAGCTGGAATAGATGGAATGTAGAGAGCACTGTATTCAGAGTTCAAGCTCTTTTTCCTGACTTTTCAACACCTAAGATTCTTATCATAAGCAACATTTCATATGTTGGATGCCATTCCAGTTTTTAAAGTAAATTTAACATGGACCAGAAATCACTATTCATTATGTTTCCATTCTGTGACATTTATCTGAGTCAAAGCCAGTATCAGTAAAAGTCTCTGAGCTATCTCTGTGTCTCATGATAAAAGGTAAGAAGTGGACTATGATTTTGTTGGTTAAAAAGATCCTTCTTCAACCCATGGAGATTAGAATTGGATTTGCTAAATGTTATGAGAACTTAGATATGACCGGAGAAATTATTTAAAACAAAATTTTCCTGGTGTTTTTAAATTTGGCTCTGTGCTCATTCTCACCGTATGCCTGGGCTGGTCCTCGTTGTCTCTGGCGTAAAAAGGCTTCAAGTCATACGGATAATCCGTCACAAAGACTGGAACATTCCCACAATGCTTTACTAGGAACTTTTCATGCTCTGTTTGAAGATCACAGCCCCACTACTGAGGAGAACGAGTGGATGAGTTTGGAGAGATCCAGAGTGACAGAGTAAGAGAGAAACATATATGCAAATTAATCATGTGTTTCACGAAAGGAGAAAGAGTTTATATTTCGACGTAGATCCACTTGCCTCTGGTTTGAAGGTGAACTGTTCTGAGCTGTGGTTAAGTATTTCAATTGCCTCTGTATAAGAAATGCTACAGAACAAAAGGTTGATAGAGAATTAATCAACAATAATTCGGGGGAAAAATAAATAAATATAATATATTATATATTATATACTAACTGGCTAACTGACAATGAATATGACAAGTAAAGACCATACGTACACATTAAAACTTCGCTTCAACATGAGGTTCACTTGTTCCTTTACAGAATAGACAAAGGGTTAACACACTTCTCTTATTTGAAAAGCAGAAAATGACGGAAAGAACAAGGAGTCTTACCCTGTGAGCGGGTGAGTTATATTTGTGGAATAATTCCACATCCTCTGCGCAGTGGGAGAGCAGATGCTCTGTACTAGCCTTGAACAGTTCTTCCATTACCTAAAAATTGGAATATTCAAACCCATAAATCTTTTATACCACTGTATATTTAATCTGGATTACGCAAACACAAATCAGACACAGTACATTTACATTGATTTGCCTTTTCTGGAAATGCAAATGGAAATATTAATAGAAAACAAAAGGTGTGTTTACTTTATGCACTGGGTGGGGAGATACCCCTCTAACTGATGCTTGGATTAGGGCATGGTGACCTTGGATGCATCATTAATTAATACCCAAACTATGCATACACAAATGAATGTGTGTCTAAAATACGTGGCCTTTAAAGCAGCTGAAATCACGAATTATAAGGAGTGACCACAACCTTTTGGAAATACAGTGTATGAATAATAATAATAATAATAATAAAACTACTGTGGGATGAAATGAAATGGGGCCAGTTACTATAAAATGAATTGTTAACAAGTCCTCAGTACATTTCATTATTTTATACCCTGTTAACCTTTTGGTTTTGAAGTCCTAAAATCCTTTTAAAGTTGAGAAATATCACACCAAAGCCTTGTAATGGTATCGTTTATTCAGCAGTGTCAGTAAGACTCAGTGGCTAACCTTCATGAGCTCCTCCAGGGACTGGATGAAGGAGATTTCTGCCTCAACCATATAAAACTCAGCCAGGTGCCTCCTGCTCTGGGAATTCTCTGCTCTGAATGTTGGTCCAAAGGTATAGACAGCCGGAAAAGCTCTACAGTATTCAGAAAAAAAAAAACCCAGAAACACTGAAAACAGGAAACCGTGAATTAAATTATTGGATTATTACATTGCTACTGTTTTCCTGTGTCATAGATTAACTTGTTATTCAAGTGATACAGAGTGTTGGACAGATTGTTTACCAGAGGAAAGATTCATGTGATATTTGTTTCAGATTTTGAAGGCTAAGGATTATAGGCCATTTTAATTTGAAAATACTAACTATCATTTACACTCTCTCACTGCATGGTAAATGGAACAATAGCAATGGTCTAAAACTGGAGACACAAGAGTGTTACAACAGTGACAGCAGATATTACCATCACTAATTTTATGGAATGTAATGTTAAGGAACAGCGGTGCAGATCTCTGATCATTTTTACATAAGAAATACATAATGCATAATACTACAGATTACATTAAGACAGAAAAAAGTGGAAATGTACCCTGCATATTGCATGTTTTAACTTTAAATTACAGAACAAACATGTTATCCATTGTGGTTGCTATGTGGTCAGCTCTAAACTGCACTCAATGGCCAAAAGTGTCCAGTCATTTTAGAGTAAAGACCCTGTTTAGTTTCCTGCTGTTCTATTCTTTGACTCATACAATCTTTAGAGTTGTTTTGAAGCCTAGTGTGTGAGTGTGTGTGGTGGGGGTGGTCACATAATGGTTACAGAAATGGGTTTGAAACCTGAAGGTCGCACATTCGATTCCTACAAATGGCAGGAAAGTGGTGTTGGGGGGAATGAAGGAACAGTACTGTCTCCTAGCTCAGCATCCACAGCAAGTCATGTTACTCTAAACTGCTTCCCAGACAATGGGATAGTTGCCTACCAGTTTGTTTGAGAGTGTGCTCATTGCCCCTAGTGCACTTGTGTGTTTGGGTGTGTGTACTGACTGGAACAGATGAGTTAATTGTGGAAGACATATCTTATTGTATGCTGTACAATGACAAATATGGAAGTGGGTAAATATAGAAAAACCCCAACCTTTTTAGTAGCTCTTACCCTGCCATTACTTCCAGGTGTAGCTGCCCTGAGACAGTAAGATAGGAGGGCACAGAGAAGAAATGGGGATTCTCTTCATCCAGGCTGTGTTCATTTCCTGCAGGCTTCCAATAGAAAACATTACATTTTCAGCTTAGAGTGAGGATGAAAAAGTTAATAGTGTGGATAGCATCAGAGATACAGCAGGCAATATTTACAATCAGTAAACAGCCAAAGATTCATATATTAGTAAAGAGGACTGCGTTTATGTCTGCCCAGCAGCTTTAGGGCTTCTAGGACGGTAGCTATACACCTTCTAAATCATTGTTGAGAGAAATTGAACCATTCATCAAGGCCAGGCTCACTGTCATGCCGGACAGCGAAAAAACAAGCCATTCAGAGCCTCAGTCCATAAAGAACCTCTGTGATGACCATGGATCAGAAATCACTATTGTTTATGATGCGTCTGTGATCAGACTATTATTTCTTTGCTTCACGAGCACTGTTTTGTAGAAATATATTGTGCAAACAAATGACACGTCTATGCTTTCCATCAATAAAAATGAACAATATTTACTTGTATAACTTTGATTAACTGTATGACCAAATGTTTGTGGCCATGTAATAACTACATTACTTCTGAAATCAAGGATATAACAAGGTTGTTCTGTTGGGAATATACAAACCATGGATCACTTGTGCACACAGTGTGTGCAATTATAATCAGCTAAATTCAGTAATTATAAAGGGTGTCTACAAACTACATGCATAATTACAGGCTACAGCCCATCCACAGCTAAGCATAACTTGTTGGCCACACCCAAGAATTCATCATTGGCTACAGAAATGCTGTCTGATTATTTTAGATGTACATTACCAAAGTATTGTATATAAATAGAGACAATGCACACAAAGGTAAAATTGATGGTAGAGCAGTAAAGATTTAGACTTACTTCAACTTGGAAGAGTTCCCCTGCTCCTTCACAGTCGTTTGATGTAATTACAGGTGTGTGGATTTGCACAAAGTCATTATCCTGAAGTAACAGGTAAAAACAAACTCATTATGAAAGTAATAGTGGTGAAGGTGGAATACCTACAGCTACTGAAAAGTGCACTTCAAGAAACAAACCAAAGGAGTTTTACACGGAAAAAATTGTGGATTGCAGCAGTGGCCTCACTCCGTATCCTAAGCAAGGAACTGAACACATTGGTTCGACATCTCAGGTGAGGAAACTGTCGAATATACTCCAGGGAATGGTGTCCCTTGATCTTAAAGGGAAAGTCCTGTAAAAGAAACTCCAAGTGTTAAATGTTAGGTCAAAACTGCAATTTTAAGGCATTTTCATGGAAAATAATAATATTCAGAATAAGCAGTGGCCCCAAAAACATTTGGACACCTTAACTATATTACCATTTTTAAATTGTAACAATGCTCTTTAGGTCACTGAAGGAATGTTGTAAAAATATTTTTATTTCAGAGAAAAATACCAAACTTCACTACACATGCTGTCACTGGTGACATTTGCATTGTTTCAAACCTGCAGAGGTCTTCAAAGAAACCACGCAAAACATAAAATATTAAACACGAGTTGACTTTTGAAAGAAAACTTTGACAAAATGAAAATTACAGTCCTGAAAAGGTTCATTCATTCATTCTTTCATTAACCAAACTGATTCAACAACATAGAGAACTTGCCACAGGGTTGCACTCCCCAACCACTTCAATCTTTTGGGCCTGTAACTCCACCCTCTGCTTGTGGCTGGGGCTCTTTTCCAAGCTTCCTGTTATATCAACTGCACAGCCAAAGGTAAGTCCTCTGAACATGAAAAGACATATTTGAGGTTCAGGGTTAGAGTAAAATAACATATTATTTTATGTTTTCAGAGCTCTTTGATGCTCCAAGATGCTGCAAGTCTGAAGATGAAATGGTTATGAAAATTCTGTCAGATGCTTGACACAATGTTTCCTTACAGTTTTGATGTTTGAGCTACCAACATTTTATTGTAACCTTAAATAGGAAGCCATATTGGTTTATCTGTGATGCATCATTTTTCAACACCCCATTATGTACTATTAATCCTCCTACCAACAGTAATAGTAACAGTAATAGTAAAACCAATAAAGATATGGGGATGGTTTCCCAGACAGTGATTAAGCTCAGTTCTGGACTACACAGCATTTTGAAATGTGATATTTAATTGAAAGGAGTAAATAGTCCAAGACTAAGCTTTATCACTGTCTGTTAAACCAGCCCTTGGAGTCTGGAGGTCAGAAGAGGACATGCACAGTTAAAAGAAGAACTATCACCTGGTGTTTAGGTCTGAGCTGGCCACTACCTGGAGAGGGTGCAAGGAGCTTCCATCACTCACATGTAGAAAGAGGTTGTTCTTCTGTAATCTGACAGAACGCACCCAGCCCTGAGGAACACACCAGGCCGTGAATTTAAAGAACATATGGTGTTATTATATCTGGCACTAGACATATTATCTGTTCCATGATCATGTATGACTCTATAAGCAGTCAGGTTTCTCCTCTAGTGATGCTTCACCATGTTATAAAATAGTGTAACAATACACACACATCTACTGCTGGAAACACCAGAGATTCTGCACCAACAGTTGCCATCAGTTCATTGCAGTCAATTTTAAATTTTGTTTAAAAATTTTAATATCGACAAACCCAAGAGGTTTTTTTTTAAGGTGATGCCATGTTGCTTTCAGTTCTTGGCAGTTTTTCTGTGGCTTGTGAGATAAATTTTGGCCATATCGTCATAACAAAGCAACATAATCTTTAATGCCACAAACGTAACGCGAAGAGCAGTAAATAAACATATACATAAAGGTATGATACTTTTTTTTTTTTTTTTTTTGATGGGAAACTGATGTGCTGCTCCATTGAGTTAATCAAACAATTTATTGCGGAAAGACCCAAAATATATGGCCAGGTGCTGTAACATTTACTGATCTCTCACAAAGCTCAGTGTAAGGCTGGTACCTGTATTCTGATGCTTGAGCCAGAGTCCAGACTGGTCAGTGCCTCTCTGACCCTGGTTTTCTTAGCGGAGCTGCAGTAATTCTGTTTTCTGACACATGAACTGAGCCATGAAACACATACAGCTCTCCGCAACACCATCAGCCTGCTCGTTATCATTGTAGCGCACAGTGAGGGAGCAGTTAGCTCTCCGGCTTAAGAAGAAAAAGGGGAAATCATTCCTACGTTGCAGCTAAAGGCGAGTGTCCAGTGTCTTTTACTGACTTACAGGACTTTCGCGTTGCTCTCAGCGCAACTTCCTGCTTAGACGCCGTCCGATTGGTTGGGTGCAGCTATGAATTGTGGGAAATGTAGTTTGTGACTGTGTGAGTAAAAGGAACATTATATTGGACGTCAAGTTCGCTTAAAACGAATAAGTGAATCATGTAACACGGATCCTTTCGCTTACACACACGCGCTAAGACTTTTTCTATAATGTAGTTTTTATTTAAATATGAAATGATTTACCAATATAATGTTAAAAACAGAGTATTAAAAAACAAATTAAAATGTTTTTTTCGTGAAGATATCTGTTTATTGAATTTTCATTAACATAATATTTTTAATATCGCATTATTTTTTCATTATATCTGTGAATCTGTATGAGGTGGAGAACAGAGCCTTGTTAATTCAAAAATAATAATAATAATAAAAATAAAAAAATAAACGTCAACACATGAATAATTGTAAACAGCGCCTAAGGTTACCATAGCTGTTGTTGTGGTTTTTAAAGCCTGCGGTTCCCCTTAGGGATGGGGCTATGTGATGTCACCTTTTACATTTCATGGGGGTTACTGTGTCAGTGGAAAAGCAATCAGTGAAAAGCACGTTGAGCCGTGCCGGACTGAATCAAGTCAAGCCGATGCCATGCAGAAGAAAAGCGCCATTAGTATCCCCACCGGCCCACAAGCCACAACAATGCATGGGCCCACATTGGGACATCATAGATTTGACATTTAATTACTTATTATTTATGATTTCAAATTTCTGATGGACTTTTCGGTCTCCTAAGTATATGAATTACATGTACTTATTAAATGGGTATCAATTAAATGGTATATTTATTCATGCCTTGATAGCAAACAAACAAAAACACAAATAAATAATAGTACAATTTTTTTTACTTTCATTTATTTATTTATTTATTTTTTTGTTTCTTTAAATACTGAGACCATACTCAGGTTTCCAATGAGATGTCTAAGGAGTCTGTAAGTATATATTTTTTCCACTTGGCCAGTTGAAACTTGCTGAGATTTTTAAATACCTAACCAATGCACAGTGCTTCTGGAGTCAGCACAGTGCTCTCTGGGTTTATCACACTCTATGGGTCCGGATTGAATGTGATGAGAGCAGCAGTACAGTGTTAAGAGTTTCTGGACAAAGTCTGGCAGCTCTGCTGGACATTAGCCTGAGACTTGTCCTCACTGAGGCCTCGTAAAACACAGATTTGTTGTTCTAGTGACATATTTGGTCTGCCACCATGCCCCCATACTTTCTGTGTATCCATGTAATAAGTCTAAAACAGAATGATTTGCCTATGGTGCACATACATTGCTAATTTTTGATTGGTAGACTATTCTCAGTCCTGTAGTGACACTGAGTGTCTGATCCACTCTTACCACCAGAACACACCCTATCACAACACCACAACATCAGGGTCACTGCAGTGTTGAAAATAATCCACCACCCAGATTATACCTCGTCTGTGGTGGTCCAGTTGGGGTCCAGACCATTAAAGCACACAGTGAAAAGATAGATTACAGTGTACAGAGTGAAACTGTATGAAAAAACGGACAAACAAAGAGTAGAGAATCAAGGAGGAGCTAGTAAGAGTAGTGTACATATGTTTATGGAGCACCTCCCAATATTGTGATTACACTGCAGTTACTTTTGGAGCCGCTGGGTGGCGCAGTAGCTCCACTGAGCTCATACACCCTGCTGCATCAGCCACCAGACAAATCTATTTAATTACTTATTTATCAGCCGAGCATCTTTACGAATGTTTTATTAATGTAGGTACAGTGTCTCCACGGGCTTGGTCTCACCACTGGCAATGCCAATGTTATTCTTTCCACCAAGTAATTTGAGTGTATTTATCCCTGCTTTTTCCCTCTGTCAGATATAGTGCTGACTGCTTTGGGAGTGTTTTGTGAATAACAAATTCTCTTATTAAGCCATTTTTAGCTATTAGTCAGCCCATATATCTTCCGCAATTAAAAAAACAACAACAACAAAATGCTAATGAGGGGTACTAATGAATGGAACATAATGGGGAAAGGAGCTAGCATGGTGCCATTTAGCCTTGTTATGTAAACTAGCCCTTTTCTGGCATCTGTTACCAGTAAGTAATCGACAACTCATTCTGAAATTGATAAAAAAGATTGTTGCAAAACATACGTCACACGGTAGCCATTTCTACACAGGGACTGAATTAAGAGATCTAGCATATAATGATAATTTCTTTATGTCTGGTAAAAGACTAGAGTGGCTACATTGTGGCCCACACCACCCCTCTGTCTCTATGTATTAGTTTGGTCTGACAGTGCTTTTGGACGTCCTTATTGGCCACTGTCGCTTTGCCTCAGTCGATATGCGATTAGCCAAAACAAACAAGTATCTTGTTTTAAAAGGCCTGAGCTCAGCCAGGGCGACCGGACCCCTCCTCTCAGTTCAAGAGGCTCCTCACCTCCTGTCCGTCCAGCGATACAAGATGTATTGACTCTTTATTCATGGGGACTATCATCAATTCCTCTGCAGTACACCATCTCGGGAGGGGCATCGATCTTGGCCAGCACGCCTCGTTTAGTTCTGATGAGGCCAATAAAGTGATGTAATTTCAGGAGATGAGTTCAGGGAGCTCAACCCCATGTCTAAAAACCAGCCAACTCCAAAAGGGCTGCTTTGTGTATAATCTGGACCACCAAGGGATGCTAGGCTATCTTCCACGTGAAGCGGTGTTAATGTATTCTAGGCTCTCCTTCTATTTACAGAACAGAACAGTGGCATTATGGTGTGGCAATGATGACTATTATTCCTAGGGGTGAGAAAATGTGTACATGATACATACCACATGCTGCATAAGCAAAAGTCATACAGGCCTACACTAATGCATTTTGAAATTACTGAGTGTATGTGAGGCTGTAGCTGCACTATTTTTTGCACTAACACAGCACTGACACACCTGAGTCAATAAATCAGCCGAGGATACAGCTTCTGATCTGTGGAATCAGGTGCATTCCTGCTGCTGTACAAGAGAAAATGAATGAGTTTTAAGACACAGATCACAATTTTTTATCAGCAATAAATTACATACAGCACCATATACCACACGATAAACAATATGTTAAGACGTTTGTAGCCACCCCTAATTCTGCTACTTTTAGATGCCACAGTTCAGTTGTACGCACACAGATTGCAAAAGCTTCCAACTAAATGGGACACTTCAGAAGAGCTGCATGAGTCTAAGATCATCTTGTTTAGTGCCAACTATTCATGCATAAATCCTCCAAGCATGTAGCTCAAGAGCAGTATATTTAAATCACTTTAGGATGAATAAAAATGGCTTTTGTCATTTTGAAATAAACATACAACATCTTTACCTTAACTACATTAATGTCCTTACAGATATGCTTTTGCTTCACCAAAGGGGAAAACTACTCTTGACTTCAGAAAAAAAAATGTTAGAAGCAAGTGTCCACAAACATTTGGCTGAATATCCTGCTTACCACCTAACTTTGGTGACAACAAATTTAAATAGTTATTAATCCTATCAAATATTTATTCTACTTTCTGGTGCATTTTTTTTCTGTCAGATCCAATTTCAATGTATTGTTCATGCATAAAAATGGCGAAAAACCAAGCGTAATTCAGCTGTAATAGTGAGACCACATTTGAATTACGGCTGTGAGGAAAGTGAAACAATGGAGGAAAGGTATCAGGGTTTGTTCTCGCTATTGATCTTATGGAATTGTCATTGCTTAAAGTTTCATGAGCTTAGCTAGACAAATCCTTCAGGAAAAGGCCAATATCTCTGCAGCAACACCTAAGCGCCCACATATCTGTTCCACCCTTTTGTTTGAGGAGGACTGATAAGAGAAAGCGAGACTTCAGTGTCCCTATTATACTGATTCCCTCTGTGATGTCTAGAGTTTCTAGTTTTCAGCAGCTGAGAAAAAGCTATACTCATAACTGTTATTTTGTTTTTTCCATGTCTGGGTGGTAATATTGAGATTTGGTAATGCTATTGTTTACTTTAGAATGTTAACATTACAGCTAACATTAATAGGATTTTAATAGAAGTTTTCTAAATGTGTTAAATTTATTAGTAGCATGTCAAGGTTAGAATGACTAGCATAACTATAAGGTTTTTCAGTTCCTGTTAATAGCATATTAACTATAGCATGCTAACAGAGCTAATTAAAAATAGCATGTTAAATACAATAGCATGTTAATTGTACTATACTAATGCTAATGGGATTAATGCAAACATTCAAATAAGCAGCATGTTAACAGCATGTAAATGTTAATAGCATATTGACAGGAATATGTCTTGGTGCATTATGACATGTAATACAAAGTCTACAAAAAAGGGATATGGTAACAAATAAGATTACAATAAAAAATTACATAAGTAAATAAATCTAAAAGTGCCTATGTGAAGGAGCTTCAGCAACAATATAGAATATAAATAAGACATAACCATTTATTGTAAGAGCTTCTAACAATCTGTAAAATAACATTTACTATGTTGAGTGCAAATACACGAATGTCATAACGGAACCCGAGCTAATAACACCTTCAAACCTATTTATGTTGTGTATGCAAAGAGAACAAAAACTAAATTCATCTGAATTAAAAATGACAAAGCTAACAATTTTCCAGTGCAACAAGCATTTAAAAAAACACTGAAATATGCCTGTACTCTTTACTCTCTGTAATCAGAACCAATACGTTTGATGTTGATTAGCAAATTTCTATAGCATTGTAACACCACAGTGTAACAGCTTTTTTTTTTTCTTCTCAATACCATCATGTTTCCACAAACTACTGTAGCCTTCTGCTTAAACCTTAATTAACATACATGAGATTGGTCCCTTGGCAGTGGCAAACTTGGCTGTGAAGGTGAGAATCAGACAGCACGCAGCCTCTAGATAAACAAAGGCAAGGTTAGTCCAAAAACAGCCGAGGAATTTATCATTCCGACAGAGCCAAAACACATCCCCGTGTAGTCCTTATGAAGAGAGACATGTAAATATTAATACATAGCCTCGGCAGCATGCTAGGTTATTGTGCAGTTGATTTTACATCGCAGAGCTAATGCAGTACACTATTAAATAAAGACAATAGGATGGCACTCACTGTCCAAAGTTGCTTTGAGAGGTTTACATTGTGTGAGGCTAATTCGTCTCTGATAGATGTTTAGCAGCTGCTCTCTCAGTGGACATCTCCACACAAATTCATGAGTAATTACCTCTGTTTATGGAGACAAGACCCACTACTCACTAATTAGCCTTACTATAAATTACAGTGCTTAGGCCCTCCATGAGGGCTTATTTTGAGAACTACCCTCTGTGCGCATATGTCTCTAAGAGAAATGTGCGAACCAGGGCCTGAACTGTGATGAAACAGTAATATGAAGATGTTAACAGCTTCAGCCATTGGTATGGCTGTGTCAACAATGGCAGAAATGCATTATATAGTTAACAGGGATGAGGAAGATATGGCTGGTCGCTGTGTTATTTAAGTCATGAAATAATGACTGTTGTTTTTTTTTCTGTGGTTGAAGTCTGTAAGTACCACAGAAACTCATTTGTAGCTCGAGTTGTTTAGTTTTGTAGCACTTTGTATGAAGTCATTTGTTTGAATGTTTGTCAAGTGTTGTTGTTAAGTGACGCAACACAGCAAAAATAAGCCAATTTTACCCACTTATGGCACAGGAATAGAGCAATGTCCTTGTTTTTGTTCATGCTTTTCAATGCTTGGAGTTAATCCCATTACCACTGTGAGATAGGGGAGAGAGTGGCACAAAACTATCTTTGGGGAAACAATTGGGCAGAAATCTGAAAACAACAACAAAAAAAGAACTCTAGACATTGTGCATTGTGTAAATAAGTTTCATGATGGTTAGTGTTATATTTCTGACATTATGCCCATACTTACCTTTATAATGAAAGTCAGTGGAAAATAGCCCTTTCATTTGTGTCACTAAAGAAGAAAAAGCCTTACAATAGAGCGATTATAATTATTAATATCATAATTAAACCAATCTATTCACAGGCACAGACAGGTTTGTAATATCCCTTGTGTGTGAGTGTCTTTGTTTGGAGAAGGCTTCATTGGACCTGTCACTTGTTTTCATGTGGATTGGGGCATAATTACTTGTTTCGCTCGACACATTCTCCAGTTTGTGTAATCATCATCGTACCCCGCCAAGCTGCGTTCACTCCAATAACAATCGCCCTCTCCAGAGACTGCGCCCACATGCATGTCCATGTCTGTCCGTGACCCCCCTCCCCCTCATTCAAAGGATGACTCTCCATATCTAAGCATCCACAACAGATAAAACAAACAAATCATGCTCTCCACGCAGGGAACCTAATCCGAGACAACTAGGAAGGAGAACAAGAGCAGCCTCTGCCATTCAGTGTGTTTTCACCCCAGCTGAACTGCTTTTTCTTCTTATTCAATCTGTTATGTGACTAAAGCAGGTTTGTGTGAATGTTTAGAAAAGAAATGCGATCTTAGTGACTTCACTCCAGAGCCAGGTCAGCTTCTGTCGGTTCTCAGAAAGTGTTTATGGTTTTCATGTCTAAAAGAATTTCTGAAGTACACTGAATCAGATCAGTGTTCCATTAGCTTCACCAGCAGGTCTCTGGTTTCTATGATTCTATAAGTTCTGTTGTCATTTTTTCCCGTTTTAATGCAGTGTGAATCTTCACAATATACGCAAAATATACACTCACCATCCCACTGATCTACTGTGCAATCCATAGTCACTTTATGAGATCCACCTCTCTGTAGATCCAAAATAAACATGTCCATCTGCTTTAAGTGGCTTTCTGATGAATGTTACACATTTATTAAATGACCAGTGTCTAAGCCCAGATCTGATCAAGATATTATGGTAATGTCGTAAAAGTGGAGTGGTAATGTGTGGGAGATTGGTGTATATGATATAGTCATTTTGATGTGGTCACACAAGTTAGTGTTACTGTTTAATTGAGAATGATCCACCTTTTACACCAGAAATTGACCACTGATAAGACATACGGTTTACTAACAGATGGACTAGTCTACATCCAGCAAAGCGGACAGTTATCTGTGCATTGCAGATGATAGAGATTATAACTGCAATACAGAATTTGTTAATATCCAAGGTCATTTGTGGGGTTTCTGGTATGTCCCTCCCCTTTTGCGACACACTGGAAACAGCCCTCCCTCGTCCTGAAACAGGAGCAGAATAAAAATAGTTTTGCTCTCATACATTTTCTTCCACATAAACACCTGAGCTTAATGGGAACTGATAGTATGCTACACTTTTGAACTGAATATGAAAATGCTAACTGTACTAATAGAGTCATATTTGAATCGGACTGAAGCTCTGAACTTTAGAAATCTCTAGTTCTTTTTTCCCGGCCACTGCAGTAAGTAGGCCACATGGCTGAGCCTCTCCTTCAGTGTAAAACATAGTGATGTACGCCACGTATAATCCCAGAGCTTTGATGTAATGTGCTCTTGATCTTAAATCGGGAAACCCACCAAGAAAACCATATCCCTGAAAGAAGATGTCAAAAATAATTAATGGCGATATTAATTCATGCAGAAAATACTTTATGTTTTATATATTTTTTTTCAATTTGGCCCACTGCCAAGCCCCGCGCCCTCACAAGCTTATGAAAAATGCATGTGACTTGTTTTAACCCTGACAACCGAACATCTCTGCACAGGACAAATTTGACCTTTATTGGTTGTTCAATGCCCCATGGGGTCTTTCACCCCAGTATATCATACCAGGAGAAACTCTGGATATGCTGGGCCCTTTATGCCTGAGCTCAGCTGGAAACAACTGTAATTTCATTTAAAACTCACTCAAAATTCAAGCACCTCAAGCACAGTGGAAAATTAGTGAGAAATTACTGAATGACTGTAATACCTCAGGCTCAAAGGAAAATGATAATAGTTATTGACAGCATCAAAACTGAGATTTCTGTTTTTTAGTAGATGAGAAGTGATTGAGTTTTTGTCTTTGGTTCCATTGCAGTTGTGTTAGCTCAACAAACCTGAACACAGACTGACATTTCTACAAAAAAGGTAAGATTTCCTGGCCTCTTTTTCAAAAGAAATATTTGATTAGCAGGAGACCTGAGCAAAACTCGCCTTAGTGCCCTGACAGAGACATTAAAAGGACCTCTTTTTTACTTTTTTTTTGTTCCTATGGGCTTCAATATGAAATCTGAGCAAACAAAATAGTTTTTTCTTTTAGACTTTAGGATTGGTTAGAGGGCCTTTTAGAGAGAGAACAAGTTCCTGCTTTTCTGATATCATTTTGGTGTGTTGTATTTGTTTTATTATAGAAACATCATCACCCGATTCAGATGGATAGTTGGTCTACGTGAAGCAATTTTCTGAGTTTAAGTAAGAAATGAGTTAAAGAAAAACAAGCTAAATAGAGGCTACTCTCTACTTCAATTCCTGGAAATACAGGCACTCTTAGAAAACCTTAATAACATAAATGTAGGCAGTCTTTTCCTATGTTCTGTTTTTGAAAAGCCTGATTCAACAACGTTATAATAATAGTCTTGTATTGTAGTGTTTTCATAAATTATAGCCAAGGTCTCACAAAAAGCCAAACAAAGTGAAAAACATACTCATAAATTCAGTAATAATGCTGCTCTATAGGTGGGGTCTCTCTGCTGTGTGTATAATCTGCCTTGAGTATTCAGATGCAGGTTTGGATTTGTATTATAGATCACTGTGTTGTTTTTTTTTTTACCAGCACTGAAGTTTGTTGAAGACAAATCATATCACAAGGACATTACAGGAGTGAAACATATTATTATTGACCCATCCATAACCCCACCCACAAATATGTTCTTTCATGATTGGACAAGCTCAACAATTAAAATTTTAGCCAATGTCCCATTCTCCAGTTGTCAAACAATAGATAATTAAAAACTGCTCTAATGTGTTTCCGAAGCCCCAGTGTCTGTAAATGAGTAAAATAACAAACTGGCTCGGTCTAGTATGCTAGTCTCTCTCTCTGCTCATGGCAGAGGCATAAGAAATATTTTTAGACAATGGTTTAAACAATTAGAATTGTGAACGAACCAAAAGGAGGATATTGCTCTATTCTTGCTCCATACGTGGGTAATACTGACATATTTTTGCTGTTTCCAATCATTTAAGGTGCAAATGGCTGCAAACTCGGGAGACGGCTAACTGCACTACCGACAGTGCTCCAAAACTAAACAACTTACAAGTTTCTTTGGTATCTCAAACAGTGAATAAAAATTTACAAACAAGATACATTTCAGCCACATACAAACAACTGTAGTTTTGTCCCCTTTAACATGACATTCCATCTTAAAAGACACTTAGCTTCTGCTCACAATCGTAGACGCTCCCTTTAAGTGATACTTGACAGTACAATGCAGGTTGTAAATTAGTGTTAAATTTAACCTTTCCTATACGACACAATGAATCTATATTGGGTGTGGTTAGAATAATATAGCACCACTTCCCTCCACATTACAGACTATGGATCAGTTTCCTGTTTGTTGAAGGAGGGGAATGAAGAAAGTGTTGTTCTCCTAATAATGAAAAAATCCATCTACAAAGTCAGATTTTATGTGGCTGTCCTGCTAAAATCCAATAAAAAATCGTATTTGAGGAGCCTGTCTGAACAGGGCCTTTTGGTTAGAAAACCACCTGAAACTTGATGATATACATCTCCTCGAGACAAAAGCTGTCAGTGAAGTTGTTGGCCTCAGTGGCATATCTGTCCCTTCCCCCTCTTTGTAGCATGGTTACAAATATGTCAGCTTCCAAGTGACACGGGCACGTGGCTATTGTCCTGTTTTTGCTCCAGTGTCTAGTCTTGGCTGCAGATATCCCCTGGGGGACAATTTCTCTAATAAAAGCATTAGCCATGCTGTCAATATGAATGAGTCCGTGAAGGCTGTCTGGGTGGTGACTGTCGGCCTGCGCCACTCTCTCTCTCTGCTGACGGCCATGTTGACATTTCTCGGGGCTCTGCCATTGTTCGCACCTGTCAGGAGGAATGTGACGTGGCGTCTGGAAGAGCGCAGCTGAGACCCTCGGCACGTCCAGCTGCACAGATCAACTCCATCTCCTGGAAATTAGCATCCATCCGTGCTTTCAAAGAGCTTCTGCATGCTAAAGAAGCCTTATCCTCTTTCTGCCAGCGTTCAGTTGTTGATTTGTGATGAATAGCCGGCGGCAGGGTAAACAAGGAGGCTTAGTTCCGTGGAGCATGTGTCTCTAAAGCTTATCAACACCAGCCAATAATATTTACACCCACAGCCTGTCTCCGAACGGTGCAATGATTTGAACATCCAGGCTGGTTAAATAACAATTTCAACCCTGATTCAGTGATTAGCACCAGAGCTAGCAGCAGAACGTATCCCACAGAGTCTTAGCATTCAGACTCAGGCTTGTTAAAGAGTGTAGGCAAAGCACTGGGAGGGTGGGAGTCCAAATGAAGTGAGCAGGTGAGGCTGTAAAGCTTTTAATACAGTGCTCCAGGGAGTCAAATACAATATCGGTAAAGAAGTGAGCAAAAGACAGCATTCAGATTAAAGGAGAACATAATTAAAGGAGAACATAATACTAAAAGAGAACACAGAAACAATAAGGAAATAAAACCATGGCATTAAGGTGGAACATAAAAATATTAAGAGATGTCAGGTTAGTTTTTGTGATGTTCCTAAATGTTGTTGTGTTCTTGCATACTGTTGCCATGTTTTAATATATTGTTATTGCATTAACCTTCCTCCTGTGTTATCTTTCTGTTACCATCTCTTATGTTAATGGCTCGGTTTTGACCCGTGTCTTAAATCAGCCATAAGATCCCCTAAAAAACAATTCATCAACCAATTTGTTTCTTACCTCTTGTTTTCCTTGTTATTCTTCCTTATCCATGTAAGGATTGGTTTTAGGTTTTCATTGTTGCACACTGTAAACTGGAGATGTATACACAACAAAACACAAACTCTAAACTGACTGGGCCTTACATGTCTGGACATGTCTGTCTTTCCTTGTTTTGTGAAACAGACAAAGATAGAAGCCCCTAACTGAAGCTCGAGTGGTTGTAGGAGGAGCTAGCTGTAGGCTGTTGGTGTATAGTGTGTTTATGAGTCCAGATTTGGCACTTGTTTTTGTTTTCTGATTTAAAATTATACCTGGGTCAAAATTGACCCTAACAACAGAAAACAACAAGAGCATTTTATAATTTATTTTAAAAAAAGCATTTTTATTAATTTGTTAAAATAGAAGCTCCTGACAAAGTCCAAATGTCTTGATGCAATAAACAAATTTATGGAGCACTTGTATGCATTTAAAACCTAAAAACAGGTCGGTCAAGACCCTAACACAAGAGGAAGGTTAAGTGAGGATATATTATACCCCTTTACCCTGGGGTTGATAACATCTGTGAGATGCTTTTGTCAAAGTACCAAATTGAAGCAGTATTATTGTTTCTACTTGAATTTTGTGGTTGTTTTTTGCTCCATTCAACCTCTTCTTCACTCTCTTACATAAATACGGGTCTAGAACTGTGATTGGAGAAAATCAGACGAAGAGGTGGGAATTCTTTATGGAAGAATCATTACAAATCAGAATGGCTCAGTTGATCTCTTAAAAAATTGGTTTGTCTTGTTTCCCAGTTCCCAGTGCAAATGCAATACAAATGTTGGTTTTCATAGTATATCTCCTGATGTTCTTTTGTTCCATAAATGGTTTTGCTTCTCAGTTGTTAATAATTACCCAGCATTTTATTGACAGAAGTAAAAAGGACCCCAAGTATCTTGTTTTGTCCAGTTAGTTCGCTATATGCCATTCAATTGCATCTAATTTCTTCTTCTACTACACTGTGAAGCTCGGAAGGATTTCGCTGTGTTGTCACAACAATTGTCACAAAATTCCTGTTTTCGTTGTAAATGAAGAAGTGTTTTTACAGCCCCATCACAGAGTTCTCACTATTGTCAGAGCTGAAGTCTTTCTTCAAGTTCTTTCAATGCGAGCAGAGGGTCTTGAATCAGGATGTCAGTTTGAGAGTGGACAGGCAGACCAGGTGTTTGATTATGAGCAATTTCTGTGCTTTTGGACAGTTGAAAAATGGCCAGCCACTCAGTAAAAGAATGACTGCAGAAGACATTAAGCTCAGCAGGCTTCGCTCCCTCGCTGATTTTAATAACACACACTTTTTGTCAGTGTTTTCTCAACACAAGCCTCAAATCACAAAGCTCTAGTCAAGTGGGAACAGATGGAGGAGGCAAAGGGAAAGCAGCCTCAAGTTCTTCCTTAACCCCACAAGGAGGCCTGACTTCAAGAAGCTGCTCTTTTACAAGCTCTTTTACAAGGTTCACAGCATGAAGAATAACAGTGATCGTCAGCCATTTTGAACATTTTGGAGTGCCCAAATTTTATGTCAAAAATTATGTCTCAAGTCATAGTCCAGGTATCTGATATGAATATTAGAATAGACATTTAGAACTAGTTTCTAGTTCTAGAACTTAAATAAAGTTCTGCCAATATAATGTGATATTAAAAAAAATATACAAAAATCTTATAATATTCCACCATCTCAAAATAAGAATTATTAAATGTGTTGAGAAGTATAATATGTTTTTGTAGTATACACTTTCTTATTTATATATTATAGTCCACTTATAACTCTTTTACCATTGTGAAGTACTGTGCAAAATAATTTGCATAAAGACTAGAAAATATGATTTCTATTAGTGCAGCACAGGGACACAACAGATAGTGTCACTCTCATCTAGCTCCAGTGTCGTGAAGTTGTGAGTTCAAACCCCATCTCAAATCACTTTCTGTAAGGAGTTCTCTGTGTCTTTATAGGTTTCCTCCAGATGCTTTGCTTTCCTCAGTCCATAAGCACATGCTGATCAGTGTATTGATTAGTCAAAAGTGTGCATAAGTGTGAGTGACTGAGTGACGCTCTGTGAATGCATTCTTGCTTGTGCCCAGTGATTCCAGGTAGGCTCTGAAACCATCCAGACCCTGAAGAGTACCAAGTGCTTACAGAAAATGAATGATAGAACGACTTACAGCCACTGCTAGTAGAAATGGTCAAGACCTGGTCGAACACCAAACTTTCATCAGGGAAATGAGACTTTCACTGGTGTTTCTGTGCGAAGACATCTCAACTCTGTGTGTGTAAATAGATGTGCAACATTACACATCCTGTTACTGAGAAGCAGCTTTAAATGTGTTTGGGATTACTCTGTGAGAACGAATGCAAGATAGAGATGTGAGATTTTGTTCAGACAGTGACCATTTGCAAGTCATGGAATTTTCCATTACATGGGCATTATTTTCAAGTCACACACAGAAAACCAAATATCCAACCTGTTAGTGCTGTCATCGCACTGCTGCCAACACGACCCGCACACAAATACCTCCCCTGTTGTCAGGTATTACACTTAATCGTGTAAATTATAAATGTCTAGGCCATGCTATTTTGGATTCTGTAGCTAGCTACCATTCCAGCACTTCACAGTCATCATTGCTCCACCTGAATCATGTGTGTTTAGCTTCGGCTAATTGTAAACACTTCATTACTCAGTGAACAATTATATGCCAAAGCCACTTAATGTCAAAATGTTCAAGAAATTGAGTTGTAATTAATGCTTTGTGAGAAACTGACTTGAAATTGAACGAGGGGCTAACTTTCTCCTCACAAGGCTTTGTTTAGAAAGTTGGACTCTCATTAAAATGAGTTCGGCCTTTGCATACCAAAGAGAAACGGGTCATTTAAAAACACCTGTGTGTTCTGAGCAGCATTAATGCCACTGAGAAGACTTGATTTTGTAAAATGGGGCATTGTATGATGTATCATTCATTCATTGTCTGTAACCTTTATCCAGGAAACCCATGCGGACACAGGGAGAATGGTAAAAGATTAAACAAACACAAACACACACACACACACACACACACACACCAAATACATGTACTCACCAACATACCTACTTAAGAAAAAACAAACAAACAAACAAAAAATAAAAAAAAACACCACACACAGCAGACAGAGGCTGTATTTACAGATTCCTCCAGTGTGGAAGAGTAGCTATAAGCAGCGAGCCTGCAGCATCTCAGCAGTAAATGAAGGCTGAGTTTACTGACCCAGCAGGACCCCTCTCTTGAAGATAGCTTTGTACAAATACACTCACACGCATCAATATCAGCAAATTGTAGTGAATTATTATTACGCTTGACCTGGATCGGCCTGAACACTATACCACTCGTGTTCAATTACCTTAAAAAACAAAAAGGACCAGTCACCCACTCAGAGAGAATAAAGCTAAATGCTGCAGTCAGACGAAAGGGCAAAGCAGTTCAAGTCAGACAGGAAGACTTCAGATATGACACTCAGCAGAAGCCCGATGTGTTTTATGGCAGACAACTACAGCGAGATGCAAATTCTAATGCAGTATACCCAAAGTGCGTGATGATATACTTGATTTTATTGGGGCTATGATTCATAGTATATTCTAAACAAAATTTATTCCCATAATGCTGTTGCTCAGCTTACTTCACTTGGTGCTGGTTATTCGCTTGCTTTTCGGTTACAATGCACTCAATGCCATTTTTAATATAATGTCATAACTTTCTCCATGATGAATTTTCACATCACTAATTAATAAAAATATTCATTTCATACTGCATCCTTAATTCAGGCAGCATGGTGGCTCAGCAGGTAGTGTCGCAGTCACACAGCTCCAGGGACCTGGAGGTTGAGGGTTCGATTCCCGCTCCGGGTGACTGTCTCTGAGGAGCTGGTGTGTTCTCCCTGTGTCTGCGTGGGTTTCCTCCGGGTGCTCCAGTTTCCTCCCGCGGTCCAAAAACACACGTTGGTGGATGGATTGGTGACTCCAAAGTGTCCGTAGGTGTGAGTGTGTGAATGTGTGTGTGTGTCTGTGTTGCCCTGTGAAGGACTGGTGCCCCCTCCAGGGTGTATTCCCCGCCTTGTGCCCAATGATTCCAGGTAGGCTCTGGATCCACTGCGACCCTGAATTGGATAAGCGGTTACAGATAATGAATGAATGAATGAATCCTTAATTCATTAAAATCATATTACAGGTGTCCACTGATACACAATGCTTTAAAACTCACGAAAATCAAGGCATAGCAACAAGTTTACAACAGCAATAGCAGTCCAGCTTTATTTAGGGATTTCCTGCCATTTACAGTGAACTGTCAGAAGTGTGAAGAGCATATTCTGCCCTCAGTGGAAATTACACTCTACCAATCTAAAGGATTATATTTACAAGCAAATTCAAAGTATGTGCAAGTGAAGTTAAAAGACTATCAATTAGGTTTTCTTTTTTTTTTCTTTTGGTCTCCATGTGCACATTTACAGTGACTTACCGTTAAATCCCATTACAAATGTAACCTAATGCAGTTTTAGCACATTGCCTAGGAATTCTTAGTGGAACAGGATGGAGTGCGGAGCACTGAACATCTGTCTACTAGATGGAAGGCAGCTACACAAACTGAAAGAACCATTTTACCAACTACTGATTTGTCTTCTTTTAAGGCTTAGGTGTTTTCCTGGTTATTCTAATAACCCTTCTAATGGTTTTTTTGACTGGGGTACTGTAGTGCAGGTGTTTCTGTTAGCAGCGTCATGATATGAATTAAATCACTGTTACATGAAATAAATGTAAACACAAAATATTCTTTATTTTTTTCCTCTTTACCTAAAGACTACACAGATTCACTGCTGTAGCTCTAAAAGGTATCTACATTTGCATTTTATTTACAGCCCATTTCTTGCCCTCTTATTTACAGGTTCAAAGAGAAGCGTTAGAAACACAGTGTTGAGAACAAAGAAAGAAAATAAAAATCCAAATGAGTCCAAAACCTTAGAAAAAAAGTACAGCCTCACGACGCAGTTATCAGTGCAGTTACCACAATGCATGTTTTTTTTTTTTCCTTCAGCCACATTTTTTTTTAAATACAGCAAATATTGTCCAACGTAGTGTCACTGTATCCAACATCCAATTGACATCCAAATTAACAAAAATATGCTTGACAGTATTTTACAGGTCGAGACACTTGATCACGGAACTCTTCATCTCCTCAGACCTTCCCAGGTCACACAGAGTGGTCACAGAGAGGTCCAGCTACTGAACGCTCCCATGGTCAACACATTAAGATCATTCCGATCCAGCTCAGACATTTAGAGACTGGAGCGAGGCTACGCTGGACGCCATTTAGAAGTTCAGCGTATAGATGAGCTATAGGACACATATAAGCAGCAAGTTATATCCAGGTGGCGGGTTGCCAGATTGGCATGCATGTAAACCCCTCGGCTTGTAGACAGCGTCCTGCACACCTGCAGACACTTAATGCATCTCAGGCAGCTGTGGGACTCAGTGGGGTCTCGTCTTTCCACATCCAGGGCACTTAAGATTCTGACCCTCAGGCATCCCACCGGGCTTTAAATCTGTCCTTAGCCCAGTGTTCAAGGCTAGCACTCCACACCTCCAGAAAGGGAATGGCTAAGGGCATGTTTTAGCAATGTGCTGTTTTTTTCCTTTATTTTTTTTTCTTTTTCTTTTCTTTTTTTTTTTTTTTTTAAGCATTCACATCTCTTGCACATAGGGAACATATGAGGAGGAATATTGCTTTAAAAAAAAGCACATTACTAAAATAAATACTGTTATCCTTAAAAGGAATGGTTTAGCATATTAAAATTGTTTGTATCTTTTCGACCATTAAAAGCAAACAAATTAATTAAACCGATTGACATTCCCAAACATATATATATACTTTATTCCATGTGCTGGAACACTAGGCATCGATCAAATACAACAGTTAGCAGTAAAAGGGACAACAGTTCACATTTTTCCTGTAATGTATTCACATTAGTTATACTGTACTTTCATATATGCAGCTATGAAATAAAAATTTGGAGTGATTTTTAAACTATTTTAGTAAAATATTCATTTAATACAGAAACCCTTCCACTAGAATTTCAAACAGTGCCTTTTTCATTTTCAAAGGATCTTTGAAGAGCTTGGGGACAAAAGTTGGTGGGCTTTTCCCCCCCTACATTTTTTGTTCAGACTGTAAGCACGCCTTCTTTGATTTCCTTTACTTTTTTATCCATTTGGTCAAATTCAGACTTTAAAAAAATACCAGGCAAGTCAACACCAGTCTAAAACATGACAAGACCCCATGAGGGGAGTCTGGGCAATGAAGGAGCAGTTAGGAGCCTGAACAGCAGACACTAATGTCCCTTGTTCGAGTGTGGCATGGTCAGGCTTTCAAGTATAAAAAAGAAGCGATTAAAAAAAATGTCTCTCCTTGGCTGTGGTGTTGGGGGGGAGGCAGGATGGAGGTGAAGCTGTGTGCCAATCTGCTCCACCTGGCAGCAGAACCAGCCAAATAACCATAATGCACTAGTCCAGAATTACCTTTGAGCTGATCTGTAGACAGGGAGGCAGAACAGAGTAACTGACGTCGCCATATGTCGTTCCTCTAGCAGCCACAGCTCAAAGGGCAAAGACTGCTGAGGAATTCCACAAAATTAAAAGAGCACTCAAATGTTTATGCAGTGCAACTGCTTTGCAACCATGTAGTTCCTATTTTTTTAAGGGTGCAAAGCACCTTATGGAACTGGCTTATAACTCACACTCATTCATTCACTTTCACACACTCACTCACTCATGTTTAGCAAGTTAAAAATTCTCCACAAGGGGGCACAATTAGCAGTCTTGTTTTTTTGATGCATTTTAAGAGCAGTGCTTCGCATCAATGACACTGTATTCTTGTTTTTGGAAACAAAGTCAAGACACATTTTCAGGAAATAAAAAAAAAAACAAATCAAAGAGATTAAACCTAAAATGAAACAAAGTGGTCACGTAAGCGACTTGTCTTTGGCAAGAAGTCCCGGATGCTGAGTCCAAGTGGCGCTGTCCTGTCACCTACGGCCCATCTCGCTCTGTCGCAGGAAGTGAACATTGCTGACACTGTCAGCCAGCTCTGGGAACTGGTCTACCGAAACCACATAGTAGCCCTCATAGCCCTGCACGCGCCCAGAAGACAGCAGCTGCTGCCGCTCGCTGTCCGTCCAAACACGGGTGCCGTCTTCACCCTGCCGCAGTCTAAGCCGCTCTCGGGTCCAGGCTGCATCCACTACTCTCTGCCTGGCCAGCTCCAGAACCCGCACTTTTTCCTCCTCCACACTGCTGCCATAGCGCACGTTCAGACTCAGCGCACCGTACTGCAGCCGGACGTCTGTGATGCGCCGTGTCCGGCCACCCACCACCGCGTTGACCTGTGACACTGACACATTCACACCTGTCTCCAGTGTCCGGCGGCCCACTGTCATTCCCAGAAGCCCCAGGTCACCCTCTACTGGTCCTGATTTAACAAAATAATGAGTGTCCACACCCGCAATGGTGAAGTGAAGATCCTGCAGGTAAAGGGCCTGGTCTAAAACAGCAGCTAGCCGCCGACCATCCTCGTTGGCCAGGCTGATGATGTCAGCACTCACTCGACCCTCCCGGATAGCCAGTTTTACACCCTTGCCAAACATGGAACCTCCAGAAGCAAAGGACGTGCGGCCGGGGGACTGCTGGCAGCCAGCAGCACTGGCTTTGTAGATCTGGTCAAAGCGCTCCAGCCGGACAAAGGACTTCAGCTGTCTCTGGACCTCACACTGGACTCCCAGTACAGACTGCAAACACACAAACAAAATTACATTTAATTGACATTCTAAACAGTTATGCTGCCTTTTAAAACAAAGGCTGCAGTACACCAGATTTTCTGCTGGGGGTGGAGGAGAAATGCCAAGTTTGTTGTTTATCATGTCCTGTCATGCTGTAAACACTGTATTAGAAACAAGACTAATCAACTCGAGTGTTGTTACAGTAGGAGCACACTATCAAGCTACTATCAATGGGTAGTAGACACTTCAGTTTGTAAAAACCCATTATTCGGATCACAGCCCACTTCAAAGTATACTCTCCACCCCTATCTCTACCTTCCTATCATGGAAGACTTATTTTGCACCAGAAAAATTCACTGTATAACTGGTCCCACCACAAGAAATCTTCTTTGCTACTACTTCTGCCATGACCATGTCTCTAGGGGTTCTGGCTGAAATTTGAAACATCATGCTACTGCTGCTACTGCTGAACTCTGACTAGAAGCGTACGGTAGAACACTAAAATATCCGCATTTGGTTTTCACACCCTTTCTGCCAGGCCCTGCAGCAGAAGGCTTGATTGCACCTCCCGCCTCCGCTGCCGCTATTTCCCGAGAGTAAGTAACGTCTTCTGATGGCTGGTGCAGGATGGGTGATCTCAGCGGGAAGCCACCCCATTCTCCCCCCACACACTCTCTCGCTTTCTCTCTCCCTCCCTCTCTCACTTTCTCCCAGTCCAAAATCAGGCAGCTTCATTACCACTTCAAAACATCTTTCATATCCCTGCTCTCACTACACAGTATAAGCTGTTCTATTTCTTGTTAAGGTGTATGAACACACACGGATCAAGCTCTAACAATGTTATTGTTATTATTATTTTTTACTCCCTTTCATGACTGGAGCTTGAATCACAGCTAGTTTAAATTTCCAGGTTGTTTTGTCTGACAGGAGCCTAGTGTTTACTTGATCCCGGTGGTGACCACAAACACGTGCGGCTCAAACTCTACCAATGTTATTGTTGTTATTTTTTACCCCCTTTCATGACTGGGGCTCTAATCACAGCTAGTTTAATTTTTCAGGTTGTTTTGTCTGACAGCAGCCCCGTTTTTATTTGATTTTAGTGGTGACCACCACTGCCCTCAATGTTCTTTTCCCTGACAGTTGTCTATGTATAGTTCTCAGCAGACCTTAACTGATTCTAGTATGAGACCAGATTACATTAAAGGGCCTTCTTTCTTGCCAGTAACAGACATGCCCAGTCTTCAGCAATGATTTTGCTGAAGAGAAATAATGAAATAAAGAAGGCAAGGGGTTGAAAATGGTGTCCAGTCCTGAGGCGAACATGGATGTTATGTGGAAAGTGCCTCCTCAGGGCTTGAAGAGTGACCCACTCATCTAATATCACTTGACAAGAGATCTTCGCCCCAGAGAACACAGATTTGGACAACATGGAGAGATGTATGGGATTGAAGCAGGGGGGGATGGTGGATAGACACTGACCACAGCGTAGCTCCTGCTGAGAGAAACACACCAAAGAGCCTCTGGCTGAAGAGAGACACTGAAAGCTCTGCTAGCAGTAAAGCACTGAAGCCCAGACTACTGCCAACAGCTGATGCACACGCTTATTCTACTATGTCTCTCTTTCGGTCTCTGTCTCCTTCACTTTTTTTCTGTGCTATTATCTCCTTTTCTCTGTCTGCTGGGTCCCCACGGACCACAGCCTCTCCCTGTGTACATCTCTGTTCATTCCCATGAGGAATATGGGACAGAGGGGTTCAGTTGTTAGACGTCTGACAGGATGCAAGCCCTGAAGAACACATCACATTATGCCACCCCATTTTGTAGCAACAGTTCAACCTAATACAAACTTCATCCTAAAATAGCTGATCACCTGAGACATGCTTGATATCTGAAGATGGCTTCTGGAAATCTGCAATGGAACAATGAAGTTAATGTAGCTGACTACATACCACCAGCTGACATGTTGTGTGCATGGACTTGTTTCTGTTGGTCACTGACTCTAACTGCCCAACAAAGATGCTAACTAGTGGGTATTATAACAAACCTTTCTGAAATTGTAGTACATTTTAAATATTTGGGGCTTAAGCTATGAATGGCTTACAACATTCAGGTAACTGAGTAGTTACATTAGCTCAAATATGTTCGTTCCAAATGATAAACTAGCTTTGTTTCAAACTGTTTAGTCTCCATTAGTGTCAAGTTGTTTCCTTAATGAAAGACTCATTATTTGAAGCTGTGTGTAACATGTGAGTCAAGTGCGATGCAGGGTGCCACGCCTAAAAGTCCCCATCTCTGCTGCACAAAAGACATGGCCTTAATGTGAACCCCAGCTATGATCAATGTAGCACTGTAACTAAACCCCCGAGCAGAAACCACACAAAACATGTGTATGAAGAAAGGTTGTATGGGGATGACAATATTGTCCTGTGTTTTGTCCCTGTGACACTGCAACAAAAAAGGCACCATTCAAATGGCATCGGGTGGTCTGGCCACACGCAGGGCAATCAATCCAGGGCAGTGATCAAAGTCAGAAGCTAACAGTGGACACCACCAGGAGTGTCAGTCCACATGCTCCAGTCATTTTTCAATCCAGCAGCTCTTCAAGGTGCCTGGGCCCATCGAGCCCAAAATGGCACAGAGGGGGAGAGAGATTAAAAGTGAATGCTTGCTTCCCTGCCGTTTCTGGAAATTTCCGGCATGCAGCAGCCATCGTGTTTAGTTTAAGAGGCAGCCAAACCCATGCTTCAAAGAGCTGTCAATTTAATTACAAGAGGTCAGCTATTTGGAGGAAAGACCAATATAGTAATAACAATGCCCTGAGCTCTGTTTCTGCAGTGTGCTGGAGCTACAGTCCAGAACTGGTGGGATGTGAATGTGCTTGGCTAGACTTGCACGTTGCTGCGCTCCTGAGACTTGTACCAATATTTGTCAAGTAAAGCAGAATCAGTACTTCTAGGGAGCATGTTAGGAATGGCCTAGAGGATATAAAGGTAACACTATGGTCTTTGCTCTTTGTTCCATAAAGCCTACAATAGGAGTTCCTATATGGTTTACTCACTATATTTGAAGCTTTAGTTATCAATGGACCACATAAGCAACAAACACTTAGTTATGGCATTCAATTTTCACCAGAATTCATAATGTATTACTGTATAATTGGCAGCCACTGCTTTCTGTAGGTACTATATATTGTCTGGTGTCTTTAATTCTAGCTAATACTTCCAGATAAGCACTGATTTAGAGTACAGAGCATAAGTAATTTACTCATCACAAGCCAACGAGTACTAAACCTCTGCCTGTGACTTAAACTCTTATAAGCTATAATCTACTGTTAGGGGCGCGGGGTGAGGGGTGCGGACTGACGGAGGGCGGACGCAAATGCTGAGAACACAGACTTTATTTACAAGAACAAACACAAACGAACTAGAGGGCATGAAACGAGCAAGGGACAAGCAAGCAAAACGAGCAGGAGAAACGAAGAACACGAAGAACATTACAAACCCTACGAAGACCACTACGAAGAACAACGCGAACTAAACAAGTAACAAGGTACAATGAACGACAACAGGAAGTGAGGGAAGGGGACTTAAATAACACAACAAACAAGAAACACCTGAAACGGATAACAAGGGAAAAGATGAGGAGGCGGAACAAAGGCGGGGCATGAAAGTAAACAAAACAAAGCCATGTGCAGAGAAAACAGACCTGACGAGACGAGGGCGTTACATCTACAGCACCCAGTGAATAAAGTTTAATGTACAGTGAGTAAACAATTCAGTGTCAGATTTAGAATTTTGCCATATATAAAATAAATTAATTAGAGTTATGACTGTGATCTCTGTGGCAACACAAAGAACATTATTTGGAAAGAAAAACACTTTTGCAAATACCATTGTAAACACTAAATTAGCCTCAAATGTCATAATATATGACAATACAGCGAAAACAGATTTAAGACATCAAGAACATATCACTTCTACCTTCAACGTCTACCTGAAATATCTTGTCCTCATGAGCATAATTTCTGAGTCTCATTTCCAGCGTTTACGGGTTCATTCATGTTTTCATTCACCGGTCCCTCCCAGGGCAACATACACACATTCACTCACACTCACACCTATGGACACTTTTGAGTCGCCAATCCACCTACCAATGTGTGTTTTTGAACCATGGTAAACCGGAGCACCCGGAGGAAACCTATGTGAACACAGGGAGAACACACCACACTTCTCATAGACAGTCACCCGGAGCGGGACTCGAACCCACAATGTCAAACCCATGACGTCATAACCATGAAGTAATGAAGACAATTTGTAATTCCAAATGTAGTTTATAAACTTCTGCAAAAACTAAACTTTGCATGTACTACATGGGAACAGATCCACTCCCGAGAGGCATTTCATTTCAAAAGGGTTATGAGTACTTCTAGGAACTCTGATGAAGAACCTTAATGCAAAATAATAAGGCCAACTTTGTATCCATCAATATTTTTAAGCAAGATGGGGCCAGTTTTTTTACAGGTTGATGTCTGATAAACATCCTCCTTATTTCTTGGATTCTGTAGTGCTGCTTAAATTATTTTGGGACCAGTGTAAAAGCTTATAAAATACACATCCACCTGGAGCAAATGGAGGAGCTATTGCTGCGCATGTAAAGGAGTGGCTCATTTATCCCCCTCCCTCTTCATCTCTGTGGATGCTCTGAATGAAACATGGGCATTATGGTGCAAACAACATACTCCAGCCTATCATAAGAGCAGTGCTACTGTTGCAAGGGCCATTAGTGGATTTTTAAATGCAGCTGCTTTAAAAGCCCATAAATGACCCCATAATTATATGGCCAAAAAGCAATTTGGCCAGCAATTAGAATCATTTACTTCCTCCCAATAAAAAAAAGGGAAATAATGGATGTCAGTGCGCTAGTGCTGATTTATGGGTGACCAAATAGTTCTTCCTACACTGAAAATACAGCCATTCTTTCAGCTTCTTGCTTCCAGAATATACTCAGTGCACTCTGGAAGAGCACAGAAAGAATATATTGATTCCAGTTGCTGGTTATATTTTTATTTATTTATTTTTTAAACAGAAAAAACCTCTGGCATTGCATGAAACATCGATTGAAATGAGAAAAATTCAAAAGAGTCTCCGAATTGAATTAGGTTTGCTCTTCTTTGGAGAGAGGCATTGAAAGAGGCACAGGAGAGCAGCTGGAAGATGCCCTCTAGAGAGGAAGCATGCAGACTGCAGTTGGAAGGATGTAGAGCGGCTGCTGGGGAGGCGGGGGCCCACTGGAGACTACAAGTGTATTGTAGCCATGTGTCTCAGGAGAATGAGGCCCAACCCAGTCTAAAAACACAGGATCAAAAACCTATAGATCCAACAGGTGCTGAAGGCACTGCTTGGTCAAAGTAGCCAGGCGTAGCCGCCTTCTCCCACTCCCTGGACCTCTTCAAATGAATCTCTTAAGACCTGACACGGCTTAAAAGTATGTGTTTCTTCTTTTTCTCTCTTTAAACTTCCACCACTAATACCATAATCATAAGTGCATTTGTAAAAAAGCATATTCAGAACAGTAATTTAAAACAGTATGAAGTAGCCTGCAAATGACATGCAGGACTGGGAAACATCTTAGACAATAAGCAAATTGCTTAAGAATTATTTATCCTGACACTAATTATGTTTATTACCATAAAAACACCTTAAAACCCTGGTACAAATACAAACAAACATTTAAGCAGCAGAAAGCTACAATATTTTCTTGTTTTCAACAAAGTAGTTTATTTCTAGTCAGGAAAGTTTGGCTTCTGAGTTATCTTTGACACCTACAGCAGCTGCAAAGATTTTTAAAAAGCCCTGCACACGTAATTTAATTTAATGAAGCATTAATTAGATGAAGCAGGTTTTAGGGGATAACAAGGAATTCTACTGCGCTGCCACAAGGATTGTTTGGGTATGATTAAACCAACACATTAGGAGGTATTTGTGATTATTCTTATATTAGGGATTTTCTGAGCAAATAAAAGCTTATTGAAAGAAAAAAAAAAACTAGAATATCTAAAGTGTTCACATGGTTCACAGTGTCCAATTAAACCTACCAAACCAGGTTTCAGTTTGAACAGTAAAGGATAATTATTGATAATTTTAACCAGATAAATGGTTATAATCACAAGCTTTGAAACATTTGTTCATGTATTCATTCATTCATCCTCTATCCAATTCATGTTGATTAGAGTTACAATGGGTCGAGGGCCCCTCCAGGGTCATTAGGCAAAAAATGTCATGGCCAGTCATTCACACTGTCACTCACACCATCACTCACACCTGTGAGCAATTTGGCTCAGCCAATCCGCCTTACAACATGTTAAATAACTGCAGAACCCACATCAGCAAAGATAATATTACAGGTTACCAACAGCTTTGGTAAGACACTAAAAATTCTTAATATATCTGAGCACACTCCAGTAAAATAACTTCTTGAAGTGTGCCCATCTATGATGAAAGTATAATGCCGGTTTTGCAAAGAGAATATAATTAGGGCAAGTCTGATTTAAAACACTTCAACTGAGAAGGAGAGAACAGCTACTGCAGGCTGTATGGCCCTAACAGATCCTGTAAAAGCCAACATAACTCTGCAAAGCAGACTGAATTCCAATAAGTGCTCTACAGAATATAGAACAATATCTCAGGAGAGATGTAAAAATCTGGGCTATCGGAAGCTTGAGAATCCCTTTTTAGGGTATTTTACTTGCTTTCCCATTCTCCTTGATTGTGTGGGAGAACCGAGTTGAACCTTGTCAGGCTGACTGTTTCAAACACTTCCATCCCAGCACACTTAAAATCCCATATCTCACATATCTTAGAAGCATGAAATATGCTTCTTGCCTTCAAACGTGCATCTATTATGGTGCATCCACTCGCAATAAAGGCTTTGCTTATGAATTATGGCCATGACAGGCAGATATTCAGACTAAGTGGATTGAAAAATACTACAGCCCCTCACAACTTTCACAAGCTAAACTCAAAAAGGGAGCAAGTAGAATGGCCCCGTTGTGTTATTATGGGCCAGTTTGCCAAGGCACAATAGTATCTCTAGGTGTTAAGAAACAACACACCCATCGATGCGTGCCTAATCCATGCCACTCTCAGAGAGAAACCTGAGCCAAAAAGACAACAAGCAGCTGCTCAATAATTCAGGTGACTTAAAGGAGACACAAAAGGCAGATAAGCCCCAGAGCCTGAGCATTTCTCTGGCCTGGGGGGAGGGGGTGGGGTGAGAGAGAGCAAGAGATGTTAGCAAAGTGAAGGTGGTAGGAAAAGCAAGGGAGTGAAGGAGAAGGTGTGTAAGGCTGAGCTGAAATCGATGGCCAGTGGTGGAGGAAATGTGGACTAAATTTCCCTAATGGCAGGACTATTACAAGAGCTCTTTATTTTGACCCCATTCCCTCAGCATGAGGAGCCAGAGCAGAGGGCGGGGCGCTGGCCTGTGATTTGGGCTGATTGCTTTGGGCACCACTGGGACGCTGCAAAGCTGAAGGGTTGGGTTACCGAGACGAAAGTTTGTAGTTGGAGATAAAGGATGGGTGCTTGTGAGAGAGTGAGTGAGTGAGTGACTTTGCAAGTGAACACAGTCGCTGTCAAATTTCAGTGCGTTTATTTTTATTAAGGTTGCATCAGATTTTTATATCCATGAGGTGGTACGATGCCTATGTATGGTTGGTGTGGTATAGTGGTAACAACAGTGCCCTTCCCCAAAATAAAAAAAAAATGTCATGTTGGATCAGCATTACTGCACAATGAACATTCTTAGAAGTGCAATAGAATGAATGAACAGTGACCTAGCATTGCCAAATGAACGCAGCTGCTATCCTTCACACTGTGAATATTTCATGATTAGTGCTCCAAAATTACCTCGAATAAAATCTTTTAACATTGACTTTCAAAGGAAAACAATTATCTCCAAAATTGTACATTTACAGGAGAGAGAAAACCCTTCTTAACCTTCAGTGGAAGTCCATGTAAAAACATTTTATTCCAAGTACATTTTAAAGAAAGAAGATAATCAACACTAAATTTAACATTTAAACTGGTGTCAAATTCTGTTTCTGTCAGGCCAAAGCTCTGCAGGGATTAGCATGTCCCCACCTCTGTTACTGCCAGCTCAGTTCATAAAATAAGTAGCTGATGAGATCTTTTATATTGGGTAGAACAGCCAGGCCTAGAGTCTGACATTTGATTTATACCTACATTCGCCTGCAGATGTTTTGGCAGCCATAAAGGTCGACATGAATTTGGATTTTCTAACAGTAAATATTTTGACATACTCTGGAAACAAACTCAAATATGACATCTTCTCTGCTTTTCAATTAGTGGATTTTTGTATGATACTTCAACAGAGTCATATGCCTCCTAAGATCAGTGGATGTCTTACCTTAGTGCTGTCCCACTCCTGAGTCTTCACCTGGGTGTGAATGAGCTCATATGACGGCTCCATGGCATCTGTGACGGGCTTTCGATACCCAGGGATGACGTTATACAGCTGAAAGCCAAAGGTCACCAACCAGCTATTCACATCTGCAACAACAGAGCAGTGATGACAGACCTGTTAAGAGGAAGCAGGCACCTTCACTAGTGCACCTTCCACAGCTACTCTTCACCTTTCTGACACTGCAGTGCTCTGACTAAACTGCAAAATATGATTCATTAAGAACAAGGACATAGGTCAAGTGATTTTCTCCATGAAATGAGCTCCCCTGCTCTCATTACAACAAAAAACCCTGATTAGTTTGTGACAGCGGGCCAAATATGATTAATACTCCAGTGGCCGCAGCATATCTGCAAAAAAACGATGATAATTCCCATCACTTCATTCAGGCACATTGCACTTGAGCTGATAAAACTTCCATAGAGTCAAGTAACATTTCAGGCCGGGTTCCAACCCTCTGCCTGATTGTAAAATACACATTTCATGCTTTCTCCTGAGCCAAGTGTCTCAGCCCTTCCTATAATCAGAAAATTGTGTATTTAGATTTGTTTACCAAGGTTGCAAATGCTTTCAAATTGTAAGATAGAAAGAAAATGAACCTTGACCAGAATGAAATCGACTTCTGAGTGATTTTTCTCCACTGCATCCAATACATTTGTCACGGACAGTAAAAATCATTGCTACAACAATGGATCACAATTTGCATCTGCTTCTTTATTACTGTCTGTTTCAGCAGATAGGCTTCTCTTAACTAAGAAAAAGCACCGAAGTACAATAAAAAAGGCCCCAAGTAATTCTAAAGGTGCCATGAAAATGTCAACACAATCAATCACGCTGAAGATTAGAACTTACTCTTGTATAACTAAATATCCAAGAGTCAGTTAACATTCCTCTGGAGCTGCCTTTAATGATAGTTTAAAGCTTAGCGGGTAGCTGTTTAGTTGAGCGTTAAGTGTGGCTAGCAGGCAACACTGTTAGCATACAAAGAGACTGCATTAGGAGGCTTATCCTGAGAGACCAACGAGAGAGTCTTTCTGATATTACTGCATACATACACACACCAGTCTTGTTCAGCACAGTATAATGAAACGTATAAAGTAAAAGGCAGAGACCATTTTCTCTAATTTAATTTTCAGTTATTACTGCTATTAAGCTTAAGTTATTAATTTTTCAGGAAATGAGATAAGATAGGAAACTTGCATAAGCAAAAAACTGGGAGTGAAAAAAAATCTAAATCTGCAGTTAAAAAAATAAATAAAAAATTAAACATTAATATTAAAAGGAACTCCAACCATGCAAGACCTGGTAGACCACCAAAGCTGTCTCCATCAGATAAACACTACTTAAAGCTTTCATCCTTGAGACAGAGGTGAAAATCAGGTTGCAATCTTGCTTCAGATCTGAAAAGTCCACAGGCATTGCTATGAATATGAACATTTATTAAGAAACTCTTACTGAGAAAAAAGTCAAATAAATGATGAAATTTTCTGGCATGTCAGAGTTATGTCTGGCCACTCCACAGCCCCTGACTGCAATGTAACATAACTGAATGGGTTTGAGATTCCATGGATTGTAAAAGGCAAAAATGTATTCATATCTTAGACTGAACTTTAGATACATGGGAAAATATCTCTTCAGAGCCGTCAACACCCCCCCCCCACACACACAAATAATAAATTGAAAACATTTTAAAGTGTATTAATGTGAAACTTTCAATAAAAGAAGATTAAGTTATGCTTATTTGGGACTTCTCAGCAACTTTCACTTATGGAACTGGTAATCAAAGCAAACTGAAGGGCGGTCTCTGATTTAAATCTAGTACCTCATATTAATTTTATGAAATACACAGTGTAACTGAAGCACAGGGCTGTGATCCAAAATAAACATCACAATAGAAACTATTCATCCATTTCCCACTGGCAGTTAGGGTATAAGCTATGGCTTTGATTTCAGCCAGAAAAAGGCATTTTTAAAAGCACTGGCATAGACTACTAACACACATATAATATTTTGTCTTCTTCCAATGAAATTGTTGTTTGGCTTCCAAGCAGAGAAATGCTGATACCATAGCCCCTGGCTCTCATTTGTATGACCCCCATTGTGTTCCCTGGTTCCACTGGGGAGTATTCACTGCTATTACCTCCCTATGTACCGAAGCAACAAAGACTGATGTGATATTTTAAGGGAGAAACCTGAATGCTGAATAGATAGAGGAAGCTGCTGTACTGTCATGGTTCCTGGGGAGTTTTTCAAATGCAAGGGCTAAAAAAAAACACCCCAGTCTGAGGCCTGGAGCAGAGCCTGACAAATGACCACTTCACAGCAGGGAGGACCTTCTTAAAAAGCAGTGAAGCTCATACATAGTGCTTCATTGTTTATGTTTTGAGTTGTTATTCATGCTTATATGCTGGACATCAACTAACGTCCATTCAATATGAAAGACCCAACTGGTAAAATGCCTCTAGCAAAATACCAAAGAAAGCCAAGAGACGAACCAAAAGACAGCTACAAAAGACTCTATTTAAAAGCTTAAATATTCACCTGTCATGTAGCACTTGGTCTCTTGTGTGTTGCTCAAAGGGTTATTGTTCTTGAACATGTAGAGGTTGAAGGGCACGATGTTGTTGTTGTTCAGCTGCTTCCAGATGTCATGGTCGGGTGTGGTCCAGCGGCCTGCAAGAACATCATAATCTCTGCGTCCCATGTGCACCAACTTGGTGAGAGGTTCATAGAGGCCTCCCTGGTAGCCCACCACCAGCTGAAAGCTTGGGTTTGAGTCGAGGTAGACTTCACCAAATGCGGTATGGAGGATCTGTTTGATCATGAGGCCTGATCCACTGAATACAGCCAGGGGGGTGCCATTGTTGTCGCAGGCAACATAGTATTCATCCCCACTACTTAGCTCCATGGCAAACAGGTGGCCCTGAAGGTCATAGTACAGTGAGGTAATCTCTGAGCTGGAGTGGTTGTACATGTGTGTGACTCTTGTAGGGCTAGACAGATCTGCATAAAAGAACTGTAGATGGTGACCTTGACTACTCCGGCTGGACACTCTGCGGCCAAGACCATCATAGCGATATTTTATACTCCATCCACCAACCTTGCTGTAGGCTCTGACCAGCAGGCCGGAGGAGTTGTATTCGAAAAAGTCATTGCCTCTTTGTCTGAGGAACCCATCTTCGTCCATTCTGTACTGGACGTCTCCAAGTCGTGTGATACGGTCCCTTATGTCATAGCGTAATGGAGTGAGGCGGGCACTGTTGCCTGGACTCAGTAGATGAAGGTTGCCGTTTAGGTCGTAACTGTAGCGCCAAAGAGGCTTGTCATTTATGGACACCACTTGGAGCTGGCCATCAGCATCATACTCATAAGTGTACCGTGTGGTGTTGGCATAAGGCCCTACCTTTAGCTCTTTAGCTATTACTCTGCCCATGTTGTCATACTGCACCATCATCCAGTACATCAGCGAGCGGAAGATCTCATACTGGACTTCTTTCACTCTTCCATAGGCGTCAAAGTGCTTGGTGTGGGTCATGACCGCTGTTGTAATAATCTGGTTGATGTCGTAGTAGATGACGCCAAACTTGCCAAACTGCTCTGTTTTACCAGACACGTCGTCGTAGCGGTACAAGTCAATGGGCAGTGGTGTCTCATTTATGACAGCCTGCATGCTTGTGACTCGGAAGCTGTTGTCATAGTTGTAATCAAAACGAGCATTGACCATGCCTTCCTCGCTGAACCGGAAGATCTGCCGGTCGATGAGAGGTCCGATCTGCCGGTAGCGGATGGTGCAGGTGAAGCCCTCGCTCTGTAGGCTAACGGTCTTCAACATGCCTGCTGCCTCATCGTATGAGAAGGCGACGCGCGTGGTGTCGTACAGAATCTCGAGCAGACGGGAGAGCTTGCCATACTTATAGATGATCCTACGACCCGTGCCCTGGTGAATGGTTTGCAGAAGCAGGCCATCCTCTGTGTAGTCCTGCAGCACGGTGGCATTGCCCTCAGGAGGCCGGTACATGTTTCTATAGTAACCAATGGAGCGGGTAGTCTCCAGGGTCTGCCGGGCCACATTGGGCATGGTGACAGATGATAGACGATCGTTCTTGTCAAACTCAAAGATGTACTGGCGCTGGCTGTACAGCAACAGAACCATCGACTGCCAAGGAAAGAAAAAATGACAAAGTGACACTCAGTAGGTTTGAGTCAATGAAGCATGGTAATTTGTAGCACATTTCTGAAAACTGCCTGAAAATGTTAAAGCGTTAAATGTTAAATTCTCTGGCCAACAGAAGTGAAGGTCAATGCAAGCCCAGGAGTCACATTATGCTGCGCGACTAACTGCACAACAAACTGTGGGGTGTCACAGATTCACTTCAGGGGGTCTAAAAATTACAAATAGCTTGATGCAACACTGGCTGAAAAATGTTGCAGGGCAAATTCTCATTAAGTGGTGATGAAACCATCAGCCCCCATGCCCCTGCCCCAATAATAGTACAAATATTATTAGTTAACATGGAGGTCAAGGGTAGAATGTCCTGGAGTGCATAATTTAATAGGAAGCACTTTCTTCTCATTTTTACTTTAAGCTTTCTATCCAAGCAGCATTTGCCAGCTTTACTGCTCTATAAAAAGCAAATTCACAGAAAATGCATCCAAAGGCTTATGAGTAATACCTTTAAAACTCTCAGAACACTACAGAAAAGACACTATCAGCATTTCAAAAGTGTTAGCAGGTTGAGTAGTTGCCATTTTTCAAATCAAAGGTAAAATCTCAGGTTTGCATTCCTTGGTAAAGATCTTTATTCTAATTAGCTAGAAAGTGACATTTTACTTCTAACAGGGTGCTATTTTGGGCATAACTACACTGTCAAGCTGTCAGCAGTAACAATGCATAATGTGAGCAGAGTGAATCAGACAGCTTTAACCGTGGCAGGCTAAGTTAAAACCCAATAATGCAACACAAAGCCCTAGAACACTGATGGGTTAAAAGGTCCTGAGTAATTTTACTCATTTGTACCTTGCAAAATACAGGATAATCATTATCATTATGCATTACTATAAAAAGTCCACAGCTGTTTACCTTCTCAAGGTAGGTGTAGCTCCAAGACTTGCCGTCTGCAAATATCTGCGAAGTGATTCGTCCGTTTTGGTCATATTCCATGCGGACAGACATGGTGCCTCTTTGGATGCCAGCCACATGTCCGCCAGGAGAGTAGGTGACATTGACCCCATTCAGCCGGCTACTTGGAGCCCACAGGGTGGGTCTGCCTGCGTGGTCATAGTGGATCCTCAGAGTGAACTTCCTGTGATCATCATACACTTTCTCTGTGCGGGTGATGCGGTCAAAGTCCATGGAGAGCAGATTTCTGTTATGAACCTGATGGAAAAAAAATGGAAAACAAATCTCATTTCTAAATGGCTCTAGTTGGCAAATAGCAGACGATATATTCTAATGCATCAGCCGGAGCCAGTTGATCATCAAGGAACTCAGGACTACTTTTAATTTAGCATTGTGTTTTTAATTGCAACAGTGTGGTCCTATCTCCAGAGGACAGAAGCTATTGAAGTGATGCTATTTAGACTCATTTCCATATTTCTTTGTTTGTGTGAAGCAAGTCAAAGAAAAAAAAAGGGTTGGTAGGAACCCGTCTGTCAAAGTGAGGATAATGATGGAAGTTTATTGATCGCGAATATAGTTCCATCCGCATTTCAGAAAAGGATTAGCAGGAAGTACAGGACTTTTCATTTTCTTTTGCCACTTGGGGGAAAATCAACGGCGCTCCTGAGAGGAAGATATAGTCAAAGACTAACTACACGACTCAAATGACACACCACACTGGGTTTTCCGCTCACTTCTAATGGATAAGGGCCTTCTAATCCCAGCACATGCTGAGATCAGAGAGGAGAGGCTCTCTTATGGAAGTGGTAATCCACACATCCGGGTCACTGCAGAAGGAAAGAGAGAGGGGCAAAATGACTCACAGGCAGCCTTTGTCTGCTAGCGCCATCCATCTACACTCAATTGAGGTGTGCTTCAGCGTCACATTACACTAGTAAAGAAAGCCAGCCGAGTAGCAGCTAAACAATGGGGGCTTAGAAAGCTCATTCCAAACACATTTAACCTCCAGAATAACCCTGCAGTGGGTGAAGTCAACTTTATCATGCTGTCTTTTCACATTTTTATTTTGCTGCACTCAAGTTTTGTTGAGTAATCTTTGAAGGATCTGACTTAATCTTTGGCTTCTATTTTTTCTATGTTATATCATAGCATATCATATCAAAACATACAGAGGTAACTATAGCTATTAGGCATATGTTATCCTCAGAAAACAGGTTCAATGAGCCACTGTCAAAGATCCGTAACTGTTTGCATTGACGGTATTTATTATTTATTTATTTATACTGATGCTGAAACGCTGACTTTGTTTCCTGTTTGTATTTTTGTTTATTCATGAATATAAATTAAATGAAATCCTGAAATTATATTTGGTTGAAGATGGCCCAATCATTCACAATGCCACAAGTTTAATCAATAAAAAAATGTTCACATAAAGTGAAATTACTGTGCTTAACTGTGAAAGAAATGTGAGACATTGTTTGGACAGGGACAATATTCTACATAAACACCCCATGATAAGAATACTAATTGTGGACCCTTTTACTCTTAAACAACAAGTGGCCGTGTGCCAGTTCCAAGCGGTTGTCTGGAGACGAGGGTCTAAATGACCGCAGCCTACGTGACCATCTGGTATTTTTCTCCTAAAACGCTGTGTAATGAAAGCATCGTTTTCTGTAGCCCCTCTCTCCTCAAGGCCGTGTCTTTCTGATTAAAGCAGACTGATCACTCCAGGTACACCAGCACCCAGCTTGGCACGGCTTAGTAAAGCCTTAAAGCAGCTTTGCGGGTTGTTGTTGGCCGGCGTCCAGTGACACTGGAGGATGCTGGGAGAGATGGCTTGAAAGTGCTCTTGCTCCTCACGATCACGTTGGGAACCCTCGCCCGGGAAGGGACAATTATACAGGGGCCAATTAATGTCACTAATACCCAATTGAGAGGATTATTTTATATTAAAAGTAAGGAGCTGGTGAATAGAAGAATTCCCAGCAGGAGTGGCAGAATGAAGACGAGATATGTTTCCTTTTTTACGTCTCTCTTCCACTGCTCCCGATGTGAACGAGCCAATGCCCTGCAGTTCTCTTACTCTTCCTTTAGTAAGCTGCTTATCCCACAACAAAGACTGAGACCCATGCAAATGATCAAAGACCCAGAAAAAAAAAATAAGTAAAGGAATGGGTCTCAGAAATACTCGCAGGCAATCTTTGCATCATGTGATCTCCCCAAAAACAAAACCTCCAGTGCCAATGGACTATCGTATAGCAGCACGAGTGAGGCTTTCATTGGAGAACGTTGATGTTGAGAGGTCTGCTTTCAGAGGGCCTTCTAAATAGAAAGCTGGACTCGTTTTGATGAAAGAGAGAGAAGGAGAGAGAGCGTAAGAGGGCGGGGGGAGGGGGGGGGTGTGAGAGAGATGGAGAAGGCTGGCTGCCCATGCCAGGCACTGGTTGAGCAGAGGCCCAACAGGCTGGAAAAAAGCTCTTTTGGCAGCGATATCCCAGGCCTCTAGAGAATGGAAACCCACTCAAGGGGAATGCTTTAAATTGGACATTCCTTAAAACAGGCTTGGCTTAGGCAAAGCAAAGGGGATATGAGGAGGATTTGGGTTGTGAAACACAAGCAGAGACTCACTCTAAAATGAGCTAAAGATCTGCAACAGAAGAGAGGAGGGTAACTGATCAAAACCCCTTGTACAATGATCCGATTCATTTTGTTTTACAATCATTTCCCATAATTAGGAGCAGGAGATTGTCTTTTCATCTCTACAACTAGACAGAATATATTAAAGCCATCATTAACTCACTTACAGCTATTTAAAAAATACAAGGCTGACAATGAAAGGTTTGTTGCCAATCTATTTCACTAAAGAAACTCAGAATTACACAGAATCGACAAGTCTATTTTTTTCTTGTTCTCGTTAAAAATAAATTCCTGTTTTGTTTTGCAAGTCCAATATTTGCTTGTGCCTCTGCCTTCCATTTTGAACGTGTCCCCACCGCCTCTCTGATAAGAACTGTAATCTTATTTGCTCAGTGTGATTTTTCGCTTCCTCGAGCAAACACGCGTGTCGTTGTGTTTATTGTGTCTGTTTGGAGGCGGTATAGGACACCGTTCTAGTAAACGCACACCAGAATATCCAAAGGACTGTCAATACAGGCTTTGTGTGTAAAGCTTTCAGGGCGGCTTTCCGGATGTGAGCGTTTTAGGAGCTTCACCCTGTGCACAGCAGAGGGAGAATTTCCCCCATTACTCTCACAAAGCCCCAGTGCTGAGAGGTGGCCCAGTTGCCATGGAGAGTAGCACAACTACCATGGCTTGGCAGCATAAGTCATGAGCCCTACTAGGGGCATGGAGTCGCCGCGGTGATGGGCACATGGCATAGTGCACACCCACACAATACAGGGGCTGCCACTGACCTGATTCTTTTAACCCTCTATGTCCCTCATGGCATATAAGCCTAATTACATTTTGTTTATTAATCTTTCACTAGTACCTCTACAAGCAGAGAAATTCTGCCAAATATAAATGGACTCCATATAACATCAGTAGACAGCAGACTTAAAATAATGTATTTGATGAAGAGTTTTACATTTACCAATATACAACATATAGCTGGATGATCTATGATTATATTTCTTAATTTTGGTGAGTGCAATATAATTCTGATGTTGAAAAGGACAATACAAAAGCTACAGAAAAACAGCAAAGAACAGGAAGCAACATGACATCATCAACAAACAAAAACGTCTTGGCTTTGTTAAACTAACTTTAAAATTGATTGCAATTAACTGTAATGAATATCAGTCAGTGACAGATGCTGTAAATATTATTTACTGAAATATTGAAAATGTGTATTAAAATCTTATCGTTGTTATTGATTGACCTTTTATATTGCGATATATATTGATATTGAATTATTGTCCAGCCCTGATACAATGGATTGTACAACAACCAAAGGTTGTTGTCATTTTTTTACATAAGTAACCATGTGACTCATTATATATTCATTCATTCATTATCTGTAACCCTTATCCAGTTCAGGGTCGCGGTGGGTCCAGAGCCTACCTGGAATCTCTGGGCGCAAGGCGTGAATACACCCTGGAGGGGGCGCCAGTCCTTCACAGGGCAACACAGACACACACATATTCACTCACACACTCACACCTACGGACATTTTTGAGTCGCCAATCCACCTACCAACGTGTGTTTTTGGACTGTGGGAGGAAACCGGAGCACCCGGAGGAAACCCACGCGGACACGGGGAGAACACACCAACTCCTCACAGACAGTCACCCGGAGCGGGAATCGAACCCACAACCTCCAGGCCCCTGGAACTGTGTGACAGCGACACTACCTGCTGCGCCACCGTGCCGCCCCTCATTATATATGTATATATTAATTATTGACAATGTTATTAAAACAAATGGCACCTCTTCTATTAACACAAATCATTGCCCCACCCTGAATCAAGCACCTAAATATTGCACCATCTTCTCTCTCACACACACTTTTTACACTGTCACCCATGCAGTCACCCATGTAATATGACACAATGTCATTTGACATGCCACTCAAGGTTACTTAATGATTCCGTTCAGGTCTGTCTCTCTGTTCTCACCATTAGACTACTCTCATTTCTAAATGCACACAATATACCCTGAGGGCCTTGGCTAATTCCCCACATTCTCTCTCTTTGAGAGACTGGACACTCGCTGTCCACTAAAACATGGCTCCTTTTAACTGTCTAACAAAGTGGCTGGATATTTTGCCTTAATGCCTGGATCACTCTTACTCACACAAACCTCACAGCAATAGGAAACAAGAAGACAAGACACGAGGCACGCTAATCATTTCAGAACGCAGTCTATTTACAATAAATGCAGATCTTAACCGTGGCCATGGTCCAGATCACAAATGAGTCAACTTTCAGTGGACACAGTTATAGTGTATAGTTAGATATATAGGTGGGTTTCTCATCATCACTCAACAGCTTACTACTATTACTGCAAGAACTGAGCTATGTGACAACTGTGCTGCGCAGAATATACATTGTTATTTCTATGGTTACAACAGTTAATCAATGAAGCCTGTGTAGATTATGAACAGTGTCATGGGGGTCTTCATATTGGATTTCCATAAAAGTCCTAAGAGTAAATGTGACACTTGTTAATAATTTCAGATCATTTCAGACCATATCAATTTGTCTGTTTATCACGGATGTTTACTGCAGTGCAAAAAGGAAAAAACAGTTTCAGATTATAAATAAAGTAATCAGAGAAATCAATCAAAATTGGAGGAAGGCCTTTGTGACCATAAGATCATTCTGACAGCTTTTAAAAGCAAGCGAATGTAATAAATAAATAAATAAAAAGTGTAATTAAGGACCATTTCCTCTGCACTATGTACTGATATCCCAGATGCTGTTTCCTAACTGCACGTCCACTTTGCATGACCATTAAAAACTAAGGCCCCTCATGTTACAGCACTTCCAAATTAATTGAAAAAGCAGTCGATAGGTTAACTGACTATAGAAACGGTTGTTAGCCCCAGCCCAAGTTATTACCTCTCCGGAGGGCAGTGTCTGGAGCTCAAGTGACAGCTCACTGCCCCATCCACTCGCGCTCAATAAGACCAGTGTCTGACACACGGCCCTGGACGCTCCTGCCGTCCAGTTCGACACAATCAGAGCGGTGTTACAGTGAGGAGACGGATGGAGATGTCAAAGTGCTACAGTGAAGAAAGCCTCTGGGTTTCATTCATCAGGGGAGTCATCACCGCCCCAGGCTTTGACCTAGCCCTCAGGGTCACAAAGCAGGATGCCACAGTGTGATGGATTGACCACTGAGCTGTGCACACTCCCTCTCCCTCTCTCTCTCTCTCTCTCTCTCACACACACACACACACACAGAGCACACAAACTGACCTTGGCAGACAGCACCAAGACTGCTGGGGCTGGGTCAGAGCACCACAGAGCCGCCATTAAAAAAGCAGATCATTCTAAAAGACAGGTGCACTGCACGGGCTTCTTCAATAATGTCCGTGAACTGCGAGATGAGGCTAGAGAGATTATAATCAAGAGGCAATTACACTCAGAACAGGGACTCGGGCGCTTAGATGAGTCACTGCATTTCTCCGAGAAATGAAGCCAGAGCTGCGTGAAGTTAACCCAGCCAATGCAGAGGCAATGTGGCCATGCAATTACTGTTCTGTGTGAGAGCTTGACTACTGCTAGACTGGGTGTGTGTATATGTGTGTGTGTGGGGGGGTGTGAGTGTGTGTGTGTGTTTGCGTTCCTGCATTTGCCAGGCCACACTGGGCACTAGTCTTTATCCGTGAAGTGTGTGTGTGGGCATGTACCATCCCTCAGGGACCGATGATGATGATGTGTGTGTGTATACAAACAGGCACTGTATCCCTCTTGCCTGTGTGGGCAGAGAGGAGTAAATCTAAACAAGTCATTGTGCTTGGGTAACGCATGTGTTTGTGAGTGCCAGTATCTCCTGGAGGAAGAAAGTCTATGACTGGTGGATGTGTTTTTCTTTCTATCAAGTGCTGTGAGGTTCCTATGTAAAAATGGTGTTGACACGTTTAACACATATCCGAAAAAAATAAAATAAATAAAATTAAAAATAAAATAAACTACTACTTCATAAACAAAAATATGTCAAGGTCCTAAACACATTCTAAATAAATAAACATAGATAAATGTGTATGCTTGTTTGTGGATGGGCTTTAATACAAGAAAATACCTGAGGCCCTAGTAACTGGATTAGATAATTAAAGCTAAATTTTAATTACACCAATGATACTCTTCACACATAAGCCAGGATTCATTCCATACACCAGCTCTGACGGTGACGGACAGCTGTGTTGGACACCCTAAACTTAAAATAGCTGCTAATCTTAAGCTCAAATATAAAACAATCTAAGCAACAAAATGTACAAAAGGCGACTGCTTTGAAAAAAAACCTTTAAAAAATGTTGATTTCTTGCTCACAACAGCCTCAGGCATCAGCTTTAGCTTATATTTTACTCCTATAACTGGTGCAGAGTTCATTAGAACTAGCCAAGAAAACAAACAGAGAATGGTAGGTTAAGGCCTTAATCAGAAAATGGGACCACGTTGGCTCAAATCAAACTGTGATCAGGACTTGTCGTAAACCTGGGTTGTTTTGAGAATGTTTATAGTTGAACCAAAGGAAACCAGCACCTGAAACTACGGATACTGGAAGCCCGTGCTAGCATTTCTCCTGCAGTGTTGCTATCAGTGCGTGAAGAGTGGGAGAAGAGGGTTGCATTGACAATCCAACACAATGGGCAGCACTTTGAACACATTTTATAAGTGGTCAGAAACTTGTAAATAACTAAATAACTTGTAAATAAAGAATAAAGTAAGCACACCATTGTTTTTCTTGTGAAATTCCCAATAAGTTTGATGTGTCACATGACCCTCTTCCCATTGAAAAAACAAAAGTTGGATCCAAAATGGCCGACTTCAAAATGGCCACCACGGTCACCACCCATCTTGAAAAGTTTCCCCCCTCCCATATACTAATGTGCCACAAACAGGAAGTTAATATCACCAACCATTCCCATTTTATTAAGGTGTATCCATATAAATGGCCCACCCTGTAGAGTTCAGTAGCATGAACTCTGAATTGGCTGATTTCACATTTGTTATCAGCCAAATAACTCTTCGCAAATGTGCTCTTCTCCAGTTATAAGGTACAGAGTAAAGTGTTATGAAGTGCCTGGAATAGTAACATTTGCTGAGGTGACAAAAAGAAGATTAGCACCTTCCTTTGGCTGCCTTCTCTGTGTCAATTTCTAATCACAGGCGTCATTACACTATTTTTGAGGTGTAGTTCTGGACTGACATTAATGCAGTATGGAGGTAACTAGCTGAAGAAACTGAGCATTGCTGGAATTTGCCTGATGTTGTTGGTGTAGTGTATGTGTCGGTAGGTGCTAAATATTGTCCAGTGTGTGGTAACATTAGTCACTGGTGACCACCTGTAGCTCCAAGTGCGTGTGTGAGTAAAAGAACTTACCCTCAGTCTGCGTCCATACACCGTGACCTGTCCCCTGGCTTGTTCTTTCCTCTGTCTCCACTCCACCAAGTTGAGACCGTTGTCGATGGGCAGTGTGACATTCCTCTTGCTGATCGTTGGGTTGACTGTCCCTGAGAGCAAGTGGGGCTCGGTGTGTAGGGATACCTCCATGCCATTAGCCAGGACCAACCGCAGAGAGCCGTCCAGCCCGATGTAATAGCTGTTCTTCACTTGCTCTGTGTGGGAAGAAAGAGAGCCAGAGAGTTATAGTGTGTATGAATGAAGACTCACTCTCACTGTGGTCAGTGCCTCAGCTACACAATCAATAATGAGAAGCACATATCTGGACCCTCGTTTATCTAACAAGTAATAATTATACACAGTTCACTTGAAGTATTAACTATAGAGAACGTACTACTGAAATAACACAGGCGTTGATGAATCCCAATGTTAAATAAGAATAAGAGGTTGACATCTACCATTCTGGACTTAGACCCTAAAGGGTTAAATAATTGTTTGGCTGAACAAGGCCTTCACATTGAGACTTTAACTAAATAATGCTGGAAAGCCCCGCAGTGGCAGACCTTCAGTGTTATAGCAGTCCAAGGACAGGGAGAGATATAGAGAAGAAAGAGGGTGAGTGTGTGTGTGTGTGTGAGAGAGAGAGAGTGAGTGAGTGAGAGAGAAAAAAAGAGAGGGAAATGAGAGAGAGAGAGAGAGAGAAGGAGAGATATAAGAAAGAGAGAGAGCAACCAAGCAAGGCAGAGCAGGAGAGAAAGGGAGGGCAGGAGAGAGAGAGAGAGAGAGAGAGAGAGAGAGAGAGAGAGAGAGAGAGAGAGCGGAAAAACTAAAAGTATTGTTTAGCAATGGAGGGCAACAGATGAAACAACACCTCCCAGGTGATCTGTTAGCAGAATGACCGGTAGAATGATAGATAGATAAATAGATAGATAGATCGAGAAAGAGAAACAACTCTGAAGGAAAAGAACACATATAACAGGAAAAATAATTAATAAGACTAAAGCGAGAAAGAAAGAGGGAGAGCAGCAATGCCATGACTGCAGCACACAAGTAAGCGTCAGTCAGCACTTTAACAAGGCCCACCATGAATAAAACTCTCATTACCGGCCGCTGTGAATTAATGACTTGTCGAGAGCAGCGCTAATTACGCATCAGCGCTCAATCTCAACACACGAGAAAACGTGCGGTTAGCTTTCCCTTCTCTCTCCCTTCTGAAAACACATGTGTTCCTGGACGTTATATAAACCAAGAGCGACAAGCATTTTCAATTATTACATGATATTAACATTAAAAAAAAAAGGAAAGCCACTTTATGAGTTGTCCACTTCCATTAAAGTAAGAATGGCTGAAGTCACGGTGAAGGTCTGTTTCCGTGGTAATGCTGCATTTTATATAAGCGTATCTTTGTATTAGTGCATCTTTGCAAAAGAACCTGTATGACCTCTGCTGCTGAGGCAGACGGGGCCAGTGGGTCTGAAGCTGAAGGCCGGTTGAGTGCAGCACCGGGGAAAACGTCTTTGAAAGTCTGTATATGTATCTTTATTCTGTTATAACTGAGAGAACCTTGTTTTGTGACTGCAGTGAAGTCACATGACGCTCTTGTATTTTAGACAGAACATCACCCTAACCCTGCCACTAACAGATATTATGAACAACATACAGCACATGCTGGGTCCAAACTCTACAACTACATTAAGGTAACTCCTGGAATGATATGGGATGAGCTGGACCAGCTTCACATGAGGCTATGCCCAATGTCAAGTGTAGATCACATAGCACTGGCTGTACAGCAGTGGAATTGTGTTCTCTGGAGAGCTCTATCCAATAGCAGTTCCCAAACTGGGGGCCAAAAACGAGCCATTGACGTCCATGATTGGTTTATCCCTAATGTAAACTCTTACTGTATAAAAGATAACAAAATGACTAGTAGGGCAAGTGATTGCAATATTTTGCATAGTAATGTATCATATATCTGCATAATACATGCATACACACATTCCCAATTACAGACACACACACCTGGCTCACCACCCCACTGCTGCCATCTCACCCACACACTCTCTGGTCTCTGCCAATAAATACCACAAGGTCAGCGCATTTCAGAAATGTATATCCAAGTTTCCAGCAGCCATTTACAAAGCGGACAAGAGCGAATTAATTAGCGACAAAGCAACTGGCTTTGTGCCTCCTTTCCTCCTGTCACTTCCATTCTCTCTTTCTCCAGCACAAGGTCATCATCCTCAACTGACCGTTAGCTCCACCCCTGCTAACAGTACCCAAAACACACGCCCACACTGTCTCTCAGGTGCAGCTATCCATCCGCAGGGCCAATCGAAACCTGGGGGAGGGACGGCCTTTCAAACCCTGCTCTCGCAGGAGCACAGAGAAATCATTAGAGCCTCGGAGTTCAAAGCTGAATATCGGCAATCGATGGGGCAGTTGGTCAGCCGCAAAACAGGACATCAAAATGCCAAAGTATGCAAGAAAAATCACAGGCCTGGGCTGGAGGACTGTGACCTCGGCCACGCCCCTCTGTCCTCAGGCCAGACTGATTAAGATTGGATTTCCTACAGCAGACAGGAGCGCCCGGCCCAGGCTCATACACAAAACCCAGGGACAGCAAATCAATAGCTACTTTTATCTTTATGAGTGACATGTGTTCTCTGAATTACCACAGAGCCAAGACCAGCGGGCTTCTGCTTCTGTTCATTTCACTGATCTAAGGCTTGATTCTAACCAAGGCAGGTGCCTGCAGACACATCCTGTCGCTGCTGGAACAAAATCTAGCGCTCCTAAAATGGTACCTACAGAAGAGAAGGCAAAAAACATAAATGTACACTCTACGGTCAACAGCTCCAGTGTTCTCCGATTTGACTACCTCACTCTGCAGGAGATTCTGCATTTCTGGAAAGCACTCACACTAGACCCTGGAACACTGCTATGTGGGTCTGACTGCACGCATCTGCATAACCATTAATAAGCTGCTGATATTGGGTAATAAGTTCAGGATCACAAAAGTCCCTCCAACTAATGGTACAGGATGGTGCTCCATCACTCGGGAAGCCAAATGCTAAGGGGCTTTACGCTTCTTAGCTCCAAGTTTGGCAGTGGTCATGACCTTGAGCTCAAGTGTTCTTGTTAATGAATCAAGAATGTTTTCTAGGTAAAGAGCAGCCGGAAATAACAAAACGATGTAAAAACCAGAACAGCATTGAACGTTTTTTCCTCAGGCACAACACACCTGGCAAAAGTGGGCTTAAGCTGCAGTATTTCATTTCTGTGTTTGAGAAACATAAAATTGATTCTTCTGTCTTTCACCCGAGCTCATGTTGTCTAAATAAACTTCACTTTTCAGCATGCCTGAGGTGGAATAACACAAAATTGAAGGAAAGATAGGAATTAAGCTGAAGGCCACCACTGTGTCTAGAGTTGAGGGGTAAAAAGTGTTTCTCTCTGTCTGAGCTCAATATTGTCAGAACAAATTCAACTATTCAGTGTTCATATGTAACGCAATCCAGATATCACTGCTGTGAAACATTCCTACACCAAAAAGAATATTACATCACCGATCATCTGAAAGAGAGGGAGAGAGTTCAGACCCTGCTGGATTTCACTGAACTGTAATTTTCATCAGAAAAATGCTACTCCTGAACTGCAGTAGGTGCTGGAATGGAAACTACAAGAATGAATATCTGTCTCTCACAACTCTTCTAGCAAGCCAAGCCCCCTAGTGTTCATCCAGCTAGATGGAAATCAACTGGGACAATTTTTTTTCTTCCCTGGTTTAAATCTTCTGATAGAGGAGTCACAGCATGTGCATGTTAAATCTGAACAAAGTGAGAGAAATCAGAGTAGAATCAGAGCTTTGTGTGTGCTACCGTGTCTCCCATTACTGTATAAATGATGAAAAAAAGCCTTCTATGTATTTGGAGATTTTAAGCGCAAGAGCTTATTTAGAGAGATGTTTGGAAAGGGAAGAATGCACCTCTGTTTTGTTTACTTATCACATATTTAATTTCACCAAATAATTAACCGGTGGTCATAATGTTGAAATGACCATAACAGAAAAAGGTAAACCTATTAAAAGTGTACAACATATCATGTACAATACTTGGGCTAGACTCCTAACACTACATTCAACTATATCTGTAACATTACTAGAAATGTCAAAAAGCCTATCTGGTTCAGAGTGTATGTCAGACACCAAATGTAAATGCAAATGAATGCACTGTTTATAATGTCACTATTCAATGAAAAACAAATGGTTTCTCCCAAAAAAGCAACTTAACAGGAGTAGAAACAGTCTTTTTAACTTTCAGAGGAAATCATTTGAAACAATAAATGTAAATTAATATATATTTTGGAGCATTTCTATTGGTCCATTCATCATAAAATTTTCACACATTGTGAATGCCGGCAGCTGTGTTTAAATGTTGTAGTACAATAATCCACAAAAATGGAAATACATGTTTTTAATTGGACAGCGATGATATGACTTTTCATTAAAAGCAATTATTTTGTTTGTCCTGTAAACTTACAGTTGGGGACCCTTGGTTATTTGTGTACAACTATGACGTGAAAAATGGCTCCTACCTTGCATGAGTGTGTAGAAGGTTCCGGAGGCTGAGAGGTTGGTGGTGACGATGATATCTTCCTTGTTGGATCCTTCAGCCTGAACCCGCACTGCATTGTCAGCATCTGTACGATAACTACTCACCCTCCCAGTAGGATACGTCACATTCGTCAACCTTCCATAACTGTCATACCTGCAGAGAGAGAGAGAGAGAGAGAAAGCAAAAGAAGAGTGGGGGTTAGAAGTCACAGTATTGCTCCAGAAAGAATGAAGAATATAAGCCAATGCAATATTGGGACAGTGGTAAAGCTGTATCTTCCATTCTCTTCTTCAGCCCTCAAAGTTCTGATTGTATTTTATTTGTGGTGGTCCATTCGAGACCATGGGTCCATCTGGGTGGTCCATTCGAGATTGTGGTCGTCTCCAGCAGTAACAAAATATGTAGTAATGTATTTATTATTATGAATAAAATTTGATTAAAAGTTTTTGTTGCCTACATTGTGTGCAAAAAATTGCTTTTAGGTTTTCTCAACATCAAAACAACCAGAACCAGACCTGCTAATATTAAACGGAAATCAAATGTAAATGCATCTCACAGGGTAATAAATTCCATTTGAATTGTATGTGTACCTTTATCTTAAATAAATGCTAGGTAGTATTATTACCATAAAATAACAGCATCAAAATCATCGTGATGCTTTGCTGGCCTGTAACAGTAAGAACAGATCCTCTTTCGTTGCTATTCCAGGCTTAGCACCGCAGAAACTGCACTATGTAACATTTAGAAATGGATAGAAAGCCAGGCCACGCCCTGCCCCCTCCCTCCTGATTTAAGGACTGTGCTGTAAAAATATATTACACTCTGCAACAGCGGGGGGGGAGCCCAGGAGGGAGCAAAAACACCAAATCTTACCTAGTGCTACTTTAAGTCAACACAAGCTTAAGCTTAATTTAATCCTAGCCCTAATCCTAGTGTTTTAATCGGGACACCAGACTGTGTCTCCATACACAGTATAAGGTATCAGAAAACTGTCATAATCTCTGGTAAAACAAGACTGAGATAAGCAAGAGCAAATGTTCTTCCCTTCCAAAATGAGAGACTACAGTCTTAGACATGGTTTGAGGAGGTGAGTTTGGTTTAGCGCCGTCCTTCTTCCAGAGCTTCCTCTGAGCCAACTGCAACACAAACAGTCACACAGCTGATCAAATGCCTTCTGTCGTCTCTGGGCAAACCTCAACAGAACAGGCACTCTCTCAACTCGGCCAGTCCTCTAACATCATGAGTGAGCGCATCTACTGGAAGACTTTTATCAGCAGTGCGACTGAAGCCTGCAGAGCCCTCACCAACGTGCCTCATCTCTCTAATAACATCCAAAACACAAGTGATAGCCGCAGCTGTTCCACACTGCCGGCCCCTATCCTCCCGCCTCAGCACAGGCAGAAATGAAAGGCTGGAGCAGCCGAACCAATAGAGAGAAATCTGATCTGAATTAGGGCTAAAGACTTCAGAGATATGTAAGAAGCTCTCAGGAGTAAACATACAGTGTGATATTAAAGCTCAAATGAGGCTATCTTCTGTTTTCACAAGCAGAGGTAATCAGCGATAGGAGTGTGAATCACAGCATGACTTTTCCTTATCCAAGCCGATCGAAAAAGAAACCGCTGAAGACGAGATAAAGGAGAAATCTTGCAGATGTCTTTTACAGGCTCCAGTCCCCAGTCCAATCAATGTAAAGGGAAGTAGGAGTTGTTGTCCACTGTCTGGATCACCTATAATGGGCCTGTAAGCATCAGAACTGGACCTTGAACAAACAGAAGAAGGTCTCATGGACAGCTGGTGACATAGTGTCACTTAAACAGCATATTAAGGAATGGTTAGGAAATGTCTGCTGATGACAGTCTCAGAGCTTAACGTGTGTCTCATTATTGGAATTTATTTATGTGGATCCAGCACCTCTGCATTTTTGTATGTGAAATAAAATAAAACTGAGCTATATTAATAATAAATTCTCATTAAATGAGAATACTTATTTTTGTGTAACCTCCTTTCAAAAAACCCAAAATGGCACATTTTCTGTGATGGCAACTGCAGTTCTAGCAAAATTAGGTCATCTCGCTCAGTAAAGGACACTGAACTGCAACAGACAAGCAGAGCAGATCACGAAACTGGGCAGAGACCATAGATGACATGACTGGGTTGTGGAGTAATTTGGATAATAAGAAAACGTTAGCAAGTCTTTAACTTTAATATGTATTTTGAATGCTACTGTATTAGGTGGAGCACAGAGCACTGTTGTGTCTATAGGTTCTGGGATCTTTTCACTCCCTGCCCACTTGCTGGGTCACTCCACACTCAGTGTTCCCTTACCTCATTGTTTTACACATTAAACACTGCTGAGTCCTAGGGATATTAATATTATGAAAAAGTGTTGGACCAACATTCTGGATCAGTTCCCTACAGGTATAAGACAAACAGGTACGGCACTCTGCCACTAACAAAAAGAAAATAAATTAGGTATATTTGGCCGATGCTAGTTCATAATACTACCTGTTAAAAGTTTGGGAACACTTTGCCGGCTTTCTAAATATTTCCCCATCTTACTTTTCAGTTTTATTTTCATCCATTGAAGAGCTTACAATCACTTATCACTGATAAAGCAGATTGCGAGATTGAGAATAAATACCAGAAACCAGAAGCTATTTTAGGAAGCTAATTTCAGGCCTCCTGGGAGAACAGGAGGGTATTATACATTGTTTGGGTCTGAAATGACATACATCCATACTAGTTAGTATGTAAATCTAGTATGCCGCACTATGTATTCTGTGCAAGTACACAGTATGTACCAGGCAGAATGTGGAAAGTTCCCAAAATGGTGCCGGTGATCACATACGCAGATGTAGCTAATGAATAATACACTAATGATATGAGGCTGTTCACGCTTTTAAAAACATATCTGAGTGCTTAAGTTTTGCCTTTTCAGTGATGTACCTATAGATTCCAAGGTCATGTGGGAATCATCTCTGATCATCATTATTCTGAACACTAACTTTTCTTGACTTTAAATTTTTCATAATTTCCTTTAAATGCTAATAGTGAGTGGAAAAAAATGACTTTGAGCTTAAATCAATGTCTACGCCTGTATGAACACCTTGGCCCTCATTACACTGACTGAGGCAGGTCATTGTCAGACACAGAGGTCTTTGTATAGACAGAAAAGTATGATCAAACATATCTTTTTAAAGCAGCAAACTGCACTGTACTGTGATCGCTGACCCCAGAGTTCTCCACAAAAGAGAGCCTCCGCTCAGGGTGTGTTTCTACAACCGGCTCATACTGAGCTATCTATTAGAGTCTTCAAAGCAGACTGAGGGGAGCACAAAGGAAGATGACAGAGAGAGAGGAGACACAGAAAAGGGAAAAAAAGGAGGCTGAATGAGAGAGAGAGAGAGATGGAGAGGAAGTGAACACCTGTGGTTCTTTTTAAAAAACCCATATTTCCACTTGAACCCTTTCACAGAACAGTCACATGAATGACCTCTGACCACTCTTTGCTTTGCTGCTGGACACATTGCCCGCCTGCCCACTCCCAACACTATCCTAAAATGGGTTTTGTACAGGTGTATTTCTGTTTATCAAATGTACACACAATACAAATGTACCATCAGAGGAACAACAATGGCCTTAAGGTCCCACAGTGGACCTTAAATCATTTATTTTCCCCCAAATGGGAACGGTGCAAGTTTGAGCTTATTCATAACTGAACATTTAAAAAATACAAGGTTTGCATCAATGATAGGCAGCGTCCCTTAACCTTGATCAGCTTTCACAACTCTTTTCCCCACTCTGATGACCACTTCTGCTGGTCTCTTCTGATTTTTGACTTAATACAATGTACAAAATGTACCCGCAATGGAATACTGTTCAGTTCTCTAACCCCGAAGATACCATTGCGAGAAAGTACCATCCTGATTACAGCTCAATACCCTATTTTCTGGGAGTGTCTGTAAGACAGGTGAACACTAAATAAGGCTGAACATTAGCTCCTCCACTTTCTCAGCAAGAACTCAACAAAAACACTTCAGAACTCCATTAGGATGAAAAGCAAAACACATCTGCGATGCCCGCAGTACAGCAAGATTCCAATAAAGTGTAATGGAGGGGACAGCTCAGCAGATGTCTTTGTTGTGTTTGCCTGCGCTGCTTTGCATACAGACTCTCCACAAATTCTGGCTGACGTAACTAGCATGTGTCCTCGGGTCTAGCGTGCCTCAGAGGGACTTAATGAATTCAGGTGGTGGCTATGATAACCTGCCCGTGCCTCTACTGTACTCCGGTTTGGACTGTGTAGATAAATACAGGGGCCTGTTCTGGAAATGTATTATGATTTTGACCCCTCAGGTGGCAATATAACCTTCAAAGCCAATTCTAAAATAAATAATAATTTAATAATAAAACAAAACCTTCTAAAACATTGCTTTCTGCATTACAAAGACCACTGCACGCAGCTCGGGAGAAAAGAAAGCCAGAGCTGAATCTAATTGCTTAGAAAATCTCCGGGAGTGAACCATTCCTGATGTTAATTATTGTTTTTTTCCCCCTCCACTAATAGCAATTATTGAGCTAATGCATTTCTCACGCCATTTGTTCATTTGGCGAAAGGGGATTAAACAAATGATATGACGGCGTGAAGTTTTGATAAGACAGACACGCAGGGACTGGGGTTGTGTAGGGGGTTCAAGGAAAGAAAAAAAAAAAAGAAGCTGTAATTGCTGTTACACTGCTTTCATTTTATCTCAACAAGGGGAGCAACACATGTACAGGCTGGAGGCGTATTCACTTCCAGTTATTAAGGGTTATTTTCTGCTTCTTGCCAAATATGGTTGTGCCATGTACGCTAAAACAGAACATGCCTGAGTTAACAGGTGAGAGGAATAAGTGCAGTCAACTGTAGAACTTGTTTTTTAGCAAAGAAAAGGTAACAACACAAGCGACAGCAAGACACTTTCTTAGCAGGTCTTGAAGGAAAGGACAAGATGTTCAGATTTTCTGAAAGAAAGGGGCTTCGGTTAAGTCTGCTTGCTGCAAAGATGCTAGAGAAGTCTACTGTTTCTGTGAGTACGTTATCAAACACTTGTATGGCACCCACCAGGCATCATGCCTCCCAGCTCATATATACATTCATCTTCACTGTATCAGCCAGAAGTATCTGTACTGAGAGCAGGCTAGAGCTATGACACTTTAGGGAATCTCTCATCAACAAATGCACAACCGTGTAAACCAGCAGACTACACACAGCAGTATATATGATACTCCTCTAAACATTCAACTTATATTACAGTTTATCATAGATCATTCTCAGTGCTGCAGTGACACTGACATGGTGGTGGTATATTAGTGTAGGTTGTGCTGCTACAAGTGGATCAGACACAGCAGTACTGCTGGAGTTTTTAAGGCCCTCAGTTGTCACTGCTGGACTGAGAATAGTCCACCAACCAAAAATATCTAGCCGACAGCGTCCTGTGTCCACCGATGACTAGAGGACGAGCAACACAAACGGTGCAGCAACATGCTGTCACTGACTTTACTACTCTACAAGATGGACCAACAAGGTAGGAGTGTCTAACAGAATGAACAGTGAGTGGACACAGTTTTCTAAAATCTCTAGTAGCCCTGCTGTGTATGATCCACTGGTACCAACACAACACACAATACCACGTCAATGTGCCAATGCAGTGCTGAGAAAGATCCAGCACCATGTGGTGTTCTTTTGGGGGTCCTAAGTGTGATATGGGGATAAGAAAGTATGCAGAGAAACAGGTAGACTACCATGTGCCCCTGTGTGGTCAGTGGAGCTGATAAAATGGACAGTGAGTGTAGATACAAGGATCGTGTTGCTATTCCAGTGATCGTTCCCTGTACAAAGCCAGCATACAGCAAAATTGGTAATTAACATCCTTGAATCAAGAAACAGCCCATGATGGCACTTCAGTAAAGTTGCTCATTATTGAAAGTGTGAAAGAGAAAATAGTGTAAAGAGATTTACCTGCAAAAGGGGATTTCAAAAATATTGCTGTGGCAGTACCATGCATAACTTGAGCCTGATACCTGCAAGCACTCCTGTACATTACAAAGAAGGCGAAGACAAAATTCCAACTCTGCATTTCTGCTTTCACAATCGGCTGAAGACGAACAGAAAATGACTTTCTTAGCAGTGGCTCCTGAAAACTCTCCCTGTTCCCTCAGTATGAAAGGTAACCATGAATAAGCACTTGAAAATTCTCACATGTTGGTGCAGATGAGTAAAAGTGAAGGACGGGAATAGAGCAGAATCCCTAAATAAAAAAACTGTTCTGGAACTATTTGTCCTTGACGTCCCTTGCAGGTAGCTATAGTTAATTGACCTTGCTTGTGTAACCATGCCGCAAATTCATCTCTAGAACTCTATACACTGAACGGTCACTGGGTTAGGGACATCTACCTTGTATCTATTGTCCATATTATCAGCTTCACTGACCATACAGGAGCACTGCATACATTCTCTGCATACATTGTAATCCATTATCATAGCCATGGCAACTTGAGCCAAATCTCTCTGCTTAGTGTGGTCTACCTTTAAACTCCCACTGCCTACACTGTAAAGTTGCCATGTGCTATAATTTACCAGGAGGTAGTACAAAAGGACAACAACAGCCCAACTTTAGGCCTGTTACTTACTCATAGAAAGTGGTCCATCCATCCTCATCGCTCTTTGTTGCCAACAGTCCAGAGCTACCATGGTATGTCATTGTTGCTTGCTCTTGGCCTTGGGCAGCAACGGTCTTGAGGGCATTGTTAGTCCCAATAGTAAACCAGAAGGTTTGTCCATCAGGGGCCATGATCCAGAGGGGCAGCCCTGTACTGTCCCTGCGAATGGTCACTTTGTTCTTGTTTTTGTCTGTGAGGGTGGTCAGGTCGCCCTCTCCAGTGTAGGTCAGGTTGTACAGGTAGTCGCCAGTGGTCAGGCTCTGGGTATAGATGTGGCTTCCATTGGCATCAAATAGGTAGAGTTCATCGTCGATTGGTGAAGATACCTCGTACATGTTGAGTGGGTTGAGGTAAGGCTTGTTCCGGCGCACATAGCGGATCCGGATGTTGCCCAGATCAGCAATAAAGAGCTCACCGTTGGGCGAGACTGCCAAAGAGGAAGGAGAGTTGAGTTTTGCATCTTTGGCGTAGCCATCGTCACCCGAGTAGCAGTCACAGTTAGCGTCGTTCTTGCAGTCGCAGCCACTAGGAGCGCCTGCCACCAATGAGATTTCCCCATTGGTTGAAACCTGCCGCACACGGTTGATCTTTTTGTCGTCAGACTCTGCGATGTAGAGGATGCCATTGTGGGACACAGCTAAGGCAGTGGCGGACTCCAGTGTGGCATGAATGGCAACTTTGCTGACCAGGAAGTGGTCCAGGCCAGGCACTTGGCAGTGCATCGGTCGCCCGGCAACTATCCGGACCTGATGGTTCTCTGAGATCTGCAGGACCACGTTGTTGTCCAGCACATACAGGGAATTGTCCATTGGACTCACAGCTAGATCAGTGGGCCATTCCAGACGGACCTGTGAGGAAGCAAGAATAAAACTACCATCAATTTCACTACAATTCTACAGTAGGCAACATTTTTGAGCCCAATTTTTCATTTGTCACATGTTAACACATTAAGCTGGTCTCTATGAGAGGAAGCAAAAAATTACACAGCTACAGCTGAAAGCTGTTACAGGTCAGATAGGCCCAGAGAAAGTAATTGAATTAAGCACAGACTATTTTTCTAGCCTGCCTTTGTGGACTCTGGTGCAGATTACCTGATAACGGGGAGTGAAAATCACTAGTTATGCTGAAGCTAAGAGTAGGAACACAAAAAACACCTGACGATTTTTCAGATCTATGGCGATAAGGAGCCACAGAGGAGGAATAGCAACAGAGAAGTGGAACCAAATCAAATGATCAGATTAAACCCAAGCAGCAGGGAAGCATTGATCATGTGGACTCTGGACACCTAAACAGGACTGCAGTACATCCATCAACTTACCCTGTGGATGTCTTTTTCCTGCATCGGGTTATTCATTACATAATAAAAAAGACTAGAGGCAAGGTCCTTAAGAACCAGAGCACAACAGAACAGCATTGCTTACCTCCCAGCCTGGAGAATTATGACTTATTGTTCTGCAAATAATGCGGAAGGCTTTTAACCAATAGAAATTACTCAATATAGCTAATGTGCACACCGCCTCTCTGGTCGGGGTGAACCCTAAGCACTCTCTGAGGGAATAGATTATGAAAGGTCTTATTTCAGTAGTCGTCCTGGCATGGTAACAAGGCCGCTTGATTAAAAGATGCTTTTAATGTACTGGGAAAGAAAAAAAAATGGCTAAACAAGCTGCTTTGCAGTGTAGTCTATTAAAAGAAGACCTTAAAAGCAGCCAATTGATTTGCTTGCATCAAATGGGACACATTCAGTTTTCAGACTTGTGAGAAAAATAGAGAGGTAGCATTGTACCGCATTGTTTAAAAAATTAAGCCAATCTCAAGCATGGGTTTCACAGCCTGAGCTTACCTGGGCTACATTAAATAATCTAACTTATCTTAACTTATCTGACTAACAACCAGGACATCATACACAAAATTATTTTTGATGAACACAATACCAGTTACACGGCCAGTCTGGTGGACTGAGAAATATGAGTTTGGCTGGTCTCAAACCATAAACTGTTATCTTCAGTCTAGCAGTTATTTAGACTGTATGTAGTTTTAGTCATGTATTAATTTCAGTTAACTAAACAAGTACCAATTACAAATATTTTCTTGTTTCCTGTAAAAATGCATTTATGTGCAAACATATGCTTTAATATTTGGTTACAAATAAACAATAAGAGTCTATTTTCAAATGTAAACATTTAACAAATTCAGAGAATTGTTTTTGTTAGTATTTTGTTTATGTGCACAATTAGTCACATTTGTATATTTGCTTTATACTTAAAAAATAATTCTCGTCATATCAAAGCCAGATCAAAACGAAACCTGCAATTTCATGGTGTGCTTATTATCGTCTTAGAGAACTGTAATTTTTCTGAGGTCAGAGATTTACACACAACCCTGGGTGACTGTGTATGAATGCTAATGGCATGAGACAGCCTTCCAGTATGAGCAACACAAACAAACATAACAACACAAATTACAATCCCATGTAGCATCACCTCAGGCCACTCGAGTCTGTGTGGATCTGTTATCAAAGCGGTGGGCCTTATGTAATAAGTCCATTCACCATGCTGCTGCTCACATCTACATCTCACAGGGAAATGCCTTCTCGCTCTGTGAGCAAGCACATTTACTCTGAAATGAGGAGGGGACCTTTCTATTTCTTAAAACCTATTTCTTGTCAACAGACCAGACTCAGTATTTCACGAGAGTAAGTGTGTATATGTGGTACAAGCATGTGTGTGTGTATGTTCAATTGTGTATAAGTTTGCATGTTGGTGAAACGCACGCACACACACACACGCACGCACACTATTACAACAGATTATAATAAAATTCGATATTAACATATGCACTTAGATACAATAGGGAAGATTATATCAGCCAAATAATGTGACATTTAAATTATGCATAAAAAGGTATTATGCATAAAATATTTGAATAATACCACCCTCTCCCTCAAGACGTGAGGCTAAATGTTACTGCCTGCCACCAGAGAGAGTAATGCCACTCAGCATTTTACTCTTGCTGTATTTTAATAAGCCCAGACCTGCCCCAGACACAAAAATACAGTGTATAAAATATAGAGTGAAATTTAAATTCAGAAAAGTGCCAATATCGTTTTTAATATCAACAGACTAATTATATGTGACCACAGCTAACTAGGGGTCACTCTGCAAATTGCTGCACCCTTAAATATAGTGAGTACTTGAAGTGTTTGCTGAGTCCAAACCCCACAAATTCACTACCTGTAGAGAACAGAGTAAGTCTATGTGAGTGCTGTATTAAGTCTATGTTAGTGGAGTTTACAGTGGACTGGAAACTGAGCTGTAGTTTCTAGAGGGTATGCACTGTGCAACACACTGATTCTGGTTTGGAATTCTGAAGTCCTTACTGGGCTATAGAGGTTTGAACATCTTTCTTCTTTGGTACAGATCAAAAAATCTCACTCAAACTTATGATACAAGATCTATACTGCCCTCTAGTGGAGTGTAATCAATTCATGGTCCTTCAATATGAGAAGGTATAATATTTAAGAGAAGTTAACTCCTATCTAAAATTCTGATTAATTTCTAAAAATACATGTAATAAACATACAATATTAATAATGTGGTCAAATAGCCTTTTGCTGTTTTTTCTTTGTTTGATACATATGAGTTTTTAAATGCAAGATTGGCAGATTAAAAAGCTAATAATATTACTTATGCAATATCCCTGAATAAGGCCAGGGCAAAAGGCCAATCAAAATCATCAAAAACCACTGGGCAAGTGGACATTCACATTCAATCACACCTACACTGTCAACACAGGATATTCCTAGCCGCAAACACACGTACACACAAGCTGCGAGGAGAAAACATGACTTTGACCTTGTCTGAAACCACAGATCTAAATTAGTGTGTGTAAGCTCACTTGCTTCCATCTTTAAACAGGCCTCTTAAATAAAGCCTCTCTCAGCACCACATGCCACCAACATAAAGCTAAATAAAGTCAAATTTAATAGCTCTTATACAGTTATACCAGATTTTGAGTGTGTCAGAGCAAATTCTGCTGTTAGTGTCCTCCTCCCGGACTGAAGCCTGCTCCATCTGTTTTGCCCCTCTTCAACAAAACTGAATTCTAAGTAGCCTCTCTCGCTAAAGTGTGATTTTTAAAGACACCATTCTGCCAGCAGTGGAGGGGATGGGTGAGGGCCAGGAGAGGAGAAAGTGCTCGCTCCAAAATAGACTTAATCATGGTGGAGGCACTTGAGAGGTGATGAAAAGAACATAAATAAGCAATCTTGCTGAGGCTCCAAACTTTTAAGTTCTCGCAGAGGGACTAAGGAACAGGAGCTGGAAACAGGTGGAGGACACAGATCACACGTGAGACATTTGATTAATCCAGACAAACCCGAAAATATATGGCTTATTAATGAATTCATTCAGCATGTGGAAATCAAAAGGTAAACACACACACACACATTTTTGATGAAACCAGGTAAAAGGGGGAGATGAAAAGGGAAAGAGAGGCTTTAGAAGAGTCTGGAAAAGAGTGGCAGCAGGCTTAAGTGGGGGGAGTAGTACAGGGTGGGGGTGGAGTGGGAGGAGTGGTGTTTGAAGTAGCAGAGCGGTGTGCTGCCCATGAATTTTTAATGGATGCTTTTTACTGTCTGAGTGTCTTTGGCAGGAATGAGTGTGATTTGTCATCATTTTGGGGGGCTGTATGCAGTCTTACTGCCAGTGTATATGTGTGGGTGTGTGGGTGTGTGTGTGTGTATACCTACACATGCAACTGTGCATTTTGAGAGGGAAAAAAATTATATATATATATATAGTGAGAGAGAGGAAGGTGGGGGAGTGCGAGGAAAAGGCAGTGTAAGTATTTGTATGTGTCTGTGTGTGAGGGTGTGTGTCTGAGAGAGAGAGAGAGACAGAGAGAGTAAGTGTGTGTGTGTGTGTGTTTGTTTGTCAGGGGGTCTCTGTGGGACATTGGTAGGCAGCTGCAGGTCGTCAACCCCGTGCTCTGCATCCTTTCTGTAAAATAAAGCTTCTCCAAGTCTGGCAACTGAAGCTACACAGAGAAAAACAATGTATGTACATGCACACACACACACACGTACACATCCACGCGGCTCCTGCATCTGTATTATGTATTTATCTATGTATAACACTGATAATATTCCCATATATTTTATATAGTATACATTGAAAAAGTCAGAGCCCATGCTTTACTTAATGGCCTTTTAGACTGGAAATGACATAAACAAACAGTCACGACTGTTTTGTTGATCCGAGGTGATCCTGTTTTCATCCTGCTCTGCAAGTTCATTTAAGTCCTGAAAATATACGAAAACATACACAAAGGAGATCTACTACAAACTACACTGTTCTAAGATCAGTGTAAAAGATTTCATCCCTTGTCTCTTATGTTTTACTAACAGTCCTGTGGAAAATACAAAGACTGTTGTAGATTAAAATGACAAGTAAGTGATTTGTATTGACAAAGAAAAGAGGCTGAAGCAAACAATAGAACAGAGAACAACACGAGGAACAAAATGCCAAAGCCACTCACGCTTAAGCAACTGAAGGTATGACTAGAAGCATATTCCCTGGATCCACACATCACTGAGGGTGCCATCAGCGCTGCGGGAGCTCAGCCATGATGGCTTCTTAACAGTGGAATAAATTCAGGGAAATTTGGATTGGTCTGAGATACCATTAAAGACAGATTTCTGGGCTTTTTCCTCCTCTTATGCCAAACCCTGTAGCCCTTCATCTCCTTAATGGAAGCTTGGGTGCCTGTAGTCAGTGGTGTGTCCTTGCCTGGGGTGACTGTTAGCATTTGGTCTGGGCGACGGTCCACTGGGTGGTCATGGGGCATATGTGTGGATTTGAAAGCGTGTCTACGTGTGTGTATGTGTATGTATGTCTGTGTGTGTGTGTGTGTGTGTGTGTGTGTGTGTAGTTTGCACCGGCTTGCGGCTGTAGGCCAGCTGCACCACGGTGGCCCTCATTCCTCAGGCTCTGACATGATGGCTGGTGCTCAGACAGCAGAGAGAGAGAGAGATGGAGGCTACTTTGGCCTTTTATAGGCCTGATATAATGGGTGAGGGAGCGAGAGAGAGAGAGAGGCAGAAGTACGCACCTGAGAGATGTCCATCACTGAGTCACAGCTCAGGGGTCGCGCTGAGGTCAAGTCGTTGAAGCCCAGCAATGTGGAGATAATCCCGTTCTGATCGATGCGGCGGATCATGGTGCCATCCACAAAGAAGACCATGCCATACTTGTCCACAGTGATGCCTGCAGTGAGAGATTACAGAGAGGAAAATTATCATCTCAAAAAGTGTTTACCAAACTGTTAGAGCCGGTTCTGAAATTTGATTTGCTGAGATATTTACATTTACCTTAGGATTTGGAAGACACGCTCATGCAGAGAAACATACAGCTATGCTACATTGGTAGGTGACTGTAGTGTTGTAGAGTCTTGCTCAAGGACTATAATTATTTTAGTGTGATATGTTTAACCAGGGAGTGAACCTTGGTCAACCATGTTGAAATCAGCTGTATAGTGTTATCCACTGTATGACACCAGCCATGTTCAAAGCCTTATACTAACATCAACCTAACATGACCTGTCTGTGCGCCACCAACAAAGTGCATTATTTTATACCAATTACTGCAAGGTTACACAAGCTTTACAGAATGTTCACAAATATCCAGTTCAACTGGTTTGGTTTTTAAGGCAAATTTTATTTAAATTTATGAAATAACATTGAATTTACATTTCAAAATCAAATGGGTTAAAAAGGTGATGTTAAATCACACTGAATTAGTTTTGTGGCAGTGTTCTATACACTCTTTTTATAATATAATTATAATAGAATAAGGCAAAGTTATGCCTCTAAATGTATGAATATGTACCCTAAAGAGTACCACCACAGAGAGATTTTCTAACAGTGTAGAACTTGTCCAACTTTTCTATAAAATAAACATTACTATTCATGATCCTGTAAATGTGATAAACATGCTTTTATTGTCATTGTACAATGTACAACAAAACTGTCTTCTGTATTTAAGCAATCCATAGCAGTAAACACACACACAAATACACCCAGTGTGCATCCCCAGCAACCATGGAGCTGTTGTGGGTTAGGTGCCTTGCGCAAGTACACTTTAGCCATGGATGTTGAGGGAGGAGACAGGACTGTATCTTCACTCCACGCCCACCCCCAATTTTCCTGCTAGTCAGTGGGGATTGAACTGACAACCCTCAATTTCCCAACAAGCTTCTTTAAACCATTTGGCCAACCAATACATTCATATATTCATTGTCTGCAACCCCTTATTCAGTTCAGGAGCGCGGTGGGTCCAGAGCCTCCCCAGAATCACTGGGGGCAAGACAGAAACATACCCTGGAGGGGGCACCGGTCCTTCACAGGGTGACACACACTCACACATTCACTCACACCTACAGAAACTTTTGAGTAACCAATCCACCTACCGACGTGTTTTTGGACCTTGGGAGCAAACCGGAGCACCCGGAGGAAACCCATGCGGACACAGGGAGAACACACCACACTCTTCACAAACAGTCACCCGGAGGAAACCCACGCGGACACAGGGAGAACACACCACATTCTTCACAGACAGTCACCCGGAGGAAACCCACACAGACACAGGGAGAACACACCACACTCCTCACAGACAGTCACCCGGAGGAAACCCACACAGACACAGGGAGAACACACCACACTCCTCACAGACAGTCACCCGGAGGAAACCCACACAGACACAGGGAGAACACACCAAACTCCTCACAGACAGTCACCCGGAGGAAACCCATGCGGACACAGGGAGAACACACCACACTCTTCACAGACAATCACCCGGAGGAAACCCACACAGACACAGGGAGAACACACCAAACTCCTCACAGACAGTCACCCGGAGTGGGAATTGAACGCACAACCTCCAAGTCCCTGGAGTTGTGTGACCGTGACACTATCTGCTATTTGGAACATCAATCTACAAGTAAATTTAAATGTAAATTTGGAGTATATTCATTCCTTTAATTTTCTTGATATTTCATCACAACCTCAATGGCAGGTTGTAAAAACAATCACAAAGACGGGGGTATGCTTTTATTCAGACAGGGATGATGTAGGTTTATAATGTGCACTTGCACATAATAATATGTTTGCACATAATAAGTCTGAAGAAGGGGAGGACTGCTTTCCAATTAAAATCTAATGATGCTGTTTGGAAGCAATTTAAAATCAATCCAGCGCAATCGATAATTAAATGAAGAGGTGGAGCTGCAAAGAACAACAACTTGAAGTTGAGCTTGCAACTCTGATAAACATTACATTGATTCGCTCTACATTTTTAAGCAGCGAGCTTTAGGAACAGACACAGGTGGAGGAAATGAACGCATATCACGCTGTGTTGACATGCTCAGTAGCAAGCCCCAAGACAAATAAAATATCCATGTGAATTCATTATTTATATCCTTTTGAACAATAGAAGCTAGAGAGCATGCATATAGAAAGAAGCAGAGTAAGTGGAGGGGGGAGGGAGAGAGAGAGAGAGAGAGAGAGAGAGAGAGAGAAAGCAATGAGGTGTGGATGCAGAGCTATAAGGAAGCATGTGATCGGGTGACTAATGTGTCATATAACAGTCAGAAAAAAAAAAAAAAGGCCGGGCCCAGCTACAACACGCTGAGTCTGTAATCAATGGCTTTTGTTGGGAATGTTCTTTTCCTTTATGAGCACTGAACAACACGCAGCTCGAGCACCATCCATCTGAAAGCTGCAGAGAGAAAATACCATTATGCCTGTATTTCTGGAAATGGAGGGAAGCATTGATCTGGACTGCCAAGCTTAGGCTCTTACACCGTGGCTGCACTACACCACCCCTCTGCTCCCCCTCTACCTCGCCTCCAACCTTCATCCCAGTGCCCACCTCAAATCTCCAGCGGTGAACTCAAAGCACTAAATATCTTCCATTCAGCTGAGGGCCACCCTCCACCTCCAGCCTTCAGCCTGTGGTGGATAAGAGCTGTAGAAATTGGCTTCGTGCGGCAGCTTTTTTTTTTTGCTATCAATTTCATGCTGAAAGCCAAAGGGATGATTTGGTGTACTATCAGCGACCGAGCTGCATCTAATCTGACGTGCCCCTCTGATACAGAGCAGGGGTCTCGATTCACTACACAAATCTGAGAGCATGTGAAGTAAACACCGCGTAATGTAGCATGGCAAACAATTTGGGGTTGTAAATAATATGCAGTAAATTTAGAACAATGTGCTGTACCCTTACTGAAACATTCTTGAAATTATAAATATATCTGATCTATTCCACAACAGAGTTTGAGACGAAATGATATGAAAATGAAAACAATTTAAGGCGAAAAAGGTGGTTGAGGAAGGCATCATTAAAGGTTAAATGCAAATACAAGCCAATACTATTATTACAGTGAAACCACTTTAACAATTAAACTATTTTTCTTTAAACATTTATTCATTAACAGGAAGATGAGCTTTTAATACTGGCTCCCTGTAATTAACTCACCTAACTAAACACACCTTAATATGTCAATGTGAATGAGTGAGGCTTAACAGCTGATTTTTGGAGAATCCCACAAGGCACAGTGAGAAAATGCACTTAGGGAATACTGGCAATTCGAAATACATGAAATTCACTGACATCTTCTAATGGATTGAACCTTCCCAGGCATGATTTTTATATTCAACAGACTGCACCCAATTCTGCTTCACCTTACTTCAGTATTCATAGCTCCTGAAGCACTATATTAACAGGATCAGGTCTATTACATTAGGGCTGGTATCAAGATGAGTGCTGGTAGCTCACAGATGCCGTCTCATTCTGAGAAGGAGGCATAACGACTACCCGCTATATCTGCAACTTGTTGATCATTAAAATGCAGAATGTGAACAAAAAAATAAAGCAGTTCTACTGAGAAAAAGCCTCACAGTGGATAGATACAAAGCTACAAAACTCCATAATAAGCACATGGAATATCTATAAGGCTGCTACGTGCATCATCACCCTGCATTTTAACATGAAGCAGCTCAGAATTTTCTCAGAAAATTTTAAAAACAGCAGCTATTGCTTTCAAAAAAGGTCACAAAAATAAATAACCCTTTGTGGCCAGAAGTCTAAGAGAGCAAAACTGACTTTCATTCCTGGGTAAGACTGCCTCCCTACTCAGCATGATGTTAGCTGTGGGCATCTGTTCACTATAATAACAGATCTGGACAGTTAGCATTCTCCTCTAAGTGTGTTAAGCGGTCGAGTTTCATTAAAAAAAAAAAAAAAAGGGTGATGTAAATTTGAGCTGAAAATCCCTCAGGGTTTTACCTCTGGGGTTGGTGAGGGTGGCCTCCACGGCTTTTCCTCCATCCCCACAGCGGGTCTCGTCATAGGGAAGACACTGATCTCCTGTCCCCGCCACCAGCTCGAGGTTCTTTGCAACATCCTTCACGGCGTTCAGAGACTTGACCTTGAACACTTTCCTGCTGCTGGTGTCCGACAAGTACAAAGCACCGGTCACTGGACTGCTGGCCAGGTAGTACTTGTGGGCTGGACTGTTACTAGAAAACAGAAACAAAATCTTAGTATAGATGTCCCAAAACTGAAGCTACTGCACTAAAGATATTTTATGACATCAGTTATATCAATTATATCAAGCCAGATGAGATTCCAGTTAATGGTCTTTTACCCAAGTGGCGTCTATTTGACATAACCTTGCATTAATGAGACACATTTTCCACAGGGGAAAAAGATAAGCGGAAGTTTAAACATGTTTAATATAGACATACACAACTTTGGATTTGAGAGTAAGAGTGTACACTGTGTTTATCCTCCGTTGTCCAGTACTGTCCTCTTCCAGCTGATAGTTTTTATGCTTTTTAGTCCTAGCATTTGCTCATGTTTATGCGTATTAGGGACTCCTCTGCACTTTTATATGGGTTCCTTCTCCTCATTCAATGATGATATTATGATCCTAGAAAACTGTGGTTTTGCCACTGATCATTTGTCTAGCACCAGAGCGTCTTAGTTTAATAGTTCAGTATCTATTAAAAAAACTGGCACCAACAGAAATTATTTAATCTAAATGTGTTCTCATCTGGTTTGGTTATAGTTGTAGCTGAAGCTAAAGAAAACTGAGTGAATACAGAGTGAGCACTATTACAAGACCAGTAACATTACTAAAAATTAAACAGTATGTTGATATGATAGACCACAACACTGTTTCATATTTGTGCACAAGTTCAGCTGTTTAGCAATGTAACAAACCTTAGATAACTGCATTCGTTCATTCATTCATTTGCTTTTTTAGCTCAGGGTTGTGGTAGGTCCAGAGCATACCCTGAAACACCGGGCACACCCTGGAAGTGGTGCAGAGTCCGTGACAGGGCAACACACACCCACTCATTCACTCACACTTATGGGCACTTTTGCATGTCCAATCCGCCTACTCATGTTGGTTTTTGGACTACGGAAGGAAACCAAAGCACCCGGAGGAAACCCACACAGACACAGGGAGTAAACACCAGCCTCCTCACAAGGATCAAACCCACAACCCCAGGACCCTGGAGCTGTGCCACAGCGACTCTACCTGTGGTGCCACAGTGCCGCTGGAGAATGTATGTAGCGTAAGTACACAAAAAAAAGGTAATACTGCAACTTCAAATCAGCAGACTGTATTAAATTACATGATCTGAGACAGGGGGCTGGAGTGAGAACATCTGTAGCTGTAGGATTTGTTAAAGTCTACCTAATATCACTTTAAATAGCTTGCTCCGCTGCAGGCTCATTCAGAGCAGAAGGGTGCATGTTCACAGTGTGAGAAGAATGAGAAAAACCAATGTTGAGGCTCATGAAACACAGCAGACATGCCGTCAAAGACACCTTAACCCAGCACCCGGCTGCCGCATGCATCTGTGCGATTCAGAATTCAACATGTGGGCCTCTGCCAGGCTATCAAATGCATGCAGGTCCCAGAGTTGGAAAATCCCCAGGCATCTAATGTGTTGGTGGAGTGCTTTCAGGTGGGTGTTCTGCCCCATGTCCCAGGGGGATAGATATATGTATGTATGTATATATATATATATATATAGTCTGTGGATGGTATCTCAAAACATTATACATTCTCGAGCAGAAACGACTCAGCGCTTAGCAAATAGCCCATTATACAGCCGAGTCAGTCTGACACTCTCATCCCTCACATCCGCACGGGGGGCACGACAACATCAAGGCCCGACAAAATAGCTCCAATCAAAGCGGGAGCCAGAGAGCCAGCTACCTGCTGCAACACAAACTCCAATCTGGAGTCTGTTCACTGTCCCCCCCTCCGCAAGCTAATCAAATAAAGCAGCCTGGGCCCCTGCACTGCAATTTAAAAGTTTCTGGAAATCACAAGTTGGATAATTGCGACGTGCTGCCGGGCACTTCAATAGACACGGACCTTGTTACTTGTTACTGTCGAACCTAACGCCTAGCCCTGAGCGCACACTGACTCCTTCGCTTTTCTAGGCAAGGAAGTTGATCCAGATTTCAGCAAAACAGAGATGACTAAAAATTCTGTTTTTGTTCTCCAGGCAGAGGTGGAAGAGTGGCTCTGCTTTTCTTTAAACCCATATTTTGTCAAGGCTTTATAACAAGCAAAAAATGAACTAAATGGTATCTGAAAGATAACCTATTACAGTTACAAAGCACCCCTTTAAGAAATCCACATGAATGTGAAAAACACTCTCATCATTCTCCTGAGGTGGGACTTCACATTGGGGCTTATCTTCATGTGAAGAGAGCAAGAAAGGTCAGAGAAATGTTGGAGTGGGAGAGAAAGAGCAAAAGAGGCAAAAAAGGTCACGAATCAAAAAGAAGGATAAAAAAATCTGCTCTTTTCCAAAGTTCCCATAAAGCCCTGTGTATAAAATTAAATACCACTAATACATCACTAGACTAAAAAAAAGAGATAAAGTTGTTTTATAAATAAATATAAAAGGAATACATATGGAATTACTGGGCACTATATGGGAACACAGCCTGGGAGGGGCTCCAGTCCTTGGCAGGGTGACAAACACTCACACATTCACTCAGATTTACACCTATGGTCGCTTTTGAATAGTCAATCCATCTACCAACATGAGTTTTTGGACCGTGGAAGGCACCCGGAAGAAACCCACATGGACACAGGGAGAACACACCAAACTCTTTTACACACACACACATATATATATATATATATATATATATATATATATATATATATATATATATATATTTATATACACACAGAATATATACCTCACTGAAACAAGTGAATTGTGGACTGATACAGAATATAGCTGGAGGTTTTCGAGTGAACACTCAGGGTCAGAGAGATATTTCGAGAGAAGGGCCAAAAGCAAAGGTTGGGAATAAGCATGAAAAGTAAAAAAAACATTCTGCTCTTTTCCAGCTTTTCTGTGCTGCTAAGGCAGAGGGCAGCACCCTAAAGACGGCTTTGAGTCACAGGGCTTGGGTGCAGGGCTTCTCCTGCCACAGTCCATCATCATTAACGCCCAGGCCGTCTTCAAATCCATTTCTAACATGCCTCGCACCTTGCCCTGAAAGGCCTTGAGAGGCCCTGAGAGGGCGTGAACAGCCATGCCAAAGCCCAGGCCCTCTCGGGAGAGCAAGGAAAACTGTAGAATGGGTTTGTGCCACTGCCAGCTCCGATCCGTTATGCGGGATGACAACTGACCTTCTGCAGAACGCTGGAAAACAGTTTGCTGTGGCCATCCTGGGGGCAGGACGTCGCCTCGGCACGCCGCTGACCCTCTGACTGATGGTCAGAATGTGGAGAGGAGGCACAGCCGCTTTGTCTCTGAATGTTTTGGTCCCTGGCTGGAAAAGGAAGTGGGGACACAAGCTCCTGCTTTTCTCCAGTCTCCCTCCACACTCCGGAGGTATATCACTGAGTAAGGGGCCGTGCTGCTTTCCCATCATGCACTTCTGGCATGAGGAGTACATCCTAACCTTCTTGAACTCTGTCTATATTCCTTCACTCTCGACAGATGTGGGCAGATAATTGGATTTCGCAGTGGGTCGCCGTGACAACGGAAGATGTGGCAGGGGCAAAAAGGGGAGTGCTTTACTGGGGGTCAGTGCACATGGCAATGAGATGGCAAGGGGAGACACATGCACACACACACACACATACACACACTTACTCCAATTCATTTGATCATACTCAAGTCATTGAGAAATTTTTGCCAAACACTGACCAAAATTAATGTAAATGTTATTAATGTAATGTTATTATTGTAATGACTGACTGTTAAATGTGATGTCACTTCTTAATTCTCAGAAGCTAACAATCCAGGGTCTATGAACACACCCAGACATCAAATTTGATATATATTTATATGTCTATGAATATCCTTAAGAGATGTGGTCTAAACATTTCCAGAACCTGTAGATTTTGAATTTCAATTCCATGTTGTTCTGGGATCAATCATACAGAACTCACATCAGGAGTAATCTCCCAAGAGTCTATTGCCTCTTTCGCCCATGAACTCAGGGGAATTTCTAGAGAAACTCTGAGCATTGGGTCAGGAGACGTCCCTGAGTTATCCTTTCACACATGCAGTGCACAGCGGAAGACTGTGCAGTGCATACAGGAGAAACTCTGGATGATTCCCCACTCCCTTCTCGCATACGCTGACTTAGACTATACCTGGAGACTTTACTACGTTAGGAGGAGAATGTCCGGGTGATGTTTAGGCCAAATGTTGTGGGCATTTGCGTTTACGCGTACAGCTCCTCCAGGTAAACTCTGGAACATTCATCTTTTGCCTCTCATCAGGTTTAATCAGAGTAATCGTGTGTCTGTAAACATTTATATGAAACTTACCAAATGGACATTCGTGTCCAAAGCTATGTTTTCCCAAGTGAAATGAAGAGCTTATAAAATTGAATTTTAAACCAGTTTTATAACAAAACAATCTCTTTTTACTTGGTTAAATCTTCCTTAACATTTTAATGTGAAACCTATGGATAACAACTGAATTTCTGGCTAATTTCAAAAGTTCACATTTGAATAGCACTGTGCCAAGTGTCTGTAACATGCCACAAGTGCAAAACAATAATCAAAAATAATAAAATGAAGTTATGAATGAACAAATCCTAGGAATTATATATTGACAATGAAAAATGTCTATTTTTATCATTGTCTGTATTTGATCTGGTTTCAAATGTCTATATTTTGTCTGGTTTTCATTTGATGTCAGCGGGGATGTCCTAACAGTACAGTTTGCTTGGGATACACTGTACATGAAACCTTACCTTGCTGTACTCTAATCCTCACATTCTTTAATAAAGCTGTGCCATTAATGTCATCACTATATCAGTGGCTGATGCTGATAAATCCATGGAGGTGATATTATTGATACATTGGTGATGTCCCAAACACCTCACATTTCTCCAGAACAGCCACTCAGTGGTGTATCTCAGACAGCAGCACTGTGGTTAAGATCACTGTACATCTTTTAAAAAGCTCCTATCTAATGTGATGGATCACTGCTTATGATATAGCTTAGCGTATGCTACTCTAGATGCATGTGTCTAAAGTTATTCTGTGCTTTACGCTGCAGTACCGCTGTGATACTCGCATTAAGACAGATGGAATGTGTCACACCTCTCTGTATCCTGCCTGAGACTGAAAGGTTTGCTGTGACCCACCAATGCAGAGATCAATCAATAGAGCTTCATGCTAGACAGGCTTTGTGCGAGGACTGCAAGCGGCTGGTATTCCCCAGCCTCGCCCAGCCCAGTCCAGCCCTGTCAATCAAACCCCTGTGCCACTCCGCTTAATGCCAAGCCAGATACTGCCCTTGAAATGCTCCAACACACTCCACCTTTAAGAGTCTATGTTCCTCAGTTATTTTAAGCCTAATATCTGTGCTCAAAAGGAATATGTAATTCTCTTTTTCTCTATCGGTAATGAGAGGGCTAAGTGGGATCTAGCACTAACACGACTTATACACAGTCAAACATTAGTTCATTTGTATTTGGTTTGTATTACAGATTACATCTCTGAATAATTTGAAACATGAACCATACTGTGATGAAACACTTCAAGCAATGAAGCAATTTAGTTTATATTCTGAACACGAATCCCATAATAATATCATGACACTGAAAGGGGGACGGCACGGTGGTGCAGCAGGTAGTGTCACAGTCACACAGCTCCAGGGGCCTGGAGGTTGTGTGTTCGAGTCCTACTCCGGGTGACTGTCTGTGAGGAGTTGGTGTGTTTTCCCTGTGTCCGCGTGGGTTTCCTCCGGGTGCTCCGGTTTCCTCCCACAGTCCCAAAACACACGTTGGTAGGTGGATTGGCGACTCAAAAGTGTCCATAGGTGTGAGTGAAAGTATGTGTGTGAGTTGCCCTGTGAAGGACTGGTGCCCCCTCCAGGGTGTATTCCCCCCTTGCGCCCAATGATTCCAGGTAGGCTCTGGACCCACCACGACCCTGAACTGGATAAGCGGTTACAGATAATGAATGAATGACACTGAAAGGCACTTGAAACATTGGAAGCTCCAGGTCCAAATGCTGACCCATGTCTAAAAGCACTGTTCCGCATTTCCACAGCATCTTAAAAATTGGTTGAAGTTTATGAAAACCTCGAGTAGTATCCAAACAAATATACACATCGGCATCTGTAAAACACAGCGTAGTGTATATTTTACTAGGCCAAGGATAAAGGGGTGATGTGCAAAGTCTGTGAATGCATCACTGGCAGTTTAGGCTCGACAGGGTTAAGAGCAGGTCTTGGATTTGGCATTCCGAGCGTTTCTGATGACGAACTGCAATGCCTGACATCAAACGCCGTTAATGAACTGCACGTTTGGAAGCTGCTAAAAGCGGTTGAGTGTGTAATTTGTCTCTGACCAAAATGTCAAACTACACTGTACGTGAGGCAGTCAGCTCTTTTCTCCCCCAACACCAGGGGAGGAGAAGGTGATTACAGTCTTTAGGGGAGCTGTGTCCCCTGAGGGCAGGAAATATTTAAAGCGCTGAAACTGAGCTTATGCTAAGACCAGGACTGCTGTTGCATCTACCTGATCTGACATTTCAAATAATGGGGCTGGCACTGGTGCTCTCTTCCATACGCTAGTGCAAATGTTTGCTTAAGCGTGTGACCAGAACCCGAGAAGGAGCATCATAACTGCCTTCTGTCCATCTTCAGTGGCATTTAAAATGCACTATGGCAACACTTTTTTTTTTGTTTCATCACTGTGGGAGGGGCATGCTTTTTGATTTTGGGGTGCTAGACTTTGTCAGGATGATCGCACAACACCCAGTGTGACTCCACAGATCTCTTCCATGTTTTAGCATGATGCTGTAAAGCCTCGTGGCATCAAGATGTAATGCTGCACCAGGATGTGGATGATGTTTCAAAGAAAAAAACTATCCTCTGAGAAATTTCTTACCTGTGTCTGAAATCTTTATTTCTGTACCATTTGATAGGGACAGCAGGAAGAAGAAAAAAAGGAGAGAACAAAATGGAGTTAGCAGAGGTTAGTATTAATTAGTGAGGAAGCCTTTTGTTGTTAGTACAGATATGAGTAAATACAGAACAGCAGCAAGTAAATATCTATCACATTAAATATTATAATATATAACAAAATCATTTATATAATAAAAAAGCATATATATATTGCCTGTTTATTTGTTTTTATATGTTTTCTTTAAGAAGATTAGGTTAGTTTGACAGAGTTTACTGCACAAGCTTATTGGCATTCATCCTAAAATAAGTGCCAAGGTCTTTCAAGAGATTTGGCATTCTTCACTTCCCATTTGGTTCAGCAGGAAAAAAATACTCTGAGAGCCTAACACACTAAGCCTTTTGAGGCAGTCTCACCTGCAAATCAGACTCATTATGTTAGTGTTCTATGAACATAATTGGCACATGAGTCTAAATGCCCAGCTTAGGGGTTGTGCATGCAGAATTTCAAAATGTCAAAAAATACACGTGCTAGAGGGAGAGTTCTGTGAAACGAGGGAGGACTGGACAAAAAATGGTTGCAGTTTCTATACGTACAGCTAATTACACAGTAAACAACTCACAGGGACTCGTGTGTAAAAACCTGGGAGAAATAAGTATTGGAATCTCAAAGAAATATATTTATGTGAGGCTTCCCTTAAAAAAGGCAGCAGAGAACGGTTGGAAGGAAGTTTAATCCCCACACACATACTAAAACATGTTTACCACCAGTATACCACTGTTTAAAGTCTGAGGATGAATATGTGTGAAAAGAAAAGAAAACTAAGTTGTGATGCAGTGTAATAAGCTCTACTGTGTTATCCAGACAAGAACAACAGCCTCGTGGAATGTTTTGGTGGGAAAATTGTTGTCTTCAAGACTGAACTCTTAGGTTTTTGTTTTGTCTCAAGCCATTATTTTGTTGCACCTTCTAAACCCTGTGCCTCCCTAGTGAGCAGTGTGTGGGTGGGGCTATGCTCAATTTGCTGGATAAGTTGTAGATTTCATAAATATGACAGTGTTTTTCATTCATTGTGAGTGCATATTACAATCAAATCAGATCATCACCTAAGGCCCTGAGTGCACAGATTCAAGCCACTTAACTCTGTAAGGGACTAGTAAAGGGCTTACCTCATAATACTCACTGGCAAATAAATGTGTATGTGTATTTGTGTGTTTTTTTGTGTGTTTGTGTTTGGGGGTAGTGGGACAGAGCAGGTTTAAGCGTATATAAGCAGAGAGAGCTTTACCTGAGCTCCAGAACGCTGGTGACATTCCCAGTGGTGAAGATTCGACGGATATAGTTGAAGTCACCCACAAATAAGCTGCCGTCAGAGCCACAGGCTAAAGCTACTGGAGCTAAAAGCTTATTTCCATCAGCCAGGCCATTACAGCTCGGACAGGAGATACTGCGCCTCCGCCCGTTACCCATGATACTCCCTATGACCGGGGGCTGCTGGGAAATGAAGATGTTCTCACCATTGCCCTTGTGAAGGATGCCTGTGGGAAATGACATGATGTGTTGTGTTAGCAATGTTGTAAACCCATGCACGTACAATGATTACACAATACAGTAGAACAGAATCTGTAATGTGAAATAAGCTGTTTTGCCTCTCCATGTTGTCTGAAGATAAGTCCTGAATTAAATACACAGTGAGTATATTTAAACAGCTGGGCTAAATCTCTGTTTCCGTTTCAGCTTCATTCTGTGGTGAGGCAACATGGGTTGAGACTGAGAAAATGGTGGGGTTTTAATGCTGATTCAGTCGAGTTCAGCTTTATTTAAAATGCCTTTCCCCTGTCATGGGGCAACAGCATGCCTGCTGCTCTATGAAAAGGGATTTCATATTATTACTAAACAGAACGGAGAATGAGTGAACTGAACCAGATCTAGGCAAACACACTTTTATTGGCCTGAGCCTTTTCATTCCCAAAGCTGATCTGCCTGTGCGGCAATTATCTAAACTAACGTCTACTCTGCTTACGGCTCACATCTGTTCCATGACCACTTATACACACACACACACACACACACACACACACTTTTTCTGCATGGTTTGTGTTCCAAGGTTTGTATACTGTCTGCACATCACATTACATTACATGCTGCTAACTAGTTTTTACCTAACGTAACACTGCCAAATGCATCTATGAAGATAAATAAAACAAAGAAAAATAGAAATCCTCCTGCAGATTTCAACACCATTTAATAGTATGCGCAAATAAATGCATTGTATTGTAAAAACTCACATTGCAAAATAATGTTTCACCTAAAGGTAAACCTTCCAATAAAGCAACAAAGATGACCGCCTTAATAACACTAATCAAATTTCCACATAGATCAGAAGAATATAGCAAAATATGTGAGAACACAAAGGAACAAATCCCAGCTGGCCATAAGTCCTGTACAAATAGATGCAGAAAGCTTAAAAAGAGTTAAGTAAATAGTGTTGATCTGATCTGAAGCACAAAAATACAAATTATGATATAGCCTTATAAGTAATATATCAATATCCAGTAGGAATGAGGGCTGCCTGCTATAAACAAACATTAGTGACATTCACCTAGTTAATGCAATATCCCAGACAACCACCTTATACTGCACCGGTAGAGGTTTAAGGCTAGTCCACAAGCTCTAAGCAATAATAAAACACAGATCTGAAAAGCTATTAGGGTTTATCCAGAAATCAAGATTTTGACGTAGTACTGAGCACTGTCGATGCCACCAAGTTGACGCCTGACCCCACTGAATGCAGCCCAAGCCTGAGTTATCTTGGCAGTGTGGTCAGGGAAGAATGAAATGGTCAAGTCTCTGACTTTAATCTGTTGGAGCTCTCTATCGAGGCGTATGATGTCAACATATTCACTGTAATAATGAAATCTGCACATAATGACTCATGGATTATCACCGGGATTGGGCTTGGGTGGGAGGGTCCGGTGACTACAGCAGCATTGGTCCATTGGGTTTAATTATGACTTTCTTACTCAATACTTACTGTGGTCAGACACTGGAGATTTTACTCAATTCAAAATAATAAATGTATAATAATGAGGTAAAGTGAAATAAAACTATATAATAACAAAGTGATGGCTCATGCTACTGATCAATTTTGCAATAGATATCTGTAAATTTGCTGCCTAAACACACCTGGCAGCAGCACAGAATCACCAGCAGGGGGATTCTACCAAGAGTGGACCCAACTGTATCGAGTCAGTGCAGGGATTTGAGCCGACAACCATCTGATTTCTGGTTCATTACTCTTACCTCTAACCTAGTGACCACTTCAACCCCAATTTAATCTATCCAAAGCTTCTAACAAACTTACTGTAGTGCCCAAATGCTCCATGCACACTTGTAGCCTGAGTGTCTGGTGACTGTAACTTAATTTTCTTCCATTTCTACATTATTTCACCATGAAATACAGAATAATATCAAAGCTTACAATCTAGTCCACTCTCTCAGAGCACAGAAGGAGGGTAGACAAGCCAATTAAACGAGGGAGATTTGAAAAAGCCGAGGTGTAAATGGGATGAGGGCCTACAGGGAGCGAAAGGGAGAGACACGACAAAGAAGCGAGACACTTGACGGGTCGACAAACAGAATCAACTTCAGCGGAAGCTTGCGTCCGAGTGGACTCTCCTCTCGGCGTCTGGGCGCTTTGGGTGACAGATCGAAGTGCCACCTGTGCTCTGCACACTCCTGCTGTAAGCACGCCTCATTTCCCGTGATGAGTGCGTATGGGTGCTGGTGGGAGACCTCACGCCTGACACAAAGTGGCGAGAGAGATGGGTCCAGACGTCGCTTCTTTCACAACCAACTCAAGCGGCAGGACCAAAATTGACCTCCCGTAGAAAAAAAAGAAAGAAAAAAAGAAAGAAATACAGTGGACACGACACATCCCCCAGGTGTCAGAATGTCACAGATGCCTAGGGAGAGGTCCACAATGCAGAAATAACCGTTTGTGTCCACTACAGGACTATAACATTATTATTATAGTTCTTTTCCAGGAAGGCAGTGAGGAGCTGTGTGCTTCAGTACATTTCTGAAGTGACTGTATATATCACTTAGACTGCAATAGAGGTAAACAACCTTGTGATTCATTAAAAAAAATTGACTTGAAGCACATTTGAAAGGGAAGGGACTAGACTGCTGAGGGCTGAATGTGTCTAGGCTTACCACTTTGTATGTTGAGGGCATGGTGCTGGTTTATGCTCCAGCCCCCTAGGTTGGAGGCAGTGGATTCATAGCCCTGAAGGACCGCGGTCCTCTTCTCCCACAAAATCAGATCAGGACATGACTCATACTCAAAGCCCACAGACACTGAAAACACAGAGAAAACCACAGTGAACGTTTAGGTTTTATACACTATATTAAAACACACGACTGGCTTTTGATAAATGAAACTGAAAAAAATGTTTCCCCTCACTTCAGATTGAACCAATCATGCAAGATGTTTAATGTCTGAAGTTTGCCTTTGTTGTAGCAAACAAGCAACCACAGGAAAGAACATCATGCAAAGTATATCAGGGCTTCCCGCAGAAAATCGGTTAGTCAAGGTGGTTGGGGTGGTGGGGGGGTGGGGTTGGGTGGCATGGGAGTGTGGACAACACGGCAACAATCTTGTAACTGCCCCCATGCGCGATCCCATTGCTCAAGAAATGAACCGAGTCATTGTTCAGTGTTATAAAAATCCACTGATATTTCATGAATTATGTGCTCTGTGTGGTGTTTGGACGCTTTGAGGAACTGGGGTTGAGTGTAGAGTCGACTCACGAATCGAGTGCAAATTCAAATCAATGATTCAAAACACTGTTAACAAGCATAGACTCTGACCTCGTGTACACACAGTCGCAAGGAAACACTGGATTATACAGAATGCGTGTTTGAGACTGAAAACTGAGGAATAATGCATTAAATGAGTCACAAATGTACTTTGGGACTTTGAAGGATCTCTTATTATTGAGTGTTTTCTACAATGGTTTAATTAATCACAGATCACTGGACATTGCAGAAATCCATGCGCAAACACATCGGAGGCTTTGAACAGAAACTGAACAAATTACAAAAAGTGAATTGTGGGGGTGGAGGGAGGGGGTTGGGGGGAGTTGTCAAGGCGACCGCCCTAACTGTAAAGCACTGAGGGAAACCCTGGTATATGCCTAAATTATAACACACGTCTCAGACTGAATCGAGTTATTAAGTAACATCAAATAGTCTTGCTCGTGTGGGTTCTGATAGTGTGTGTCACCCTTATCCATACTGAAATTTAAAAAGTGCATTTTTCTCTACAAAAACTGCATTATATGTTTCCTAACTACATTGGCCTTGAAGCCTCATACACTTTCAAACGCGAACATTAACAAACATTCTTCATTCAACTCAATGGTTTTTTAAATTGTCCAAAATCTGTGTTAAGCTATTTTTAAAACACAAACACAAACTTTTCAGAAGTTCTAAGAACACATTATCAACTCACAGTAAGCCTCAGACAGACCATGTACAGCAAACACCATCCACTTACCGAAAGCCTCAGACAGACCATGTACTTTCTGGCTGTACACATCAGTTTTGTCCCAGATGAAGTCGTACGAAAGGTTGGGGGCAGCCGAGAACCACTTTCTGAAAAGGCGGCCCTCTACTGCCACCATGAGATGCACTTTCATCAGGTTAAAGGGGATGATCGCATGCGTCAGGGTCACCCTCAGAAGGGACTTGTAGCCAGCGGTGCGGCTGCTCAGATAGCCCAGATACACTTCGGTACCAGGGATACGCACTTCTTCCTGTAGAGCCTGAGGGATAGGGAAGAGACAGATGTAATTCCTCAAAAAAAGTCACAACATGGTCCAAATCCCATTACTATTATTACTGAGATTACTGACTTTCATATATTCAATTTCATATTTCTTATAGACAGATCAATGTAAAAGAGTGGGTTTTGTGACATCACAAATACATTCACGTGAAATATGCTAATTAACACATAAACTATATGAAATGGAGAGTGCATAATTTGTTTTGAAACTGTGTTTACATGCATCAATCATACTTTCCAGTAGAGGCCCGATTTGTTTTTACTTTAAATAAAAAGTAACAGAATAGCACTCGGATGTGTAACCTTCAATAATGCAAACTTATTAATGTTCATTTGGCACTGTGCATGTTTTTAAACAACTATATCAGTGAGTGCAGATGTGCAGATGTGAAAACGTGTCTAGATCCAATAACACAACATCAGTTAAACCATTTAGTTTACGGCGACCCTGTAATGAAAACTATAAAGAGAAATTACAGCCACACATCTGCATAAAAGACACAGCCAATGAAAGGGCAATGTTGGGCCAACTGCAGAGAGGTGATTGGCTTAGAGGTTCTCTGTCCCCATCGTCCTTTAGACACACGCTGTGGCGCTCTCATTAAGTCAACACATATATCCCACTCCCAGACGAGAGCAGAGCAATTAGCAGCGCCACTGGCTCCTTTACAAAAGCACAGATAAATAATACGGGACCTTGGAGAAATACAACGTGTGCATAAATCCTCGTATCTCAACTGTAGAACAAATCAAACATTTATGGATAACCATAAAAGAGATCACAATAACCAGAAACATTCATTTTTGCCTCCTGGAGTTAGGTTTGGGGTCAGGTTAAGAAAGGAGGTCAGCTGCTATTAGAGGGATGTATTTCTGAGACGATGAGACAGAAGACCTGCATAAAAATGTGGAAAGTAAAGGGTTTCCAAAAAGTAATTAGCATTTCAAGCAATTAAATATTAAAGAAAGAGTAGAGAAAATAGGAGTTTTAATAAAGGTGACATCTAAGGGAATGAATAAATAAATAAATAAATAAATAAATAAATGATAAGAGAATTATGTTTGGGCTTATGTCCTGACATTGTACTAAAACAAACCTCTATGTGTGTGTATGTGTGTGTGTTTCAGATGGCTACGGAGTGCACGGATGGGACAGATAGGGTTTGATATTAATAGGCCAGACAGCGCTGCGTGTAGCACTGAGCGATTAATCTTGTAAAGCAAAGTGGGAGACAAAGTAATTAGAAAGGAACACACAGATGCAGGTAGCGCTCCAGAAACACAGGAACGGGCATCTAAACACAGATTAATAACAAGCAGCCCTTCGTATACAGACGCACAAACACACTGGCAAGCATGCGGACGAATCTGCATACACAAACAGCCCGCACTACAGCTCGTCACGCTCCGACAAAAAAAATCACTGTCTTTAACAAAAGAAACCAAACACAGCCTTTTCACCCGTGTTTCTGTATTTTCTGGATATGGAAATGTGTTCGTCTTCCTGTTAAACGTAATTATCATGGCTCTGCAAAAAGCTGGCACAATAAATTGGACTGTGGATCTCTAACCAATTACACAGGGCTGATAAAATGACAAGTGTTGTCACTAGCCAGAGTCTGTATTCCATTCGGACTTGATTTGTGCTCTTTGCTGTGTGTGTGTGAGTGTGTGAGTGATAGAGAGAGAGAGAGAGAGAGAAAGTACAAGAGCACAAGGCCGTCCATCACTGACACTAGCCGCTGCGGTATGAATCACAGGGATACAGCCCATTTAAACACAGCAATTCAGGAGCCCCTTTCTGCATCTGTTAAAAGCAGTAGTAGGTCATTTAGACTCTAACAGCAACTGTTCATCTAATCACAAAGCTCTCAACACAAATACACTTTCCAATGTGGGCACAGAGTTCTAACGAATACGACCACGTCAGCGTGGGGCTACAGCAGTATGCATTCAATATGGAGGGCGATGCATTCAGAAAAACACAGGCTTAGAGATGAAAAGTGAACTCTGGGGAGCTCTGTTTTGGCACATGAGTCTAAGGTCACCATGCTTAATCCCAAGCACAGGCTACTGGAGAACAGAACCTCTGGGCTGTGCAGCAGTGGTAGAGCCGGGTTGTATCCGCTGTTACAGCTGCTTCTGATACACTTGTGTACATTATACAGAGTTCTGAGCCGTCCTGCTGAGCTTGTGAACAGTGAGAACAGCAGAGAAAAAGCTATCCACACATGAAACATTTATCTGTACACCATCAATGAAAATATAACACGCTGAACACAACCCGTCCAACTCCACTGTGTGATAACACTGCATTTGAATGTCTGTACTCTTTCTGGAGCTTCTTTAGCTTCACACACCCACAGACATCACTGAAGAACCTACTATACTTTGGCTTGGGTACATTTCTGGGTTGGGAATCAATGTATATTTGTGGAAATGCACTGATGGGAACCGTTCCTTATTAGCTAGAAAGTGCTAACAGCAATTTTTCGAAATCTGGTCTAAAGCCTGACCTCAGAGACAAAATGCTAGAAGAACATGTGTCAAATTAAACAATATAATGACTGCAATTCTTTAGATGACCTTCACTGTTTATTAAAATCAACGACTGTAATTGGGGGTGTGGCTGAAGCTAAAGTGCAGTTTCTTTCATCAAGTCGTTATCGTGATCTTGGAAAACAGTTCACAGACAGGAGTGACTCTAACCTGGATCTCAGGGACGATGCCACCCCTCTCCGGGCAGGTCCCGGCGAAGGCGGTCAGTGGAGCGGGCAGGACGACCGGACTGGGCCTGGTGAAGCTGCTGAGGTCACAGCTGGGGATGTCGTTGACTTCGTGCCTCATGACGATGGTGTCCATGACGAAGAAGCGGGACCACGGCAACCACAGTGTGTGCTCCTGCGTGATGAACGGAGCGCGCTCAAAGCGCAGGGCGAAGGCCACGCCTCCATTGGAGATCAAGTCGAAACTGCAACAGAAACCAAAGTGTTTAGAGAAACTGTTTCTGTGCTGGAGTTGGTTAATGCTAATGATGAGTGTGTTTAGTGCACAAACACTATAACTAACCGTCCAAAATAGCTACGCTACAGTCGTTAATCTAAAGCCTGTGAGGTTGCTATGCGGCAGTGAAGAACAAGGAAAGTATCTTGCCATTTGATACACGGCTAATGATGCGCACAATTCTTTCTCACTAATCGGTTATGAAGGGTGCAATGTGGCTTGCAATGCATTAATATTTATGGACTGAGTAACACCACACTGGAGTTTTCGGTTAGACACGAAAGAAAAAGACATTAGACTTCTAAAATGACTTTTGCCTTAATTTTTCTCAATGTTTTTATCAAGTACCTTAACACTAAACCCTACACTGTGTCATTCTTTCTCTCTCCTAAAAGCTCCCATTTCTGCTCTGCAACATTAAGCCAATATACAGAGTGTAATTAATAACATTTGATATTCGACATTCACCTCATTAATTAAACAGAGTACACACCAAATGTTACATCTCTGTAAATGGAATGATTCCACATGCCGTCGCATTACAATTCCTTGACTCATTTTTAATCAGCGACGCTATGCATTTACCGCTAAACATTATATATACGCTCTAACCCTTGTTTATATGCGCTAACAGGATTTAACTGGGGTTGTAATTAATTATGAAATTCTAATTGACAGACTCTGACTGAATAGAAGTCTAGTTAGGGAAGGGGTTTTTTTATCTACTGGCTGCACAATATGCTGCAAATACAATAGACTTCTGGCTCTGTTTGATAGATTGAGCTTTTGAGCCTAAATTAATGAAATCGTTTGAATGGGTGGCGCTGAAAGCCATTATTCTCTATGGGACATAAAACGGGCACCTCACTTCCAGTGCCAGAATCAGCCGTTTGATTGTGACGCTGTATAGCGCTGTGGAGCCATAAAGCTTCTGCCTTCTGTTTCCAAATCAGCTTTACCTTTTCACCTCCCTCTGCTGCAAATTAGCACAAAGATACAGCAACCTGATTCTAGATCGGGACTTTAATCCCAGATGATCTGGAAGCAGGTGTTTTTTTCCGAAGCCGAGAAAACACTAAACTGCTGCTGTGGCCCTTTGTGACCGGATTTGCGGAAGGAGGATGTAAACTCCATTTGTGGCTATAAGCGTGTGTGGAGAGAATTAAACTGTCAGTCAGAATATCTAAAAGCCTCTCTAAGAATATGCCGACAAAAGACAGAGGATTAAAGAAGTGTAGACTACACATCAGAGGAGAAAAGTACACAGCGCTCATCTCTATCAAACCAGACTTGAATGCTGGAGTTCACACAGCAGTGAGGATTCAGTTTATACCTATTAGATTCTCTGCCTACAATCCGTGTGTCTCCTCATCTAATGGCCACTCACAATGCACAACTGGACTGTATCCGATGTTTGTTTACTTGAGCTCAGTCTACGTTTGTTGTCAGCACCTTAAAACAATTTAAATCTATTTAAAAGAAGGCTATTTTAATACTGCATTAGGCAAATTAATTGCCAAAGTTCATCGATTGTAACTATCCCTTTTTAGAAATTATAAACTGTAGCCCACATGATTTCTGCCTTTGCAAATTCAGACTTAAATGGACCTACTATGAACTGAAATTAACCTCTTTTTCATCTTCCCATTATTCTTCCTCATTCAGGTAAATTAAGTGGCTTTTTCAAAAGGCAAATGTTATTCATGTGCAAACTGACCTTGGCTTTGGCCAATATTCTCCTAAGACAACCACAGATGCCAGTGTTTGGGGGCGAGGGCTGTACGGTGAAGAGTTTAAGGTCACACACAGCACACTGTGAATTCTCTTAAAAGATAAAAATGAATGTGTGCAGTCAGGCGGAAACAAGCCCACAATAATCCAGTTACACATCCCACACACCTGCAACTGCTTTCCTTAACAAGCCATTAGCAGTAGGTGATGTTAGGGCCCTGGGGAGAGTACTGGGACAGTGTGTCCGTGCAGGCTGCTGGACTTACACACTGAATGTGTGCGGCCAGCCCTCATGCTGCTTGGACATTAATTCAACTGCATATCCCCGCAGACCTCCTCTAATGCACAGCGCTCATTGGCCAAGTCTGTAAACAAAGGTCTGCTCTGCCCTTGCTGTGGTGCCCTTGCTAAAATGGGACTGAGAGTGTGAGGGAGCCACAAATAGGAGTGAAAAATGCATCGTTTTCTGAATAGACGCAACATCTTTGGGCTGTGCACTCATATTTAAACGGTGTTTCTGTGGATGTAAAGTCAGTATTAAACTATGCTTAGTATCAACAGCTTAACAGATGTTTAAAACATTTACAATGTATTCATTTGCAATACTATTCAAATGTAATTACATATCTATTACACAGCAGTGAATACCATGCAATATATTTACACTCTATTAACTGAAGGGGTAAAATATGATAAAAAAATAATAATAACAAGCTAAAAATTTTGATGTGGTTTGAATGGGTAGAATACACATCTCTAAAAGATTTGCACAATTGTTTCAATGAGCTATGAATGCCAAATCACACATACAAAAATACACCATTGTTTTGCTCTTGCTGGAGGCATATCTGATATTCAACAACTCATACAGCAATATGTAGCAATCCAAAAGAAACGTAGCATTCTCTCCATACTGTACAGCACTAATGGTGAGGGGTGCAGCCCCAAAGCTGGCACGGATCAACAGTTAGAGCCAGTTTCTCACACACAAAAGCCAGTCCAACACACCCACACACACACACACAAATCATACACCTGCAGGCAGGGGCCGATCGATGAGGCCCGTTATCAATCAGGAGAAGCCCCCAGGCCCAAGTGACACACACTGTAATTTTCTCCAGCAGCACACTTGCTCCTCGGGATTGCATAGGGACGGCCGAGCTACCCCTAAGGGGTTAACTGCATCCGTGGATTAGGTCAGGACGGGAACGATCGGCTCGGCTTGGACCAGCCACAGCGCCTGCAGTGGGCTCATTGACGCAGCGGGTGACTCATTACTTTCATGCTCCCATCAGGGAATTGGGGCTATACACATGACTCATGCGTTTCTCAAATCAAAGGCATTCGAAAACCCTGCGGGACACGGCTGCAGCTACTAAAGAGAAGTTAACCCTAAAGTGTCTAGACTTATTGTTGTCACGTTGCATGTAACTGCATAATTACAAAAGTAATTATGTAGTCAATTATATAACCGAATGCATTTACCTTGTAACTTATCTGACGGTAAGTCTTCCTTTTTATCATATCCCTTCACATTACAATAAGTTGTAACATAGTTATTACAAAGTAATTACCGAGTTGCATAACTAAGTACACAGTTACAAAAGTTTTATTTGATACTGACAGCTTAATAAATGTCTGACTATTGGGTCTCCTTTTTGTACCAGGAGAATTGCTTTTAAATAAAGTTATTATATTTATCAGCATTATTACCACGTTTATAATCCTTATTTAAACTGCACTGAAGCTAATTTGAAGGAGCTACTGGATTTTGCAGTGATTAAGCGAAAGCACATAAATGTCAGACTTGATTAACATATAAATGTTATCCTCCACCAGTTCTGTGAGTTGTAGCAATTATGTCTTCATAATCGGCCAGAATGGGTCTCAATCGACGGTCAGGATGTCGAGGAGGATGTGGTGAAGTGGTGGAGAGGGAGGAGATGGGGTGAAGTGGAGGTGCCAGGACAATAAAGAACACATCATAAAAACGAGTGGAGACAGCCTTCCCCCCCGTTTCTAAGTGGCTGAACAGGTGCGTTTGTGATTTCACGCCGCGCTGAACATGTTTCACCAGAGCTCAGTACAGACGAGCGAGAGAGAGCGTGTTTACACGCGAGTGAGAAAGCGCGCGAGAGAGAGAGAGAGAGAGAGAGAGAGAGAGATGGAATTGTGTTTACAGATGGTGGAGAAGAAGAAAAAAGGGGAAAAATACAGAGCGAATGAGTGGGGGAAGGACAGGGAGAGAAACACAAGTGTTTACAGTCACAAAAGGGATGGAGAAAAAAAGACCAGAGTAAGGAGAGAGAGAGAGAGAGAGAGAGAGAGAGAGAGAGAGAGAGAGAGAGAGAGAGAGAGAGATGGAGGAGTGTTTACAGATGGAGCATCGGAGATGAAAGAAGAGCAGAATGAGAGTATGAGGTGTGTGTGTGTGTGTGTGTGTGTGTATGGGGGGGGGGGGGGGGGGTTGTTACAGTAACAAAGGCCTGGAGAAAAGAAGAGGGACCACAGTAGAGAGAGAAAGAACAGTGGATTGTGCCCATAAACCAGACCAGACTCTGTGTGAGATGTGACGTTGAGCTGCTAGTGAGCAATGAAGAGTGAGTGCCATCTGCTGTAAAACATTTCATGTGTCTGTGCCAACATTATGCATTTCATTTATGAAGCAATCTGTCCCGACTCCCCCTTTAGAGTGAAGCAGCTCACCTGCCATCCTGTCTCGTAATGGTGTATCCATACGCTGGGTTATGGATGAAGCTGATGTTCACTCCCACCAGTGGTGTCCCATCAGAGGTTACTACTTGCCCTCGGATGACACAGGCATGACTGGAGAGAGAGAGAGAGACAGAGAGACCAGATAAAGCCCTCAGTACTGCCATGTAATACCACACATCAAGACAGCGGCATAGTTCACCTCACGTGACCCCATTTCCAATTACATAAATAATGAATTAAACCTGAGCCGACAGCTCCGAAGAGACCGCAGTGGGGTTCCCTGCCTTAAAGAAAAAAAAAGATAATGAGTAGAAAAAAAAGGGGACTTCACAGAGAATTCTCTACACTTTCATCCTAATTAAACCAGGGAAGTGCTCAGAGGAGGGAGGACAACACTGAGGCGCTGCAGCGGTGTGCTCAGTCGCTCCAGTCTAGAGTTGGAAGTGATCTCACGCTTTGAAGATGCTATCGGTTTCCTTGGCAAAGTTGACACTGCCAAATCAATATTAGAGAATCAATCAAACACCATTTCAAACTGTCCCGAAGCCCCACCAAGAGGATTAACCCCATCATACAGGGCTGCAGTCTACTGTCACGTGAAGGAGAGCTTACAGGAGACTTCATAAGACTTTGAGGATGTAAACATACAGTACGTGAAGGGATCCTACTGCACGGGGCCCTTTGAGACAAGGTCGGGTTTATCTTAAATACAGTTAGCAGTCAATTGGGGACACACACGAGGGATTTCAGATTACTGCAGACAGTAAAACATAGGAATCCATGAAAGAACACACAGGTAGAACTGACTGAGAGACCTGATTACAGTCAGAAACCAATCTCCCAACTCTCCAAAGTCCAGTCTCTGGTGATCTGAGCTCGGGGGAGGCCAGTACACACATCTGACAATATGGTACACTCTCAGTATAGCTGCTGGTATAGCCGCCCGCCACTCTGGGTGTGTGTTCACTGCCGCTAGTACCCCAGTGTGTGTGTGTTACTTCAATGGACAGATGAAATTGAGAGGTATCATTTCCTTGAACATCGTGCAGTGACAATAAAAAGCACATTTCAGGTTCTGAATCCACTAATTGTTGCAAATTCAAAGCGTAAGCTTTTACATGAAACATACATTCAATGAGATGTGTGCAGCATCCATAGCAGTGACCCTCAGAGGTTCAAGTACACTCAGTGTCCACTTTACTAGAAATCCCTAGCTTTGTACTTCCACTTAACGGCCACTTCACTTCTCTTACATGTTCACTGTTAGATATAACCAAAAGCAGCATTCGTCGTCCATACTGCAGCTTATTCATTCTGAGTGTGTCAGGCAGAGCCATGCTGCTGCCCTTTAACACAGACACTGACCACCCAACACACACTGTGCATGACGACAGTCTCGAACTATACACCAGCAAGGCGGGGCGCCAAAGTCATGGGGTTCCAATAGAGTGGCCAATTTGCATATATGCTAATATATCACACTGCAGGTTAATGATCTTAATAACGTGAAGTGGGGAAAAAAAGTGTGCAGCAAGCTGTTTTTTTTTTAATAAATGATCTTGCTGAAGAATGATTAGACAGTGGACTGGTTCCTCTGTGTTAGGTCTTAAACACTTGCCATGCGAGTGGAAACAATTAACACTGGTGTGTAAGAGGCTGCCCTCATCCTGTCCTTACTGCAGGCAAGATCATTCACCCAACAATATCCCACTCCCATGGAGCCCTGCTTTATGCTAATTTGGGCGCCCTGTCTCCTTCGGCTGTCCTTGGCTTAGCTTCCTTTCTCCGTAAACAAAGTTAGCAGAGCCAGAGCGCCAGCGCTCAACCTTCCGACCCGCCACCAAGGGCTAGCGCTGCAGTAACAAGGGGACAAGAAAGCAAAGGGGGCTTGGCCCTGGTAGTCTGTGTCTGATGAACAATGGTGGTCCCAATTTCAGCTTCAGTTCTTGAGAATATCTAGAGAACAAATGGTTCCAGATAGAACCACCGTCGTTAAGAAATACTCTTGAAGAACCATCTTTTTGAAGAGTGAGAGCTTGTGTAATAGACATATGAGCCAACTTCAGCTTTAACTCTTGTAATGACATGTAAATATGTAACTACTGAAATAAACTGAAGACTGAAGTTGACACAAGTGTGTTTTCGTGTAAAATGCAATGCTGTAATCCACCTGCAAAAGTGACTTTAAAATCATGAGTTGTAATCTCATTGTATTATAAATGTGTAATTACACAGTGATTACAAGAACCTCTTATAAAGTGGGACCCAGGGACAATTCAACATTGATCTCTCGTTATACATCAGTGAGTGTGATTTTAAATTTAAACAGAAATAAGTTACACTGCTGAGTTTAAGGAAACTGTACTGCCATATTCCCAGCGCTGCTTATGAGGAAATATACCACTTTAAAAAAGCTTCCACTGTGTTCATATCCCCACTGTACTTCAGCAGGAAAGCTAGGAGATCCTGAGCTCTTCACTGGGGTTAATGAATAAAATAGTAATACATTTCCACTGCTGTTAAAGCCCATTGAAACAATGCATAGGGGAACCCAACAAGTTCTTGTTATTTCAAAGAGAATAAACTGTATTCCAGATCTGCTTTGATCTCAGACATGACTTTTTGCCAAAAGAAGCACTACCGCTTATTCTTACTTTGGTAAATTTCCTCGACATTCATTTATCTTAAATGCTATTTAGAGAGTGTTTAATACAGGTGTCATTCATGACCCATATTTCCTTAGGAATAAACGCCCCTGGTGAGATATGTACAGTGGTGTATAGAGAGTGCACAGACACGAAGGTAGATAAATGCAACCAAGGCCAGCGGAGCTTTAGAGTTATAGATGTTTGTATCTGAATTAAACAAAATAAGGAATCTTCTCTAATGCTACAGACTTCATTACTTCAGGCGTTTACTTTCCAACCACAGGAACAGGAACAAATAATACATACTCACTCCCTCATTAGGGTCCATTACAGAGCAACAGAGCTTTGTAATATGCCAGTCTTCTAAACGACCTAAGTGAAAAATCAATCAGTCGTCACTAACTTTGTCCCCTTTCATTTCCAAATGCTGGAAAAGGGTGCCAAGACAACAAGGATGTAGTAAACAACTAGAAAGTTTGGAAATATCGCAGTGGAAACAGTGTTTTTCAGTGGATACAAAGGAAGATCTGCAAAATATAAGGACAAAATTGTGGGGAAAAAACATATCACAAAAACATGAAAACAAAGGTAAAAAGACAGAAAACAGGACAGCGGTCTTTAAATCAGTGAGTGAATGTGTTTAGGATTATTTAGTGTGTGAGAAGCTGAGAATGCAACCAACCTCTAACTGTTGAGACCGGGGGAAAAACTTCAGAAGATGTCTTTTAGAGAAGGAAAGTGCATTTCCTCAAAAGAACACAAGCTGCGATAAAGGGAAAGGGTGGCCGTATGAAATTACACAGTTATAGTATTTCTATACCATGAGGGTGGTCGTGAATTGTGTGCAGCACTATTTATCACTGCCTGAGCTTTGCTTTTGAAAACATTACACAAGCACAGTGTGTGTTCATTAACTTTCCAGAGACAAACTTATATATCTTCAGAAAGTGTGGTGTTTTTGGAAAATAAATTAAACTTTCACCATCACCACTGACTGCTCAGAGAGGCTGTGTTTATGGAAGCACACGCCACAAAATAACACATGAATAACGTATCCCTGTTGCACTACCCCCTCCCCTGAGCTCTGATGTAGCCTGGTGTGTTGGGTGTGTATCGGGTGTCCCATTAAAAGTGTGGCGGCATTAACGCGCAGCACCTCAGCCGCTTTTTAGTGGTGGGACACGTCAGTAGAGAGCACTCTGACATGGACAAATGGCTACAGGATCAATACACAGGGCCTGATCAGGTGACGGCCCCCTGTTGGCAAGCCCCTCCTCGCCCCAAGTGCCCCATCTGAGCCCTGAGAGCCCTCTGCCAAGCCTTCTTATGTCTGTCAGTGGCTGGAGGAACGAATAGAGTTGATGAATAATATATAACGGCTGATATTTTTAGGTGAGTCATGGGCTGGGGCTCTTGCGGCTCGTAGCCTGGTGTCTCGAGATTTATTTATTTATGCCGTTTCCGTTTTTTCTTGCTCAGGAAAAAGAAAAAAAAACAAAACAAGAAAGATGGAGGAATCGGTAGCACCCCCCCCCCACTTCTCAGAATAATGAAGTGGGGATAGTGAAACACTGAGGACTTCCTACTGAATGTCACAAAAATGTCACCTCTGGAAAATGTCAGCTCGTATTCAGAGCGCAGTCCATGAGTGTCCACTGACACGTCCACAAAAGGCTCTATCAGCCCCAGCCTTCTCCCTCTCCTTCCTCTTCTTCTCCCCTTTCCGTTATTCAGCACTGCAGCGAACGGAAGGTTATATGCGTCAGACATGTTGACATCAGCGGGCCGAGGACGCGGCGGCTTCTTAGACTTCTTGGGGGTAAAGCAAAGAGGGACGATGTGAGGCGAGGCTTAGCGACGGAAAGGCCGTCGAAGTTTCAGAAGAAGGGAAGGAAGACCAGTGGCTCCAGCTTTGAAGTGATCAAAGCGTCATTAGGGATGGCGTGGATCAGAAAAAGAGGGGAGATTGGACGAGCTGGAGGAGACATCCAGGCACAAAGCTGAAGCCACTCGGAGGCTTTAAGACTCTGCCCAGCTCCGGAGATGTTGCCGCAAATTACAGCATGAGGCTTTGCTTTGTGTGTGTGTGTGTGTGTGTGTGTGTGTTGGGGGAGGGGGGGGGGGGTCGGAGGGTGGTGGGGCTGATGGAGAGTGGGGTGATGTTGTGATCCTGCTATGATCCAAAGCCTCTTGAAAAACATCACATGTCTGCTCCAGGACCGGAGCACCAAGCCTAAAAATACGAGGCTCTGAATCCGATCCGAGGCCTCTCCGGCACATTACGCCTCGGCTTTAAGGAGCCGGGAATCAAAACATCAGGCCATTAGAAGCGTCCTCGGCACAAACCGAATAGATGCTCTTTTGATGCTTCTCCCATTTTTTTCCCCTCCGCATTTCCGGCTTTGACGTTCCTTCTGTGCTTTGATAAGAAGAGAACAGGGAGGGTTGGAGGGTGTGTGTGTGTGTGTGTATGTGTGTATGACACTTCCAAAAAGAAGCTGCAATTCCTTTCTTATTTGTGTATCTGCCTATTGTGCTGGTCGTAAATGAGCTTAGGGAATGGGGCATAGGGAGCGAGAGAGAGAGAGAGAGAGAGAGAGAGAGAGGAAGGGAGCAAGAGAGAGAAAAATAGAGAGAGAGAGAGGGAGAGAGAGAGATAAAGAGAGAGAGTGAGAGAGAGAGAGAGAGAAAGAGAGCAAGAGCGAGAAAGAGAGAGAGAGCAAGAGCGAGAAAGAAAGAGAGAGAGAGAGAGGGAGCAAGAGAGAGAGAGAAAGATAGAGGACAAGAGCGAGAAAGAGAGAGAGAGCAAGAGCGAGAAAGAGAGACAGATAGAGAGAGAGAGCGAGAGAGAGAGAGCGAGAGAGAGATAGGGAGAGAGGGAGAGAGAGAGCGAGAGAGATAAAGAGAGAGAGAGAGAGAGAGAGAGAGATAGAGAGAGAGAGCGAGAGAAAGAGTGAGAGCGAGAGAGAGATAGGGAGATAGAGAGCGAGAGCAAGAGTGATAGAGAGAGATAGAGAGAGAGTGAGAGCGAGAGCAAGAGAGAGATAGAGAGCGAGAGTGAGAGAGAGTGATAGAGAGACAACTCCCAAGCCAGAGAATTCCACTCAGAGTTTTTAAAAGATGAAAAGGGAAGGAGACAATGGCACGGAGTGGAGGAGAATCCGCGCGGGACGCAGTGATAGTGATTGTCTCTCTCCGATCTGAAAGAGCGTGGCCGGGACCCTGTGCCCCAGGAGCCTGTGGGAGTCTGACTCAAAGGCATTTTGACATGCCACTACTCTCTGAATTCATGAATATGGGAGAGCTGGTGTCGCTGCTCTGCTCCTGTGATGTACAATTCCTCAGCTGATCAGCCAAATGGACTAAAAATAACAGAATGCATCTCCACAGCAGAAAAAAACAATGCGCCTCAGGAGATGTGACACAGTGGCTCTGTAGTGGTTCACCTGCACGTAACCGCCGCATCACTGTTCTGTGCTGTTAAAATGATGGTGAAAATCAGATTTACTCTATTTTCAACTTATTCAACTGTAGCCATAGTGTCACAGGTTTCCTATGGTCCCCAGGTCAGACACATGATCTTCTAGGAATGAGGCTTATCCACTTTTCTCATACAGTCTCGACATATTAAGGTGTACAGTATTACCGTGGTGCACTGTTGGACTGCACTCAACTTGCTATTTGTCAGCGAAAGGTTTCTGAAGTGTATGTTAAAGGTATTTGAAGTGTCGCAGCCTGACAGCACACACCGACACATGTTGAAGATATAAACACCCGTCTGAAAGGGTCCAGCAACTTGTGCTAGGAACAAAGCGTAGCTATGCACTAACAGGCATTTTAGCACACCTCAGTTCCAGCTGAGGCTCAAATCACACACATTGAGGGGTGCTTTGTTGTTTTCAGCTTCCTACACCTCTCTTTTAAGCCAAATATCCACAGTGGGCTCCCACAGCGCTCCCTCCCTGTAGCTCTCTTAAATGCACAGGAATGAGCTCATTTGGCAATGCACTGACCAAACTGACAGAACAGAAAGTGAACATCATTTTGGAATATCGTCCTCATTTTGAGACACCGTCCACACTTTTAAATACCACAGTATACCACACTACCATTATACTGCCCCAACCCTAAGCCTAGCTCTAACCCAATTCTAACTCGTCTAACGCAGTATGATTGTATACATCTAGATAAGAACTTCACATTCTAATGGCTTCAGAACGTGTACTTAGCTATAAAAGCTTATTTTAAGTAAGGCCTAGTCCTTTATAAGCAACTATGGGTCAAGGCCAAACACTGCTCCAGCAAATAACCAACATTTGACATGATGGGGACCAAGGGAATAAAGACGTTCCACATTATATAGTGCATTATGCCATGGAGCTAACATCATCTCTGGAACTAAATATGACAACCAAGAACACAATCCAACGACAATGGCCCATTACAGTCGAACGTATATGCCTTAGAATAAAGGCTAAACCCATTACTCACCTGCCCTCGAAGGGGTTAGCCCCAGGAATGACGTGGGTGCTATCCCGGCCCACCAGGAAATGCACTCGCTGGTAGAAGGACTGCAGATTGCTGGGGCTGGAAGAGATCTGAGTCTCCTGGATGATGTCCAGAGGGTCCGGAGAGCCCACACACAGAGAGGTGGTGTGGCAGGAGGCCTGCAGACAGCAGTCCGGGTCCATGCAGTCCAGCAGACCATCTGACAATATCAGAGGATATTATTAGGACAGTCAACACAAAACTTGCCAAATACAGTACAGAGCTGTGCTAAAGTGAAAGTGTCAAAAATCCATAGTTTTCATAGCTGCAATATTTATTACGGCTAACGTTTCTGACACTGTTCTATCAGTAGGTTTGAAATGGGGAAACTTAACCAAGAAACACAGTTTGTAATCTGCGTAAACTGTGCAGAGGCCTCCCTGTCATGACTAGTCAGAAACTGTGAATACGCTGCCCTTCCTGGCTGAGAGAAAAACTGGTTTACACTCATTTTAGGCACAATAATTGTAGGAAAAGTTGCAAGTAGACATTTTGCCTAATGTTCAGCAGTTCTTTCAGAGCAGAGGTTCTAAGCCACCAGGATTTGGACCAGAATCAGGCCATGGGTCATTCAGTACTGGACCGCAATATCTGCCAACAACCACAAGGGGAATTGGCAGCAAGACTCTTAAACTACACTTTTTAAGAATATGATTGTTATTAAAAAACACACGTTGGTAGGTGGATTGGCGACTCAAAAGTGTCTGTAGGTGTGAGTGTGTGAGTGAATGTGTGTGTTGCCCTGTGAAGGACTGGCACCCCCTCCAGGGTGCATTCCCGCCTTGCGCCCAATGATTCCGGCTAGGCTCTGGGCCCACCGTGACCCTGAACTGGATAAGGGTTACAGATAATGAATGAATGAATGCATGAATGAATATTAATGCTATTAATACACTCTGAGAAATCTTCTGGATTAAAGTGGTGGCAGAACACAATGACCCTGAAGACGTTAGAATAAAACATGAGTGCTCTATTCATGGCGTACTAATTCATGGAAATTTGCGCAAAATAAATGTGTGCTTTCTCAGACCCTCACTGCTCATGCTCAGATCTGCACCACTCACACAGATTTTCAGTGCTCGGGCTTGAATACACAGTGCAGTTAAAATTTAGCTGTGCTTCCGAATATGTTGATGCAGGTTGGAGATATGTGTCCACTGCACTCTCCTCGACCAGTGAGAATGAGAAGAAGGCTGGCATTACCCAAGACATTGATCAAAATCCATGACCCTTCCTGACTGGTTGAAGAATTATGGCAGCAATAGCTCCCAAACCCCTCCTACACTCATCCCCAATGCCCTAGTGTCCAGTAAAAATGCCAAGGAAGTTGTCCAGTCCACAGTTATGAAAAGGCTGGGAACTCCTGATTTACAGACTGGAACCGTTCCCTCAGATTACTGTGAAGTGCCTGCAGGAGTTGCCAGAAACTATAAACAGTAAGTGTGAAAGAGAAAACGCATTTACCAAGTGAACTTCCTTAAGTTGTTAAGAAGTGGAGTGCACTATATTCATTCAAACATGTAAACATAATGATAGAAAATACATTTCTAAGAAAGTGGTTATGTTTCAACTCTTATTCCACTTTAGTAACTGGCCCAGCTCACCACTGGTCATCTGATTCTGCCCAATAGCGGCACAGCCTATAGACCAGGTTGCTCTACACTCATTTTTTTATTTGATTTTTAAGGCTTTCCAGCCACTATGGCTTTCCCTCACCTCTTCTGGCAGCCTCCTTCCTCCTTCCTGTAATTCAGCTCAAATAATTCAAGACTCCCGGCCAGGAGAGGAGCACTTTAGAGCAGTGAAGTGGGTCATCCCTCTCCGTCTCTCTCTCTCTCTCTCTCTCTCTCTCTCTCTCGCTCTCTATCTCTGTCTTTCCCCTCTTACCCTCCCTCCTCTCCTTCTCTCTCTCTTGTTCTTAGATCTCTGGAACCTCTCTGGACAGATGGGCAGGAAGACAAAAATAACACGTCTCCTGGCAAACGTCACACTGCTGCATATATAAAGCCCTTCTCTGCTGTCACAAGTTGGCCAACTGACCGACCATTGCTCCACACACAGATGGGTTTTAGCGAGGGTGTACAGAACAATGACAAAAAGCTTTTTAAGCTAATGAGGAACTGTAGCACGCAAAATTAGTTGGGAATCAATAATTATCAAAAAATTTTATTTAAAATGCGATGCTATACTGAAACTGGTAAATGATTTGCCCATTTCCATATTATTTTTGTTATGGAAAAGTGCCATTGCTGCATTTAAATGCACTTTTACTGTAACAGTTGCTCCCTAGCAGCTCAACACAACTCATGACATTTCACATACTGAGATAATAATGCTCTATTTAACAATTATGGGAAAAACATCATCATTGATTCATTACTTTCTGTAACTGCTTTGTGCTGTTCAGGATCACAGAGTCTGCCTGGAATCACTGGGTGCAAGGCAGTCACTGTGCAAAATGCCCACTTGCAATCAGGGGTCCCTATGTTCTATTATTTAAGCTGAATACTTAAATAAACATGTGCGTGTGCTACTCAAACTTCAAACAAAAAACAACACCACTTCAGCATCAGAACCACATTTGTGTTAACTGTAATACAGAGGTTTTGGAGGAGAGTTAAAGTAGCTCAAAAGCAGTGCACACAGGTCCCAGATAACTGTCCAATTCTGTACAGCGCCACCCTGTGATAGACCACTGCTGCTGCGCTTGTTAGTTAAGAAAAATAAAATGAGAACTTCTCCAATTCGAAAGCTGAATAAAGTATATAAAATATAGTGTTTTTTTATTCACATTTAATTATAATTTGTTTATTATTATTATTATTATTATTATTATTATGGTTATGTTTATTTTTGTCTGTCCAACACCAGTAGTGTTAACAGATATCATAACACAATAACATGTTCTTTAAGTTTGTTTTTAGGGACCTCCCCAAAAGAGGGTCCAAATGGTTAATCAAGGCATCCTGGACCCCCCCAGGACCCCCTGTATTTTGCACCTTGGCGCCACAAACTCACCCAGTCACTCACACACTCAGACTTATGGCGACTTCTGTATAGACTTTTGTGGGAGGAAACCGGAACATCCATAGGAGACCCACGCAGACACAGGGAGAACACACCAAAGCATTCACAGACTGCGACCTGAGGCCGGGTTTGAATCCACATCCCCAGGGAAACCGGGAGCTATGTGACAGCAACACTACCTGCTGTGACTCTGAAAATACTTCATTAATTCAAATGTTAATTTCCACCTGGACTCTGGCAGTGGCCTTTAAAACGTATCCGACTACACCACCGCTGCTATGAAACAACAGATTTGCGAGCGGTCACATGCCCGGTTCATCACTCCTTACTCCCCCAGAACTAAGAGAGCTTTTGTCTGTGCTGACTAGATACTTATGTAAATGTGAACGTTTTAATGCACCGAGGGGGTTGGCCTTGTACTGCACGCAGCAAATGAGGAGGAGTGCAATTTCCACTTCAGCTTAGATTCCCTGCTGTTCCAGCACAGCTCATCCTTCAAGAACACATGTACACGCGTCGAGTCAGAATGGTCCAGACCTCGGCAGCTTGAAAAACAGCTTTTGAATAATGGAAGTATGCGTCTGCATAAAATGTCACAGTCAGAGAGTGGCAATGTGGCAGTGTGTTAGCGCGGCGCGGCTGGAGAGGCCTCTCCAGAGGGAGTGTGTTCTCTGGAGCCTGTGTGCTCTGGGCTCTTGCGGGGCTTTGTGACAGGCGCCGGCTGAGGCTTATTTCGGGGCTTAGTGGGAGGCCGTCCCTGAGGCCGGTGCATGCTGGGATTTGGAGGCACGGCTCTGCAGGGTTTGTAATGCTTCCCGTCCTGGCTTAGGGAGAGCTCCGAAGCTCTAATTCTCACTTGGAGTGGCCTTATTCTCCTGCGGCCCGTGTCCAGGCTTCTACAGGCAGGTCCATACACATCCACTCTTATTTATAGAGCTGCTGGATTATGAGCCAGGGCTCGGTAGGCTTAAGCATGAGACGGAAACAAGCAACAGACAGCGGGGTTTCTTTCAGGTAGAGATGGAAAAAACAGGGTTACTAAGAAGATGACAGAGGAGCAGATGTAAGGAAAAGACAGAAGAGGAGAGCAGAGTGGTAGAGAGGAGAACAAAAGAGTGGAGAAAAGATAAACAGAGGAGAGGAGACTAGAAAAGAGAAGAGCAAATCTATTTAGAGAGGTACAGAAGAGTGGTATTCAAATGCAGCCTGTTCTCTGCTTGAGGACCCATTAGTGAGAGCGCTGTGGCTTTTGCATTGATGTGTGTGTGTGTGCATGTGTGTGTGTGTGTGTTCGTATACCTCCATCGTTGTCCTTGGTGTCACTGCATGCCGTCTCCATGGAGGTGTCACAGCCAGCTCCTCTCCAGCCCAACTGACACACGCAGTACCAGCCACTATTACCAAGTGTGCACCTGCCGTTACCGTTACACAGACCAGGGCAACCCTCTGTACACACACACACACACACACACACACATAGAAAAGTCAGGGTGAGAGAATACAGACCTCCCAACAGAGACCCCCATGATCCCACATAAAGTGTCAGTGTGAAGAAAGAGAGATAAGAAGGAAGTGGGTATTTAAGACCATTAGTCGACATAAAGCTTTATCTGTTGTTAAATGCAGAAGAAGCAGCTTTTGGGTGGGGTGGGATAAGGGGACACACACAAAAAAAAGCATTGGAATAATAATGGCCCCTGACTCTGGGTGATTAATTTGATACACCTTTTGTTAAGCTCCTCATATCCCTCTGAAGCAGGCACCCATTCCAGAGTTTCTCTAAATCAATAGACTCTCATTAGTGTGGCAGAATGGATCCAGCTCTCAGCTCTTTAGGTGGACAGATAGAGAGAGCGGGCGGGAGAGAGAGAGAGAGAGAGAGAGAGAGAGAGAGAGAGAGTTGGCAGTGAGGAATAACCTGGGATGAAGAAGCAGATTCATTTACACTATACATTCGAGTACAGTGACTTGGGGTCTATCCCAAAACCTAGTGAGCTGTCTAACTAGAGAGAATTTTACGTCACAGTGTGCGCGCTCCCGACACGTAGGCTGTCCCAGTTCTTAGATACCTCATTATAACGACTAAGATATCTTAATTTGGCCGATTTTTAAGGCAGTATCGAGCCCTCCCTTAGCCGCGAAGGCAATCCCAGGATGCAAGGCAAGAACAAAATCGCGATAAAAACGTCAAGATTAGAATCCACCGCGCTGAAACAGTGGCGATGCTAGCCACTGAGTTAAGTAAACACTGGTTGAATGCGGTGGGCGGGAAAAAACCGTGACGCAATCGCTCTCTAATAAGAGCGTCTCAGTAATCTGCCTCATGAGTACAGACGACCGTTAGAACGCTGTCTACTTAAACAGCTGTCTTTGCAGTCAGTGCCCTACCTAGACACTAGGTTTTGGGACAGGCCCATAGTTTCTACTATTTCATATGGAATGGCTCTCTTTCAGGGATATGAGAGAAGAGAGGAGTGGAGTGGAGAGAAGCTATGAATGGAGGAGGACAAAAGAGAGATGAAGAGAAGAAAGTTGTAGAGAAAAGAGATGGAAGAGCAGAGCAGAGAAGAGAAAAGTACTGAAATCCATCATTAAAATATCCTACAGTAGGATGAATTTCACTTCACAATGTGGTGATGTTCCAGAAAATACTAACACCTTTGCTGAGAGACGCAGTGTAAGACCAGCGCACATCAATTTAAATGATTCATTTTAACGGTTGTATGGTAAAGTACAGGCTGAGAGGGACACTGTTGTTTTTTTCATGCTTTATTCAGATTCATCTGCTGTCCAGAAACACCGGAGCATATGGAGACGTGCGAGGAGGAGCAGTTAGAAATCCACTGTGTACCATTGTACCTGATCTAGTAAAACAGAAGGAGTATATCATCTGCTTTACGCGTTCCAGCAGGCGAATGAAGCCTCATAACATTTAGATTCAACCAGAGGGAAATGCTCAAGAAACTCTAGGCCTCCAGAGAGGGATTTTTAACATTTCTGATGGCTGTAAATACATCAGGAATCAGCATCATTAATCTTTAATATTAATCCTAACTGTTTTGGTTAAATACCCAACAGAAAATGGTTTTAACAAGAGAGAGAGAGAGAGAGGGGGAGGGACAAGAGACATCAAACAGGAGTGACAGTTACAGAGAGAAAGGGATACAGAGGAGTAGTAGAAAAAGTGGAAGAGTGAGAATGAGAGAAGCCGGAGTGAGAGGGAAGAGCAAGAAAGAGTGAGTGTAAGACAGGAAGATTTGGTGTGTGTGTGTGTGTGTATGTGTGTGACGTGGGGGGGGGGGGGTGTTGAAGAGAAAGAGGCAGCCAGAGTGAGAACAGGAAGGAGAAAGCATGGTGGTGGGTGTTTTGTGAAGCAGGAGGAAGGTGGAGGTTGCCTGATAAGGAGAAGATTGGAGATGCTTTGTGGCAGCCATGACGCAAGAGAAAATGGCTGCATGTGGAGAAGCATGGAATGCACTGATCTGAGCTTTGTGCCACCGCTCTTGTGATAATGCGGTACTATATATGTGTACGAGGCCCTCTTCGATTCACACGCTATAATATGTAATATGTTTAGCACAATTGAAGCAAGAAGCGAAGATCCAAAAGCTTGAGAAACACGATTAGGAGCTTTTCCTTCCATCTGGCTCACAGACATCTCCCGTCTGAAAGAGGCTCACCAAAATATAGAGGGCTTTGTCAGAGCTGAAGATGTACCGAAGCTTTGTGCTGAGGTATATTTCTGTAGCGTCCTCAGCAGGGGGTGGAAATCGTGACATTAGGAAGATTCGACCCAATCGTGATTCATCAGGAATCGATTCAGATGCGTCATGGGAAAGTTGGACATTAAATGATTCAATGAATTGTTTAAAATCAAGCTTCGCTATAATCTGATTCAGCTTGAATCAGTTATTCACATATGATTCTGAATCGATTGAACGTTGAAATGCAGCAGATTCCGTCTTCTCCCAAATACTTTGTCACACAAGACTTATTACATGTTTATTTACATGAGTAATGCTTTTACATATTAAATTGTATAATTTTTTGTCTTTGAGTTTTCATACTGAAAATATGTTTACATCATGTACTATATTTGGGTTAAAATGCCATAAAAACAGTATATTACAGACTGTTTATTCAGATTAAAGCATTTGAGATTCAGTTTGAAAGCATAATTTGTGAAATAATTGAAGCAGGGTTCATAATTGGAACGCAGATAATTTTATTATAGTGCACTGCATACTAACTGCTGCTTTTCTGTTGTTTCTCTGGATGATGATGGGCCAGTTGGGGTCAATTTTAAAGAGAACATTAGCATATTCAGGTCATTTTGGGGCTCAGACAGAAAATCATTTGGGTGTTTCAGGATTCAGACTACAATTTCAGACTTAACTGCAGCTTTAACGACAAGTTTTAGATTCTCATAGCTGGTGCTAGACACTAATTAACCACAACCAGCTTCACGAATATTAGCACAAGACCTAAGAATGTTACTTCGGCCAAAAAAATGAGGGCAATTTCATTTAAAATGATCCCAATTAATTGTCAACAATCCCACTCTTTCAAAATTCAGTTTGAAATCCACAAGAACGCAAAGATGCAGACGGATCGTGAACCCTCAGACGCATTTTTCCTTCTAGTGGCTGTAATATATCTTCAGAAGATTCATCCCTGCGAGAGAGCCGCTGGCTACCTTTCTCTCAGCCCCGCAGACGCACAGCCCTGTGTAGCTTTGCTCAGAGGAGGCAGCTGATTAGTCGCTCCTGAATGCTTATTACGTGGATAAATAAATAAAGATGGGCTCTCGGCTGGCAGCGGTTCAGTTTAATTGGCAGCCCTTTCAGAGCGAGGCCCCTGCGGAGCTGCAACCAGTCAGACTGAAGTGGCCCCGGAGCCGAGCGCCTTAAAATGCTTCGCCCAACCCCTGCTGCTAATGCTAGCTACACAGGTGGTCCTGAGAGAGAGAGAGAGAGAGAGAGAGAGAGAGAGAGAGAGAGAGAGCACAAGAGGCAGGAGAGAGAAAGGGACAGAAAAGAAAGAGAAAGAACACAGCAGACCTAGTTTCTGACAAGTGTGTGTGAGTGAAGAAGAGAGAGGATGGGAGTGGAAGAGAGAGGAAAAACGGGTGAACGTAGGAGGGAGACCTGCTGCTTCTCCTCCTCCACCTCTTCCTTGACGCTGAACGCTTCTTCAATGAATAGCTCTGTGAAAAATCTAGTTTACACACTTCTGCACTGGAACTAGAAGGATGATGTTGCTAACAGGTAATGCTTATATTCGTCCAATTAGCATTCAGATGCTAAATCACTCATCCTAACTGTGCTTGGTTGTTAGTTGATGCTAAAAATGTATGTAGGTCAGTGTTTCGAAGGATACATGACAACTACCTAAGTATAAACTGACCCTAAACCCACTTAAACCTTTATAAACATGGGTTCCAAGGTATCCTATGGCATATAGGCTTCTTTAGGCAACACTGATGGCACATTGATATAACACCTATGTCAGGTGTCACTGGCCTGTAATCATGACATTTAGCACATTATAATAAATGACACTGAAGCTTAGTGTACATCACAGTGATTTAATGCCTGGATCCTGTAAATGTGACATATCCTCAGCTACAAACTCGCAATTTGTCATTTCACCCCAGAAAGTGCCATGACACAACCCAGCGTCAGGAAGAATCTGTGTCACCTGATAAAGGTGTTGTGTCAACTTGACGTCAGTCTTGATCTTTGTCATGAAAGCCTTACTGAAGCTTCATGTATGAACAACAGCGCAAAAGGAAAGTGTTAGCTGCTTTATGTGGCTTCTGAAACTACGACAGACACTGGTCAGCCATAAGATCATGACCACCACTTTGTTTCTGCACTCACTGTCCACTCCCTCAGCTCCACTGATCACTGAAGCACTTTCGAGTTACAGGCTGGAGTCCATCTGTTGTTACTTTGCATATTCTCTTTGCCATATTTTAACCTGCTCTTCAATGGTCAGGACGCTCCCAGGAGCACCAAAGAGCAGGTATGACTTGGGTGTGGGGGTTCCTCAGTGCTGTGTGTTGTTCATGAAGGAGTGGATCAGATACAGCAGCGCTGCTGGGGTTTTTAAACCCCTCAGTGTCAGATTTGCGTATTATTTGTTTAAAAATAAATAAATAAATAAATAAACGTTAAAAATTTTATGACTGCGACTACTGTTTTTATCTGTAAGCTGTCTGTTTTGGACAGTAGTATATCAGACATCACTTCACTAAGAATGACTAAAGATGCACTGCACTAATTGATGAAGTATGAGCTTCTATTTGACCTGTTAGCTACATTAGCCTCATAGCTCCAATGAAAACTAGAAAAGCAACATTTTCACCCCCAAGATACGTCTTGGTTTAGTGACCAAATTTGGAGTATGTCTGTGGGGGTGGGGGGCATAGACCTTAGAAAGAACATTATCTGATCAACAACATTTCCAATTTTAAGAAGCTAAACAGTCTGAGTATAAATTTCAACCAACAAAATATAAGTTTAACAGTTAAACAGTGATAAATCTAACAGATATGATCACGACTTCTCACGACGAATCTCAGTTTTGGACTGACAGACATACTACATTCACAATACGTTTGCAAACATCTCTCAGAATGAGTGAATTCAGTGATGTAAAGTGCCCCACGTATGAAACATGTTCAGTTTTGTATAACAGAAAATATTCAAATGAAATGGCAGCAGCTGCACATGAGGGTGAGATCACCAAGCAATGCCCAGTGTGAGTGAATGGGCCATAAAGCTCCTCAGCAACGGGCCGTGGAAAATTGTGTAAATATGTTTCTCACAGCCACCCATTAGATGAGTAGGAAAGGGTTTAGAACTGAGCACTCTGACCAGGAGGGGCTGGAAAGGCCCTTTAATTTTGTTGTTGTTCCACCAAAGTCCCCTACTCAGTCCCCTGGTGTGAAGGTGCTAAGTAGAAATGGCTTCACTGGGAAAATACAGAAAAGATAAGGGGAAATTAGGAGGAGAAAAGAGGTTGAAATGGGTTGTGAACTGGAGATTTGCTGGATGAAATGTTAGGGGCAGCAAGAGGAGAAGGTATGAGGATGAGATGGAGGGAAGGAGTAAAATAAATCAGATGACAGAAGAAAGGAAGGGAAGGGAAGAATGGAGGGAAGGAAAAAAAGTAAGTAAGGAAGGAAGGAATGCCATACCTTTCACTACCTTATCCAGATAGTGAGCTTGGGAGATAAAAGACAAGGACATGTAAGGGGAGGATTTTGAACAGTGCGGCTTTCAGAGCGAGACGCATTGCCCTGTGCCTTTACTGAGAGAGAGAGAGAGAGAGAGAGAGAGAGAGAGGAAACCACAGCATGCACTACTACACACAGAGCACAGGCCACAACACACACAGCACAGGCAGGGACATACGATCAGGGGGCGGTCAGGGGAAAGAGAGAGAGAGAGAGAGAGAGAGAGAGAGAGTGAGAGAAAGAAAGCAAAATGCCCAAAATGTCCTAACCTATGTTGACTTGTCTCATCAGAACTTACATTCCCCATGAAAAACATGAAATGAAAGGAGAGCAGTTGCATATAAGCACTTCAATGTTAAGTGCCAGCTGGAAATTCATAGATATCTGGAGTGATACCTTTGGAATTAGAGTGGCATTTGATAGAAAACATAAAATCGGTTCCTGACTTCACTAATGCTCTTGTGGCTGAATTCAATTAAATTAAATCCTCACAGAAATGTTTAAACTTATCAATTTTAAAGCCATCCCAGTAGAGCAGAGCTCACCACAACAGCAAACTGAGATAAAATATCTGTTAATAGCTAGGTTTCAGCAGAAATGGCGGATGAACAGGCCAAATGATATACGGATCAGTGCATTTTAATGGCATATAAAATGTGTCGTATGCTGTATATCTGACCAGCAGCCACATTTACTGAGAATAACCTAATAACTCAGGCCTGAAAACTTCCATGAACCCAGAGCTGCTTATGTAATAGTGTGGTTCCCTCTGTATGGGGATGACATCTCAGCATAGTTCATATAAAGGCCTATTAATATTGCATTCACATAATATTAAACCCTGAATGACTAGGTGTGCACTAGACGCCTGGTGAAAACCCTGCAGCTCTGTGTGTGCACTGCCGGAGAGATGTGCCATCGCCTTTTGAACAACTGCAGAATGCTGGAATCTAAATATAGTCAAAAATATTCTTCTGCTTATTTTTGCTTTTCACTTCTTCCTGAGCTGCGCAGGCGGGTGTGTGCTGTCTATGGCCCATTTCTTTTCTAGGGCCATTGACTGATAAACAGACGGAAATCAAGCGCTGGAAATGGCACTGACAGCAGCAAAGAACTGTGTCACCCATTTCTACTGAGCAGAGGTGGCAGCGACGTTTCTCCAAAGGAAAATAAATAAATAAATAAGAGTCAGAGAGAGAGAAAAGAGGGTCTGACAGAGAGAGAGAGAAAGAGAGAGAGAGTGAGAGTGAGTAAACAGAAGAGACAGGGAGACAGACACAATGGTGTTGAGACAGACACACACTGGAAAAGGCAGTCTCCTAGAACGGGTCAGTCCACTGGCCCGTTCGAGGCTCTTTAAGGTCAACTGAAGGAATGTGAATCCTCACAGCTAACACAAAGTGAACTGACCTCAGGCAGGACCGAAAAACAAAACAAAATATTAATAATATATAAAAAAAAATCTTATCGGGAAATAAATGCGATCACATTTATTTCTTGTGGCACCATCTAGTAATACAAACAGGGCACTGCGGGGTTAAGCGGACCCTCAGGATATTTATCCACCAAACAATGGATTGCTACCAAAATGTCCTTTCAGCACTTTCTTTGGGTAGCTGAGAGATCTATCTATACAAAAGAGCTGAAAGTCATTTTTCAGGACTGGTCTTACATTTCGTGATAAATGTGAGCATTCAAGCGCTCTCTGAATGGTGAGAGGGGTCTTTAAGACCCCTGAACTTATTGTTATTAAAAAGGGCCAACCATAATATCCACCAAAAAATAAACACAAAGAAATATAACACGCAGGATTTTGGTAGATAACCTATGCTGCCATTCAATGTATGATGCTAATTAGCTTTCCTGCTAGAGCTAATATAGCTAAGCAGCTATCCTGATATAGCCTTTATTGCTGATGTTGGGCAAAACGTATTTCCATTGCAAGCCTAAGCCATATGTTACACCTAAAATAATTATACATTTCTACAAATATTACATGATTAATGAGCTATTACTTTTCATTATATATTGTATAATTATCCAATGAGTTATATATTTCATTATTAGGAAATGAATGGTCACTTTAATTTTATATTTTATTGTAAAGAACAGACTGTATTTTTTTTTCTTAAATAGTGTAGGTGACGTTACCATCATAATTGTCATTCATGTCCTCTGCTTTATGAGGCATACTGGGTTAAAATATATAGGACCTCACTATAAAGCAGGTGATTTTACATTAAAATTTGGAATACAAAACAAATCTTAAGAATTTTGAATATTAAAAAAAGACACAATAAGAACAACTTGCCAAATTTAGTTAAATGGAATATTTTTTGTTGGGCTGTTATACCCAACACTAATAAACATTTAATATTCAGGCTACGTTACAACTCCAGCGTGTACTGTGAGTGAAAATATAAGGCCAAGTTTCTGGATCATGATTTTTATTCAACCTATTTTGATGCTTCATTTTGGTTGCAGCCCTTAGGCCTTGTGCTAAACAGCTGCAGTTTAACATAAAAGCTGAGTGTGCTGTGAGTGTTAGCATCAGAGAGGCCACTGCTCTGAGATCCAGCTTTATCCTCACATTAGGGTCTGTCTTTTAGGAGCAGAGCTGCACACAAATTAGATTCACCTAATTTCTTATTCAGTTCACATGAGGTTGGATGCTTCAGTCTGCCATCTTGTATGCTTTCCTGAGCTTGGTGGTGCCCTGCTAGCGCAAAAGCTAAGAGTATGCTCTGTAGTCAGCTGTCCAAGAGTCAGTTCAAGAGAGCTCAACCAGTGAGAGCTGACAGTAACCAACAGTGAATGAAAGTCAGTGATGGCAGTGAGCCTAACATCTTTTTAACTGGCAATGTGACCTTTCATTTGCTGTTAGCAGTGTTAGCATCGCTTGGTTGAACTATTCTTTTAAACTGATCTCTGTTTAGTGACAGATCTATGGCTGCCCATAAAGCTGCACAGCATTAGCATGCCGAGAAACGGACAGCCAGTGAAATCTGCCATCGCCAATTTTATTGCCAACCTTCAGGTTATTGCAGTGGCATCAAGTTAAGGAAAGCTGGGCATAAAGGCAAAGTTTTCTTTCTTGACTGATGTTTGTTTTTGAACAAATTCTTACTGAGTCAACCCTGAGGTAATCAAAAAGCAATCCAAACATGAGGTAGAGAATCACGTCAAGCTGCATAGCTCCTCTGCCTATGGAGTCTCTTTTAATCAAATTGGAGGTAGCGTTAAAGCTAAGTTTAAAGAAGCGAAAAAAAAAGAAAATACTTCTGAATACTCAAGTAAATTTTTTTTTATTTTATTTTACTTTACTTTTCTTTGCGGTCAAGTGCCCAACTAGAGAAAAATAAGAGTGTCTTTCCAGTGGCTGCGCTGCTCATGTTTGTATTTCACATCAACAAATCAAAAGGAAGGCGACAGTGCGGGAGGATAGGAGAGAAAAAAAAAAAGCTAAAGAAAAAAACGGGATGAGGAAAGGGATGAGCGGAAATGAAAAGACACCTTAGCACATTCTCACATTAAAATGCATGAAGGCAAGCTTCAGATCCTTCAGCAAACCTCTTCATGCTATGCTGAGTTGCACAAATTCAATTACGCATGCTTCTCCCTTTCTCGCCCAAAAGCCCCTGCACCTCCCAGACCCGGCCCCCAAAATCCCCCACACCCCCTCCCACTGAAGGACCCACCCCTCGGTCACTCACTCACACACTCACTTAAGCCCTTTTCACACACTAAACCCAGGATATCACCGGGATGTTTTAAACGGGATGCGGGAGGTAATTCTTGCTGAATGTGACATTCTCAGCATCAACGACCCACAACTTTGTTTCTGAAGAGAACACAACTACTATAACAGCCACAATAATACTCTCACAAATAAAAGACAGACTTATTTGAATAATTGGAAAATAATTGAGTTAATTGAATAATTATTACCTATTTTAACCACTGTGAAATATCATTCCAGTACATTTCTATTTTGAAAAGTTTATTAACACTATGTATTTTACTACTACTACTATAATAATAATAATAATAATAATAATAACTTTATTATGATGTATAATTACTATCAAATAGACAAAAATTAGTTTTTTTGTGTAGTTATTACAAAGGTGTGGGATGGGTGGGGGGGTGACTTATGTTTTAACTTCTTCAAACTTTGTTTTATTTAATGAATTTAATGATAATATTTTTATCGTCTTGTGCTTTGTTAAGCCATTTATTCCAGGACTTTGTCTCACATTTACAACTACTCCAACCTGCCGATCTATATAATTAACGGTAATTACCCAGGTACATGCGTGAAAAGGACTTTTACGTTCACTCACTCAGTCATTCATTCACTCACTCCCAGCCTACCAATGGTGCAGTGTTCTCCGTTCCAGCCGGGGCTGCATTCACACTTGCCGTCCTTGCAGGTGCCATGTTCACTGCAGCGCGGGTGACACGCCCTCTGGTCACAGGCGGCTCCCGTCCAGCCCTCCTCACAGCGGCAGCCGCCCGCCACGCAGACGCCATGACCGCCACAGTCCGCCGCACACAACTCTGCAGGACAAACACAGGACCACAGGGGGTAAAGAGAAGACAAATCCACCCGTTATTGTCGGAGATGGACCGGCCACGCTCCGCTAGCTCGTCCCACGGCTGCTCAAAAGAACTTCTCACCCTTCATGAGAAAAGGAGGGGGATTTAGGATCTCCTACGGACAATACAGATCTAATAAGCCCATCACAAAGCGAAGAGGGGTGTGGGAGGATGGTGGCGGATCCTCCGCAGTGCCCCTTGTCCTCCTTTGTGAATCCGCACCCCTTTTGTGCCATGAGACGATGGCGAATAAAGAGAAAAGTAATTTTGACCTTCTATGGTAACAGCAACACATGTCAGCTCTTATTAACGGCTTAAACTGCGGGCTTATTATTCAGTTATTACACTTAAAGAACCTCATGAACAGCTTCTTTATATTATTATTGGCTGTGGTATGTATGTAAATGTTGTTATACTAAGAATTACACACAGGTTTTAAAATGCTACTAATCAATCTGCAGTCTCTATAATTCACATACGGAACAAGGTCTGTGCTGCCTGTTTGAATTCAGCATTTTCGTGATGTCACTGCTTTGCCTACATCAGTTTAGCCTCAGTTTAGACGTAGGACAAGAGCAATATGACAAGAATTATGTGTCAGTCTTGGAGTCACAGTAAAAACACCAGTCTACGCAATTCTAAAGGATATTGAAACAAGAAACAGTGAGGTAAAGATGAAGTATGACTGTATTTTGTAACAGAACCCACACAAGCATCAGAAGTGGACACTGGGGGTGAAATATAAGACAAGAAAAATGCCGGTACAGGCCTTTCATGGGACCATTGAGGAACCACTACTGTAAATCTTCAGTAACTACTGTATGGTAATGATGTGCTTATGGAAGAAGTGAATTGGGAGTTCAGGCGTGTGGATGTTGCATCGCTGGTAATGAGGAGACAAAGAGGCTGATTATACGGCGGCTGATGTGTTGGAGAAGAGAGTCTAAAATAAATAATGAAAACCGTAAAGCTTTGCTGGTGAGTCAGTGGTGGGGACCAGGGCCAGATTGGGGGGGGGGGGGGCGGTGGAGAGAGGTGGGTGTTCAACAAGCCCTAACAGAAGTCACAACTCCGAATGTGTCATCTGAGTTTTTTTTTTTACAGATTGAATGCCCTCTCCTGCTTCACAGGGCTCAGGGGGATACACAGCTATCCAGGTGGGGTGAAAAGAGAGAGGCAAGCCAATACTGAAGTGCAAGACTTCACAGCACCGCGGCAGAGTTTGTAAACTTGCTCCAAACTCTTAGCCAACCACTTTGGTTAGAGCCTTGGGCTCATTCCCCACCAGCCAGGTTTTTAAAAACAAAGCTGGAAGATTGCTCAAGACCGTGGTCCTGGCTGAAAACGAGAGCACGATGTGAAAACTAGGCCACGCCTTCACCTTTCTGCCAGAGGGGACCTCGGAGAGAAGGTGCAGGACATTAATGAGTCAATTACGCCAGTGCAGCTCCCCAATTTTGGTCATTGTTGGAAATTAAATAGAGTCAAGTTAGGCTTTTCAACCATAGACCATAACATGGCATTAGAGGCTTTAAAATCTTTTAAGGGGGGAATAAATCCTACCCTCTGACTAATTACAGAACTGGGCTTTTGTTAAATTATGCAAATGTCCTTAATTTCACATGCGACTTTTCAATTAGAGGCGTCCTAACAGCATTTCATCATTAGCTGCTTTGAGTTGTCTAGGAGACACAAGCGAGCAGCCCCCAGTACCACACACACACACACACACATACACACCCACCCACATACAGCACTGTCACCTTACACTGTTCTCTCTCTCTCTTTCTCTCTCTCTCTCTCTGTGTGTGTGTGTTAAAGACATACAGGACACAGAAGTAGTCACTCCATTATTACCACAGGGAAGTTTCTTATTAGATTTTGAAATATCTACATATTAAACACTGTTTCAGAGGAGACTAACCATCTCCCTAGTGCCTCGCTCAAGAAGGCAGAGCTAAATTGTGGCGCATTATTTATAAATCACAGAAAAATAATCTAATGACCCCTGCTCTGCCGCTGTAATAGAGGGGAAGGTCTAATTGATGCGGATGGCGATTGTTCGCAGAGGCTCTTTTCTGAGCATGACATGAAGGCAGAAGTGGCCACATGCTTAGGCTGAAAGCTTTCTCATCCAGTTACCAGCAGAACATGAGCAAAGAAAGAAAAATCAAAGCCTTTTTTATTCCCTTTTTTTTTTTTTTTTAACTTGGAGAGCCCTTCTCTCTGAACAGTAGATGCAATTAGCCGCCATATCAGCAGGGCTCTGGGCCTGGCTCATGTAGAGAACTTGTGGCCCTTTCAAGAGGCTGTCTGCAGTGTTCCACAGCCTGTTTATCATCATGACAGTCTCTGCCATGCAGCAGTGCTCACACACACACACACACACATCGCAAAAAGGAACACACGTCCAACAAATCACAAACTCGTGTGGGCAGGCCTAGTCGGCATCAAGGCGGTGATTCTGTACACATACAGCAGAGTGCGTGTAGCTGTCAAAAAGCCTGCCTTCAGTCAGTCAGGGTTAGAGCACAACAACACTGGGGGGGGGTCACATGGTGATATTTACAGTAATACCATTTGGCAAATGAGTTTTATAATTCTAGTGTTGTGTTCTAGTGTTCCCATCTAAAATGAGAACGGAACCTCTGTGCACAGTTTGCCAATTTACCAACTAATTGACCAACTATTCCCACTTTATTTGGAAAGCCCACTGTGGGTAATGTTTACACTGGTTTGACAAGTATTTAACTCAGCTTCATTTTCACAAACCTCAACCCACAACCTAACCCTAAACCTGACTCTTACCATGACCCTATCCTTCAGCTCAACAAGCACCGTTCAAAAGTAACTCCTTGCTAGCATGGCGTCAAGTACAGAGTGTCTAGAGTGCAAGCAGAGTTTTAGTTTAATCTCATTATCAGCAGTAGGCATGGTGTACAAGCTACAACCTGTCCACATTCAAATAATGAGCCTTTCAGTGCTGTACTACCTGTAGTCTGAAGAACAGAACTCAAGAGCCTCACACAGTAAATCTGTCAAAGAATGAGGAAACATGAACTGAAGACCGGGGTTTGTATAGCAAGTATATTAGCAAACTAGCCGAGCTGAAACTTGATCAGATTTGAATGGAAACACCACATTGCAGTTGTGCTTTGTTCACTCCATCAATCTGAAGGCTTTAATAAAGGATTGTGGCATTGTAGTAATAACTACTAATTAATTCATTCTAGAAAATTCCCCAAATCTGACAGTAAACCTGGTCCTAACCCTATGTTAATTATCTTAACTCCAACTCTAATGATGCTGAGTATCAATTAGCTAATTCCAAAACTCATTTATATAAACAACATCTGTGGATAGTTCATGGGAGCTGTCCAAATTCAGAGGCCCATTTGTATGTTGCACGCTTCTGTGCCTATTACGAAGGCCAGTGTTTCAGCAATGGATTGTGCTATTTTGAACAGCCCAAGAACGAATACAATAAGACAATGCCTCCAAGTACAGTGGCCTCAGAAGGTGAAACTGGATCTCCATCAAGGGTCTACATAACTACCAATCAGAAAATGACAGCCTCAAAAAATCCTAATTAGTAAAGTGAAGTTCCGGGGCAGTCGACAAAGCCCCAAGGAAGACAAGCTTAACGTGATAAATAACATAATAAAAGATAAATAACATCTTAATTGCCTGCTAGAACTATTCCCTTCTATAATTAAACTCTCCACACTAGTGAGGCAGAAAAATACAGCAAAAGTAAGCATGGAGACGGCAGAACAGAACACATTGCTCTGGATTAGCGCCTGCGCCTCTGTGGCCTGCGCTAGCCTTCCTCCCTGAGCAGACACTCCTTCACTTTAATGCCGGCGAGCTTCGTGAGCTCGGAAAAGCAAGCAGGGCCAGGAGGGAGAAAAGTGCAAGCTCATCATAATTTACAGCACAGACTCGTCCGCTTGAGAAGCCAGGCTTTAAAATGCCTATTTCCCAGCAAATCCCTGGGATTACCTAATAGGTCAGGCTGTCTGCGTGGCATTAACAGGGAAATTCACAGTCACAAGATAGCTGTGTTTTTAAACCTCAGAAGAGAAAAATGATTTTTATTCCGATCATCTTCTCTAAGGCCAGTGGCGAAGCAGTGGCATTAGGAGCAAAACGGCCAAACACAGTGAAGAAACACTCGAGGAGATCAATAAGGTCTCAGCACTGAGAACCTTATTAACCCTTAGGTTCCCAAGCCGTTCAGAGGAGTATTTCTGTACCTTCACATCAAAGTGCAGATTTTAATCTAGACAAAGGGATTCTTTACAATACTCTTGACTGTGGTATTGATATAAATAAATTAAAAAAAACTATGTTTACCTTCATTAAATATGAACAAATCCAAGACTGAAACACTATCTGCTGGAGTGGTAGCCAGTGTATTTGTATGTATTGGCATAGTCATCTAACAGCGCTTTTCCACTGGACAATGAGGTACGACATGGTTCTGTTACTGACACAACCCCAGAACTATCCACCCCTTGTTCAAAAGTGGCCAGAAAGTATTGGTTGGCTTTGTTTTGGTCATGTGACTCCCCCATGACACTAATGTAAACAGCATAGTAGCAGCAATAGAGGAGCATCAAGTTGTGAATAATTGTTTAGCAGACCACTGGACCCTTATTTCAAGTAAATATTTGCTCCTTTCGTTTCTTATACTAGACCCCAATTTGGCAGGATCTGCTGCTGTGACAATACACAGGTAGATAATTTATTTCTTTTGTTAACAGAAATGTAAAATAATCGTCATGCTTAATAATCGTAATGTTTGTGACTCGGCTGACAATCCAGTGACCACCCACATGGTCCAGGTCAGCATGCTTGGTTCAGCAACATAAAGGATTTCCAAATTTAGCTCAGGTACTTAGTGCTCTAATATAGCATAGGTCCCTTGGCAGTGGAAAAAGACAAAACCCATGGGCATGGACTTGAAACTGTATCAAGCCACACCCTACTGCCACAGCTGAAAAACACAATAAGAAATCTCATAGCTGGTCTATGGTAGCGCTAGAAGACGCTTACCTCCTACTGTAGTCCTCTGCAGGATTTTCAGCAGAATTACACAGTTTACAAACAAGGATGCATCACTACATCATTGCTAATTCATCATTGTTTTGTGGGAATTTAAGCTTCCAGCAAAGTTAAATGCAACTGAGAGCTGATAAATATCAAAAAGCATCCAAAATATACATGATTTAAATGTGAGAATGTAAAAAGCACCACGTTTTATAGCATCATGCTTCACCATCAACAGACCCACATACGGGGCTTATATTACCAAAGCCAAAGTAAAGGGCCTCAGTTTAATCTTCAGTCGTTCTTTTTTTCCCTTTTCTCACTGGCAGTCTGTAGCTTGTACAAAGGCAGAGTTAGTGTAACAGTAACAGCAGACAGGCTGCATGCCACAGCCTCGGGCGAGAACCTGGTTCTGAATTCCAGCGTAGTGGACATCGCTGAGGCAATAAGCCAGTTCCAGTGTATCAGACACTGCTGTGGCCAGAATTTCACCATGCCCAGAAGAGCTTAAATGGAAAAAGAAAAAAACTAAAACTGAATGGAC